>NW_020449752.1:1009131-1035695 GCF_003343035.1 Apteryx rowi
TTTTTTTTTTTTTAATCCCTCTGTTTAGTCTAGCATGAAATTGTTTTCCAGGTAGCGATTAATTCTGCTGCAGCTTCTCCTCCCTGTCGGGTAATTTGCAATGTTTGAGAAGACTATGCTGAACTGCAGCTTCCCTGTTATCAGCAGTGTCGTTACAGCAGTGTCTAACACCAGCCCTTTAGCATCTCCTGTCAGTTACATTGTCTCTTACTAGTTCATGCGTTTTTTTGAGGTAGTAGGTTTATCTGAAACAAAATGGACAGGCTAGCACACATGGAGGAATGACTGCTAGCTGACTGTTAGAAGGTGGCATGTTTTATAGCTGCAGTATGTTAAAAAAAATTTAATATATAACTACATATAAAACTTTATTTATGGCACAAGTGGTCTACCCTCACAGGACAAATACATTATATCTAGTGCTCAGGCACTAAAGTGGGCAAGGAGTAGAATACAAGGGCCAGTTGACTTCACATGTCATGCCGAAAGCCACGGTCAGTTTTCTTCACTGACATCAACTAAAGGTCCATCTTTCTCCCTCAGTTCTGGGGCAGGCAACAAAGCCCTACACACACAGAATTAGTAAGGAACAGAGCACAGAATGAAGTTCCGGTGTGTAAATAAGATGTTACAATACTGAAGAGACTATACCCAAGACAGCTATTTTTCAACTGAAGAATATGCCTTGCAGTCAGAGCTGAAGAACTGAATTTGGTAAGCTCCTTGAACAGAAGGCTTAGTGACTTGATTATATTGATAATAGTTTCATGGGGTGAAGCTACGTGGTACTAACAGCTTTCCAATCTAATTGACAAACGTATAACAAGAATCAATATAACTTAGAACTAGACCTCTTTAAATTAAGGAAAGATGGTCTTAAAAATAAACATAAGAACAAATCACCAGAGAAGTAATGGATTCTCCACCTCAACATGTTCAAAACAGGGGTACACGTGTTCCTATGAGCTACATGGTATCCAGTCACAACTCACTGGATGCTCATAAACCTAACTGAAATATGAAGGCCTGTGATACACACAGGGTCAGATTAGATGTTCTAATAGTCCCTTCTGGCCATAACAACCTATGAACCTACTCATCTTTCACAGAGGTTGCCAGTGCATGAAGCGAGTAAGAGCGACATGCCCACTCTTCAGGATTAAGATCCAAAACCAAGGAGGACTTCTGTACCTAGAAGTAGTTTTTGTCTGGCACAGGAATGCAGATGCTCACACAGCACTTCTGGTGTGCAAAAAGTATCTGCAGAGATTTAAGGCGCCGAATCCCAGGTAACTGACATCAGTGGCAAAACTTCCACCGACTCCAATAGAGGGCTTTATACCAAGTCCTGCCCACAAGGATTTATTAAAACAAATCTTCCAACTTCTCAAGGTGGCAATTCTCCTTTGGACTACAGTTGGACTACTCACACAAATAGAGTTATCTGATGCTTGTCAGAACTAGACTAGCAACATACGTGAACACAATCATAGCACTGCCCACATCTATATAGTGAGACTAGAGAGGAAAAGTGTGCGTATGTGCATGTCAGAATGACCAGGATGCAACACAAAAGCAAAACAAGATACTTGTCATGTGTCTTGTCAGTTCGTTGCTGAAATGGTCATTGCTTTGATTTCCATCCTTATATTTTCATGTTGACAGTAAAAGGCAAATTAAGTACCTGCTTCACCTTAGTCTACATTCTTGTTCTTGAGTTGCTTTAACAAATAACCCAAACAGAGAACCAAAGCCCCCCCCCCCTTTTTTTTTTTAAAGTCTGTTGAATGCTGTTTCTTGGATGAAGGGGAGGGGTCGTGCTTAATTTTTTACCCTTCAATATTGTGACAGGGTTTAACCTCGGGTTAGTTTATTTGCCTAGATATCATAACCTGGTTTAAATTCCTAAGCTCTCCTCATCCTGTTTGCTTTCAAATTTGTCTTTTTTGTCTGAATTCGTTCCCATTTTTCTTACATTAGCCCCTTATTGCAGCTTTGCCATTCCCATCTTACAGCTCCAATCTTTCCTTGTGAGACCATTCTGGCTGTTGGCCTTTGCCCTTCTACCTGCTGTTAGTTTTTCACCAGCTTGCAAAATTGGAAAATCCAAGGAGATTGCCTGGGTGGGGGTCCTTACCTGAACCAAAAACTAACAAACAAAAAAACAAAACCACTCCACCCCCCCCCCCCAGCAAACACCATGTTTCACCTGTAGGGGATCATGCAGATGACTTTCCATTTGATGATCAGAGCTTCTGTCAAGCCATAGTATAATGAATTCCTTTCCTACATTTCAAGATCACTCAACTGTTTAGACATGGCAATGGACCTGATTTTTTTTTTTTTTTTTTTTAAACTTTTCTCTATTCTTGCTCATCACAAGTAGGAATGGCAGGATCAGGACCCTTACTTATATATAAAAAAAACCACACACACCCTCTTCACTGGGTTTTTTCAGTCAAGAAAATAAACTTAAGGAAAAGGTGCCTGCTTCCCCCATGTACTCCTCAGCTCTTACCTCATTTGGAAATCCTAACTCAAAGACTTGCAAGCATGACCTTTCTGGAGATAGCATCACAGCAGACAATTTCTCATAGGAAGAACTATCAGCCACTCAAATAGCTGTACTTGTTATAAGCCATCCAGCTTACCTGGAAAAAATTGCTTGACCAATTTCCATGAATACAGTAAGAATCATCTGCTAGTTTGTGTTATTGTCACTCCAAGTCCGAAAAGTGTGACTTAGAAATGCATTGGGTGAAAAACAATTTCTAGGGAGAAAAAGATTTTTGTAACCAAAATCCCTTCCCAACTCCTCACCCCCCATAAGCCTTTCTGTTTATGTTTAAGAAGAGAGCGACAAAAAAGTTCCACTTAAATGAAAGCATTTTATATTTGGGCGTTTGAATGCACTCTATCCCTTAAAAAAAGGGCCACAGAATTATTAACGAAGGATTTTCAGTGAAAAGATGTTTTTCTTTTTATTTTCCCTTCCCCATCATGCCCCCTTCAGCAGAAAAAAATTCAAAGCCAGCTCTAAATAAAATTTATATTCAGAATGCTTACTGCTTTAATTATTGTTTGTATATAGAATTTCCAAGAGCATTCCTCTTAGCGGACATCTGTAGTTTGCCAGCTGAGCAGCCGGCTGGGAGATAAAGCTCATGGGTTCTTCGCCCAGCTTCCTCAGTAGGGGTTGCTACCCAGTGCTCAAGCAAGCAAAACCTAAAATCCAGATCTGGGACTGATCTTGCTGCCACCTAGGACACAGTGGACATCTTGCACAATGAAGGGTTCAGATAACCCCTACAAACTCTGAATAAGCTAGCAGATGTATAAAGAAGCATAACATTGTGCAGATAAAACCCAAATCTCAGGGACAGTACAGACATGTTCCTACAACATTAAGCTATCTGGTCTAGCTGGCCTGTATTACCTGACCAGAACTAGCTTGTTCAGCAGCAGCTTAACATCTTTGCAGCATACTGCTCTGTAAGGTGCAAATAAGCCCAAGGAAGACCGGCTACCTCACCTCTCTCTGCTTCAGGCTCCCTTCTCATTTAATGGTGTAATACATGCACACAATGTGTACAGCACATAAGGCGATATGCATAAATAAGGTATATACACACACCACTCATGTCTTAACAAAGTCTTTCAATTGATTAATCCTTCACAAATAATTCAGCATGGATTAAAAAAAAACACCACACAAAACCAACAACAGCAACAACCACCAACTCACCCTTTACTAGATCCATAGCCAAGCCACAGCCAAATGCTTTAGAAGTTCACCAATTTCTGTGGCTTCTGTTGTGAAAACCACTTTGGCTTTGAACCTAGTTTCTCTTTCGGGACCTATTTACATGCACAGCAAACTACAGCTGACACTTCACAGCTCTATCAAAACATCAAACTGGCACGGCCTTCCAACACATTCCAATGCAGGAGAAGCACAGAATGCCTCTGACCATGTTATCACGCGCTCTCCACAGCAGGAAAAATTGCACTTGACTATTTCTAGCAGCACAGATAATACAGCGACTGGGCAGGAAACAAGCGTGGCATGCAGGCATTTTATTTAGGGCAGTGCCAGCCCCCCGAGCTCTTGAAGCCCTGAAGCATACTGCGTATAAACATGTGGCCACCAGTATGAAACTAGCCCAAGGCAGTAGTGACTAAAAGCTGTACCATCTGATGGCTATTCAGTGGATACAGTTATGTACAACTTTACAGCGTAGAAGAGTCCAGTGCCTCTCCTCCCACAATGGGCAGCAAACAGCAGAGGTGCCAAGGACTAAATGAGCCAGTGATAACTAATGCCCTTTACGGGTCAAAGTTGAGTACTTGAAGCATGTAGTATTGTCTGATCTGTAATGATCTGTGCAACGAATAGACAGGCAAAGGCCAACAAGTAGGTCTGTTGTCTCAGCATTCTCCACATATACGGAGAACTCAAATTCTGCTCCGATTCAAGTCAAAGGTAAAACTCCTTGGCAAGAAATGCACATGCATTTACAATATAGTGACTCAAACCCTGCAAAGATCAAACATACCACCTGATCTAGCAGTGCATCTTTGTTAGCAGGCTTACAAAGTGCGAAGAAACATCTTGCTAACTTCTATTTATACTTACCTGTGAAAACAAACCCCATGCCTGTGGTCATGAGAGCCAGGGTAGAGGGAACTGACTTCCTTCCAGCCCCTAACGTATGATTCTTAAAGTCGAAAGTGTTATTCTAGCAAGTGAAGTAACTGCAAAGAAAATCAAGCAGCAGCATGGGCGGTCTTACAATTAATGCACAGAATGGGGAGGCTGAATAGATTCTTTAGGGCAGGGACTTTTTGAATGCCCCTGGGTACATTATTCCTCCAATCTATACCTCACTTTCACAATTAGTAAAATGGCAATACTGATACTTATTCATGGTAGAAGGGTAATATATGGGAAATACTTTCTGTTCCCAATACAGTCACAAAATAGTTCAGAAGCAAGCTGCGTTACTGCACTCTATTTTTCCATAGCCTCACATATACAGACTCTGTTAAATAAAAGATCTAACAGAGGATGTTGACAGTTACTGTTCTATGAAGTCCAAGAGAAACTCTAAGCACCTATTTTATCCCTGKTCTTCCCCATCAGTAAACCATATACACTTTCCCACCAAATTCAAATCCACCTTTAAAAAACAAACAATACAGTCACACACAGACACGCCATCTGTCAAGACAACATTTCCTCTACCAAGCTGTATTCTTCTCATGATGTTCTACAAAGAATTCATTGCCATGTGCCATGACTTTTAGAATAAGTCTGTTTTACAACAGACTAAGGATGGTCCTGAACCAGAAGCACAAACAGCCTCTGAACCTGGAGAAACTCAGGAAAGTGGATTAGTATCATTTCCATGCAGATTGTATCAGATTCRGAGCTTTAATGCACTTTGTGTCCCACAACCAGAGGACAGTATATCCCATATATCCGCTGTTCCCAGAGGTCTAACACACCAGTTGGCTACAGAATGCAAACATCCTCACGCACATGGGCAAGCGTTATTGAATTCAGTAGGACCAAGTCATTTGCATCAAGTTACTCAAATGCCTAAGCGTTTGCAAGCTCATAGCTTAACTGAGAGAAGTCAAAATGAACACGCCAAGCCACAGTAACGAGGCAGATTTTGGGGAGAAAAGACTGAGGGGAAAAATGCTCAGAATGACATCTATATAAACAAAATTCCAGCATATTTTAATCCTATTTACGATACTTCTGCTACACTTCACTTCAAACAGGCTTACACTACCGACTTTAATGGAACAAGACTTCAATAAGCACATGGATTATTCCTGACCAAACCCTGCATTTAGTACTACGTTCAACTATGAAAGGCAGATCTGAATTCCCAGGCTTACGTACATTTCTACTCTTACTGGAATTTTGCCAGCTTCTACTACAGTAAAGGTTATGAAATATTACCATGAAATAACTCCATGAATTTTGCCAGGGTTTTCCTGAAGTACGGTCCTCATTGAGGAGTCACAGCAACTTTTGCTTTGAAGTTAAGAGCATTCAACAGAAACATTCGAATCAAAACACACACCTCCCAATAGCTCAGAAGCATTCAAATCAAAACACACACCTCCCAATAGCTCAGAAGCATTCAAATCAAAACACACACCTCCCAATAGCTCACAGGCCAGCCATGACTCAGCAACATCTTAGTTAACATTAACCCCTAAGGTCTTGTGCAAACTTGGTCTTTTTTTAGTAGAATTTAAGGTAAATTGTGGTGGTGGGTACTRAGCAACACCATCTTTAAGACTTCAGTTACACACACGCAAAATGCCTTTATTTCTGAGCTTGCCTCCCATTTTCAAGCCATGAACATTTGTGTCTGCACCATAAAAGATTATCCCCAAATAAGCCTATCTGTATAGCAGGTGATTTTGTAGCACTTACAGCTATTCAGGACTTGCATAACACACAGAATACTAGACCAATCTGCCAATCATTTCTGTCTTTGTCAAGAAGCTGAAAAGAAGTCTCCATGGCTATTGCCTACCAAATTCAGGACGTGTACTTTGCTAACTTGAACTAATATTACATAAAAAKGTACCTGTCATCTACTCTTCATTACATAAATACTCTTCATTACTTAAAGTTGACATGAAATGTAAAAAATACATAAATAAGTCATTTAACTACAAAGTGCCGCTTTGTAGTCAGAAAATTTACAGGTGAGGTGCTGTGGTTTGATTTTCAAAGATGACTTCAATGGAACCTACAGGCGCCTGGCATCTGAGAGCACACTTCTAATCAACATCCAAAAAGAGGCCGCATTCAAGTGCCTCCACACGCTGGAAATCTGTGTCTGATTCTTAACGAAGCCTTCTTGCTCTTTCCAGTAAAGGATGCCTAACTCAGAAAGACACTTCTCTACTGACCTCTGAAAACAAGGACGACTATGACCGAGGCAGCTTTCTAGAAAGCTATCGTTTCATCTCAGCTTTATTTTGCCCACTTCCGACAACCTTTAGAGGAACAGCAGGGTTGCTGAGGTCATCCCAACATCCTCCCACTGCCCCCACCCCCACTTTCTTTTTCTGACTTAAAGAGTTTCTCCCTGCGCTTTGATCTTGATTAAAGAATGCCTTGCTAATTACTCTTGTTTTGCAGCAAGGAAAGAGAGTGTGTTCCTCTCACCCTGCTCAAGTGTTTGCAACTGCAAAACACTTAGCATATGAAACCTCTCCACACCAAAACACGCCCCCCCCCACCTATCAAACACACAGCTGCATGTTAATGTATATGGTGCAAGCTCATCTGCTCATGAGCAACTTCATTTGATTTTTCAGCACCAATCATACCTTTTCTCCTCAGTTTCTAATTTAGATAGGTGAAAAAGCTGCAGAGAACTGGGAAAATGAATGTCAGGAAGAGCTCAGTCCAAATAAGGAGACATATTTAAAGCTTTGTAGAGTGCCCCAAAACACTTCAGGAGAATGTAAAGTAACTATCACAAAACAACTACTGAAAGCAGGAGATTCTAGGACCATGCAAGACACCGGTACCTAAGCCTTGAACTGGCAGAAGCTGCCCACAGTGCTGTTAGGGCATTTCTAGAGAATACAGCCCGACTCACAGCAAACCATTTCCACCTAGCCGCAACCCCCTGCCAAAAAAAAAAGCGTACAGGAAAAGCTACAGAGCAACCAAATCCACACACCTGGCTAGTCACACAGAGCAAGTATCTGTTAATAGAACGCTTTGAAAAATACACCAAGTCTACACAGAAAACAAAGGGGGAGTGCGATAAAACTCACATGTAAGTTGATGAGGATAGCAAAGCTGTGTAGATTCCACAGCTGCTACTACTTCGTGCTTTCTTGGGGAGCAAATTTAAAGCATCACTGTAATCCTCAGCCAGCAAGTGGAAACATGGCTTCCTAACAGGCTATGGTTAAAAAAAAAAATCATGAACAGATCCTGGTAAAAACATAGCAGGCCATGATTAAATTACCCACAGGATCTCAGCAGCAGTACAGTGAGTATCCCTCATGTCTTTCACCCACATCTGACCTAGCTCATCTTTGCCAGCTAGATTAACTAGGCTGCATTGCCCAATACAGATGRATAGCAGCTGCCATTCTCGTCCCAGTACAGTTTATTCAGGACAAAGTGACTGCTTTTTATTTTAACACCTATTCTTCTGAATGCAGCCTAAGTAGGTGCTTTCTTCTTCCACATCAGTTATGTATCAGAAGAAATATTTCAGTATTCTAGAACCATATGGGGCTTGACAGAAGTTGTTGCAGGGCCCTAAAAAGGTGTCAGAGCTTATAGAAATACTCCTAACAGTGAGATTTACAGGCTAACAGGACCAACCATCACACTCACGTATGCTCTCAGTGTGTAGTCTGACTACCACGATCAGTATTTCAGAACTGTAGCATTAAAGAGAGATTATGTTAATTAGCACTAAATTTCTGATTTGAGACATATTTCCATTATTTTACTTCACAAAACCTCAAGGAAACGTTATCAGATGGAATGGGAAAGGTGGAAATATTTCCTTGCTCCTGCGCTCTCAAGCAGTGGACTGGCCACCATGCAAGTGACACCAACTACAAGTAAAATGGATTTGCTAGCACAGAATGTGTTTTCTCAGTGGATTCAAAAGCACTGTACAGAGAGGCTAATATCTGTACCCCCATTTTAGGGATGAGGATGCAAGGCACAGAGAATCCAAGAACCCAATTTCTGAATTATTTTATTTGTGCCTTTGAGACTCAACCATGAAAATTTATCTGCCTTTTTTTTTTTAAAGCACACAGGAATAAGCTATAGTATAATAAATATACTTACTACTACCTATAGGAATACCAACATACCCATGTAAAATTCGCTTCCCTTAATTAAGTTAGTTAAATTGATTTTAAAATTGTAGATGGCTTGCCTTACTGCCATACCAATATAAAAATAAGGTAGYGGCAGAATAAGACCTAGAAGTCAATCTTACCCTCTAACCATTACTGTACCAGGAGACAAGTTTTCAGAACAATCTGCAAAACCTGAGATGCTATGCCACAAAAATCTCATGCAGACAGAAGACTGTCAATGAAAGTGAATAACTTCTCTACAAAGAGGAATTTTACCTAAAACAGTATCTGTCAACCAATTTTTAGTAGTTATTAGAAAAGGAAAAATAAAGATTGCAATTATAAAAAAAATGCCCAGAAATCTACATGCAATTAAAGGAACCATCCCAATTATAATCATTTAGCAATTATCATCTCGAATCAAGTAAAACATTGTATCAGCTATTATTGTTTTCATTAGGGGAAAAATTGGTTTGATGCTGTCTGCTCCTCAGCTGAAATATCTCCACCTTGACCAGTATCTTTCATCTAGTTTACCAGCTCTCTTAGCTGGAAAGAGAATCACCGGATGGTGCTCAGTGTAATTCAAGACAACTGAAAGAATTTGACACTCCACTGCAGACAAGTTTTCTAGATAATGAGCATTTCAATTGTCAGTGTTGTAGTCTGCCAACTTCCTCGTCAGCTGAGGATTTATGCCCTGTAATCACCATGGCCTCTGCCTGCATATCCCACTCGAGCGCCCCTGGTGTGATACGAGCCTTCCGCCTCCTGTCCCTCTTCCAGCAAATTGGGTCAGTCCCATCCTCTATGCCCTTCATTGCTCTGGAGTGTAGAGCAGATGAACAGTGCCCTCTCTTTCCCCTGGATTTCTTAAGGGGTTTGGTCCTGCTGCAGGTTCAATTATCTTCCAAAAGCAGCAAAAATAACATTCAAAAAAGTCAGCTTCTGTACACATGCCTTCCTTGGATTTTTAGTAATACTGCTTCTCTTCCAAATGGCTATGTCAGCATTGTTCAGCACACACTCGCATCGACTCAGTGATAAGCACAACTAACCACAAACAGCAACAAGGATGGAAAATATTAACAGTGAGCTCTGTGTCCAAAGAAAAGCAGAAACAGCACCATTTAGCATGCGCTCCGTTCAGCTCTACAAAGCCCAATTTCCGATAAGTAGGGAGGACGAGAAAGCCTTCCCATGAAACAGTGCTGTTCTCCACTCCTCTCACCTTTGGCAGGGTAGGTTATCTTGTCACCGTTCCTGCCCATCCACATACTCCTAGTTAATTCGGTTACAGATAAATCAGACTAAGGTCTTTGTTGTCTCCATCCCACCAGTTGGAGCATCCCCCACTTCGGCTCCGTCTCCTGATCAGTGTCTTTCAAATGCCCTTTCCACAGCCATTTTTGACCCAATGTAGAAACATGGGTTTATGGAGAAGGTGGATGCTGCCTGTATCTAACAGGAACCACAAAGCTGTTACTGCTTTACATCAACCGGCTCCACCAGCCACTAGTGTTTCACTTTTCACAAGACAGAGATGATCAAATGAGACAGGCACCCTGTTCCACCCTAGTTTCTCTAAGTAGTAGAAGATTATGGGATGGAGGTGACAGCTTTTACCAAATTGAGGTTTTTGACACACAGAATCTGATATTACATCTCAGGATCAGAGCTGTCTTTCTGTCTGACGAGATAATTCACGCACAAGACACTAAACCATGAACTCTGCAGGTCAGGAACGTTAGTTGTATTTGTTCTTTCATTAAAAAAAATCCATTGGGCATTACAATGCCACAGATCATCTCCTCTATTAAGTATGAGGCACAGAGGCTGCTGAAATACTTTATCTTCATTTTTAAAAGAGAGTGATTTTCCAGGCCACCAAAAAAAATAAAATAAAATACAGCAATGGTCAAAAAAGCAGGGAGAGAACACAGCTGAGACTACAGTAACTATGCAAAGCAAAGCATTCCAAAGGATAGAGAAGTAGAATAAAGATACAACAACCTGGATCTATTTTTCATAGAGCCCTTGAGGATGGCAGGGACCTCTGGAGACACTCTAGTCCAACCCAATCATGGTCTCACCAGTGCCAAGTAGACAGGAAGAATCACCTGCCTTAACTTGTTAGCAACACTCTCCCTAATGCTAATGCAGCCCAGGGGACCATTGGCCGCYTTTACCACAAAGGCGCATCGCCAGCTCATATTCAGCCTGTTGTCCACCAGGACTCTCAGGTCCTTTTCTGCAAAGCTGCTTTGCAGTCAGTCGGCCTGTACTGGTGCATGGGGTTGTTCCTCCCCAGGTGCCTCGGCTGAACTTCAAGAGGTTCCCATCAGCTCATTTCTCCAATATGCCAAGGTCCCTCTGAACAGCAGCACAACCATCTGGTCTATCGCTTCTCCCACTTCCATGTCATCTGAAAACTTGCCACAGGTGCGCTGCGTCCCATCAACTGGGTCGTTCATGAAGAGGTTAAACAATACTGGCCCCAGTACCAACCCTTGGGACACACCAATTCTGACTGGTCTCAAGCTGGGCTTTGTGCCACCGATCATAACTTCGAGCCCAGCAGATAAACCAGTTCTCAACACACCTCACCATCCACTTATCTAAGCCTATACTTCATCAGCTTGTCTATGAAGATGTTAYGGGAGATTGTGTCAAAAGCCTTAGGAAAGTCAAGGTAAACAATATTCAGCCTTTTCCCCTCCTCCTCTAAACCAGTCATATCACCATAGGAGACTATCAGGCTCATCAGGCACGATTTTCCCTTCGTAAATCCATGCTAACTACTCCCAATCGCCTTATCCTCAAGATGTTTGGAAACAGTTTCCACAATTATTTGCTCCATCATCTGCCCTGCAACTGCAGTGAGGCTGACTGGTCTGCAGTTCCCCCCAACTCCTTTCTTGCCCTTCTTGAAAATAGGGATACATTCGCTTTCTTGCAGTCCTCAGGAACCTCCAACAGCCATAACCTTTCAAAAGATAGTGCCTTTACAATGACACCGGCCAGCTCCCTCAGTACTTTGTTCTGCCACCGGTATGCTCCAACTCCGACCAAGCTATTTAGGCCTTGATGCATCTTCCACTGCTCTGGGCACCGAGACACAAAGTTCTTCACCTAATCACCTCAAACTTCCTGTCTACACAATCAAGAACGGAAAAGCCAATTCCAGAGAACAATCCAGAGCCCTAACAACGCACATTTTCCCAGAAGTTAACTATTCCATTAACTACAGAGGGTGCCTAGAGGAGCCAGCCTCATGACTGCAATGCTGAACTGGGTGGAATGAATCTGGGCCTTATGCTTTAAGGAAGAGTAGTACCTATTCCTGTAGGCACCACACTAGAGCCTACAAGCCCCACTCCCAGAACGAGATCCTGCTTTGGTAAGCACTGAACAAACACAGCACAAGAACAGTCCCTTCCACCTAGGTCAGGAGCCTTATGTGGCTTATGCACAGACCACAGTCCCGTTCTGCCGTGTTCTGTACGAAGGGAAAAGCAGACTGCACCGTAACCAGTCAGGAGAGAACAAAGAGCTGAAAAGGGACCAAGTAACAAACACCTATAAGTCATCACAAACCAGGTGCCACAATCAGCTATCTACTACAAAACAAGAGCAAGGCCTAAATTACATCATCAGTATATATATATCATCCTTCTACACCACTCCATATACAAGCTTCTAAATGGACATTATCAGTGCCTGAAGGTTGCCTCACTCAAGCCCCCAAGCCTTTCCATCTGTCAGTTTCTCTTCATTTCTTGCTCACTTCATGTTAAGTACAACAGCAAGAAATACTTTTATGGGGTGATGCTTTCGGAAGAGTCTGGAAAAATTTTCCCAGTTAATAATCAAGCAAGCATACCAAAGGTAAGAGGCCCTTATGACCTCTTTTGACAAATAAAAAGGGCTAGTGAACAAATTAAACATCTGAGGTAGTGTTTGATAACTTTTTAATTTATTTTAAATCAAGTGCCCAGAAAGCCTGAAGAAGCAAAGAAAAATGTTAGAGCAGTTCAGACCTGGTCAGAGCACTGATCCAGAAGTAAGGAATTACCAATAAATAGGAAGTCACGTACAGACGGCTGCAGATTATCAAACTAGAAAGAAATTAAACGGACTGCATATACCCTGGGCTCCTTTCAACGCACATCTGTGACATCTCTCACTGCTATGCCCAAGTGAAGCAGAAGCACTTCCTTGCTTGCTCATAAATTAACAAAGCTTATGTGCTGTTTTCAATAAAATGAAGCTGGAATAGTAAATATTTGGAGTGACTAGAAGTCTTATTTCCTCATTTAGTGGGACTGTAAGAAAGGAAAACACACACACATGCAACAATAGAGAAGGGTGCTAAGTAACACGCAACAACATTAAAAATCAAAAAGGTAAGCACATACTCAAATTTTCTGTCAATTCTCCCAACGTAAASAATTTTAAATTCTATCTTCTTTTCTGGCGCTTGCAGAATACAGCAAGCAGGCAACCCAATTCACTGACCTTCACATGTGACTCTACAGATCATTACCAAGAACTGCAAGACAACATTACTCTGCAATGGCTCCAGATAAGTCATCCGACCTCTAGGGAGTCGGTCCTCCTAAAGGAATCCCCCTAACCAAGAGACAGATACTCAACGTCCATAAAACCTTTCTTCTTACACATCATCTGCAAGAGAAATGGAACAAGGGCTCAAATTTCCACTGGCTGCTGTCAGTCCTACAAAGATGCAGACTTAAGCCGATTAAACTTAGAGCAATAAATCATCGTTCATCTAAAAAAATCCAGAAGAACCCATGCAATGGAAAATGCTTTATCTGAAGAGATTATGCAAGAACTAAGAATACAAAAAAAAGGCAAAACTATAGCTAGTATGAGATGCAGAAAGGTTTTATCTACATTACATTCATGTCACATGGCATCAGAAAAATCTTGCCAACATTACTAATTTATCGTTATATCCCTGTAGGTTAGGAAGCAACTATTACCAGTTTTCCATACTGGGCACTGAGGTAACCAGGAGTTAAATTGTCCGAAGTCATACGGCACGCTCGCAGCAGCCAAACGTATTTTTCCAGGCTTCCAGGCTAAGGTCACAACCACAAAGCCACCACCTTCCCTCTTTACAGGTAGAGACTTGAAAAAATTTGTCAGTCTGTTGGCATTTGAGAAAGAAAAGGTACCAAGCAAATCAAGAAGGCATAAGTTATTCAACAGAAAAACAAACTGATTTCCATAGGTACTTGTTATTTTCTGAAGAACTATATTAGCTATGCCATTTTCCTCTCAGATCCACATTACCTATACATTCCTGCAAAATCTTAAATAGACAACACGTTAGAGGACTGATGTTGAAACAAATGGAATTTCCACTTCCTTCTCTTCTAGTGCCAGTTTTCAAAGCCTTAATGCCGGATGGCTGGGCTGCCATGGTGATTCATGCCTCCAATTGCTTGTTTTCATATTCTGACTTCCTTTTGACATTGCAATCATCAGGAGGTCAAGAATTGAGGCCCTTCATGAAATTGAATTGCAGCTTAATTGATGGCTCAGAGTGTTCCACATTGAGACAAAAAGCAGAAAAATGTAGGTTTGAGAGCTGAGTCCATGAAATCTTAGCAAGGAAGGAACCCCGAGAGAGTGAATTATACTCCATGAGCAGTACAAGAGAGTCATTTTCAAAGCAGGAGGGTTTGCTTTGTTTTCTTCTTTCATCTCTATTTTTGAGCATTGAGAGATCTRTCACCAGCCAAAAAACCATTTCAGGGTCAACTACATTAAAACAGGAAGAAACAACAATACAAACTCTTGCCAAAAGAAAAAGTGACAGCAGAAGTAGTTCAGGAGAAAGATATTGTGTTTTCTGAATGTCACAGCAGGTAGGGAAACCAAAGCAACAGGAACAATCATTAGTCATCAAAAAGCTACAGGGGTGGGGGGGAGAACAGCAGCAAGAGGCACAAAGTGAATTAAGAAAAGTCATTCTTTGAGTTACTGCACAGTCAAAACCCTTTCACTAGTAGCTCTCCCACTTCTGGATAAAACTTTCTATTTCTAGCTAATATAGAAGAAACTATCCTTAGAATAAAATACACAATGGCTCTGTCGCAGTGCAATATGGCAAACTAAGCTCTGCGTTAGCTCGGATAGGGAAGAACAAGGCTACTGACAGAGTCTTGCATGCGTCGCGTGTCTGGGGGAAATGGTGCCGGGTGCAGTTTCAGGAAAGACCCCAGCAGATCCCCGAACAGCACAAACCATTATACTGCTAGCATTTAAAACTCATGCACAGCTTCACTCGCATACTTCACTCGCACCGAGGATAAGGCACTGTAAACTGAAGGAGAAAGGAGGACAAGAACATCCTCAAAAAAAATATCCCCTTTTACAGCTAAATAGCAGAGAAACATGCCTGTGAAGCCAAAAGTCTATGATTTGCAGAGCTGTAGGAAGAGGGCGAGACACCAAGCCAGCCTGGCTGAGAAGATAAAACCTTCTTCTTGCCCCATACTCAGAGGGACACCACAGTCAAAATTTTCCTCCGTCCTTAAGCTTTTCCACATTGCAAACAGGTACCCCAAACACTTCTAATGGGTTTGAGCTCATGTCTTAACTCTCCAGAACTACACCCAAGGAGCGTTCCAGCTGTGTACCCAATGCATTGCACCCGTGAGAAAGAACTGCACACATAATGACCCTATACTTACTTTGGGAATGTCATATGTAATACAAGGCTGATAAAGGTGATGCATGGAAGAGAACATCCAGAGTTACCGGGTCACATTTTAGCCTTCTACCAAGGTATTTATACCTTGTTCAGGTGCTGTAAGACCTCTGGCATTTTTCAACAATCCACCTCCAGCTCCAGCACTGCAGCAATCGACTCAACAATAGCCAAGACGAGCAAGTTGAACGCAGCAGCGTCATTCAGAATACTCAACTGCGTTGCGAATGAAAAAGGCAGCCTGAGATTCAGGAGGGCTTTTCCTACCAATAAGCACACCACAAAGTACTTGAAGATACTATTCAAATGCTTCAGTGACAGAAGGAAAACCTAGAACTTGCTAATAATTTGTTAGGAGGTGTTCAACATCCACATACAGGCCAGGCTTTTCCCCACCACTGGGGAAAGCTTTTAAAGAAAACATTCCCCGCTTTTGCATTTCTCAGAGAGGACAAAAGATCAAGCATCTACAAAACTAGTGAAGCTGAATCAGATTAGCTGAGCAGCAGCATACTACACCCCCCCCATCTTTAATAGAGGTGCAGTAAGTCAAATTACGCTCAGACAACATCACAAAACATTTCTGAATAAAATACAACTCAACATTAAGCAACAGCATCTAATATTTTCCAGACCATCCTTTCTCTGAAAAACCATCCGAGCCCATGCCGATTTCAGTTTTTGACATTGGGAACCATTTTTTAYTTTACATTCATCAAATTCACATTTCCTTTCAAAACTATCTTGGTTAGTACAGCTAGCCAGGTTAGCTCCTCGCTTGGTGCAGTAGCTAAGAAGCACCCATCCAAACAGCGACTAGTAAGGCAACCGTCTAACCCAAGCATTGACACCGTGGCAGCTCTCCTAGGCCTATTTTCCTCCAGACTCTGAATGGATGCTTCGTTTCATCCTTCTCTTCTCAGTGCTCTGTACAAGCAGCCACAACCCAGCGTTAAGGGAGAGGAAAAGAGAGAACAGATAATAAAAACAGGAAAACAGTGACCTGTGGCTGCACCTAGGTAATAGGGTGATGAGGTACCATACACACAAAATTAGAATTAGGATTCTGTAAGATTAACATAAGCTTTTTTTTTTTTTTTTTTAATTGCCACAGGATAGGAGGAAGGTAGATTAGAACAGGATTTGCCTGTACAAGGAGGAGACAAACATCAAAACAGACTGAAATAGAATGGTTTCTAAATACAAATGTAACAAGATGTATTCTTAGCAGCTGCCAGCAAGCCTGCAGCACTGTGGGGACATGCAGTTTGTCCAGGGTGACACAGAAGGTCTACAGAAGAGTAAGACCTTCACATCATCTCCCATATTGCAAACTGGTAATATTCAGCCCATCAAGTTAGCCTCAGGTCACAATAAGGTTTCTGGTTTTGCCCAATATTTCCTTCAAAATAAAATGAAGGAAACAGCAATGCAGGCGAAAAAAATAAAAAAGTCCTTGCTCAGAATCAGTAGTTTAAGAAAGTTCTGATGGCTCTAATAAAGGTTCCAACCAACACAGAATTTCAGTAGCTCACACAAGTCAAAAGTAAAGCAGCAGTGAAGTACCCGTCTTAAAGGAAACTCTTGCCTGACGCTAATACTAGAAAAACTGCAGTCACCTGCTGATCAGTGTAGGGGTTTTTTAATATCATAATCCAAGATACAGCAACTGAGCTAAATAAGAAAACGCAAGCACCCAAAATAGAATTTAAACGCGAAAAACTGTCAAAAGCAACTGCAAATCAACTCGTAGCCAGTGAAGAAAGACTAAAGGAAGTGGAATGCAGTATTTCCTTGTTGCAGGCAGATACACTGCTGCGTGGGGAACGGCATTAGCAAATTATCAAGCAATCCAGAGAACAAAGCATTACAATAATCAATTTCTGTAGCAACGAAGGCCCGAGCTAAGCATTTTGCTTCAGTAGCATCCACATAGTCCATAATTTCAGAGATATCCTGCCAGCAAAGGAAAGGAAACCTCAGCTCTGTTATTTATCTGCAATTACTTCTTCTGTCAGATGCATATCTATAAGGTTTTATACAAACAAACATACATTAGGAGTGAAGGGAGCTCCAGAGAAATCTATCTTGTATACAAACAACGGATTCCCAAATTGTAGACTTAAAAAGGAAGAGAAAATAACAGACTCTATAGCAAAGCCCAGCCCCACTAAACCCTTCCAAGCAAGAGCATTCGCAAAGGAAGGTTTTCTTGAACAGGAATTCCCCATCATAAACTGCCACAGATTAGAGCAGCCAAATATTCACAGCATTCAATTCAGTTTCACTTCAAAAGAGTTCTGTATAGCACCTGACGATAATACAGTGTATATTCACGTTGTCTCAGATGCCTAATTTCCCAAGGCAGCGGGAGGTATTTCAGAAACCATTTCAGGTTCTTTGCACTGCTTCTGATACAGGAACCCGATCGTATTTGGAGGAGTCACGTATTCACGTAACACCTACCTAAAAGCATACCTAGAAATCACACCTACCACAACCGGTAAAACAGCCAGATTTATGCACAGCGTCAAGGAAAGCTGGGAGCAACTGTTAATTACATGAGTAGACTGTTCTGTTCTACATAGCACCGAATCCTACAAGATCCCAACTGATCTTGTAAAACCTAAGTTCCTCCTCTTCTCTTCCTCATCGCCTCACATGCACGCACACTGCCACCACACCCCACTTTTTATCCTACTGTAAATGAAGAATCAAAGTAGCCTAGTATCTAGCCAACCATGGCCTTAAGAGAAATACACCTGTGCATTATTAGCACAGCCTAAAGCAGCATTGCTGCACTTACTAACAGTATGTTGCAAGGGTAACAAGTAACTGGATACAACCTTGCCAGAAATGGCTCCTACAAAGTCCCAAAAGGCAGGCTAGTGATGAAGGACTATTATCCACAGAAGAAAGAATTTGACTTGCTATAAATGAACATAGCACAATGCCAGCTACCTATTAAGGTCAGAAAGAAAACACAGACTCGATCTCAAAGCTAACAGACCTCCGCTGCAGAGCATTAAGCTGATCCTTAGCGGCCGAAGTGATTTAGATATTACACCGGGCAGCGTTTTGTCATTACCCCAGGTAAGTTTAAGTCACAGCTTAATAACTGCTTCGATTCAGAGTCTGAGGCATGCATACGCCTTCCACATCTTTACTTTCAGTTCATTTCAGCACCCCAGAACTCGATAAAAATGCTGAAGAAATGAACGCTTTTCAACCAGATTCACAGGCGTACTCTGTGAGAAGGCACATCTGTGACTGAACGTCCTTCCTTTCAAAAGGTTACAAACTCGAGTCCAGCTAAGGTTTTAAGTCTTGCAATGAAATGTAAAGTCATGCTCTTTCTACACGGTTTTGCAAATAGTACCAGAATTTTACAAAGCTGAGCGACTGTTCTAGAGCAACTTTCTAAGTTACTGAATTTATTCCAGTTGTGTGGAGGGCCCAGATTCAGCAGTGTACTAGAGGAGCTTGGAGACCTGTCCTTCACTTGCTATTCTGCAGTAACTTCATTTGCTGTTTTGGACAGACTTTCTTCCTTCTGCCTCCATTTCCTCAAGTCGAGATAATTACATAACCAGTGCTCTGAAAATGGCCAACACGAGAACCATGTGTCAAGATCCAGCCACTTCTGCTAACACTTCCACCTCACTTCATATTATGCAAGAATTTCATTAACAGTTTGCCACATGTGACCTTGCTTTACAGACAGATGAATTACATTACCGAGATTTTAACAACTGTTCCCAGCCCCACAGCAGCAAAAAAAACCCTGCTAGCTTCCAGGCTTTTCTGCCACACCCAGACACAAAACCCTCAGCTCCATCACACTGATTTATACACCAAACACATGGGGAAGGGTCCCTGCCTGTCCATCCAAGCGATCATACTGGCTTCCAGAACTATTTCCATGGCAAGCATTCACGTTTCTCCTGCTGCCTAACCTACATTCCAAACAAGACTTTACACAAAACATTATTTCCTTGCTTGTCCATTTTGTCTAACGCAAACAAAGAGCAAAGCCACTGTACTGCAAATGGTCCCTGCTAATGGCTTTTCTTCAGTTGCAATCTGTCATTTAATAACCAACAAGGCAAAATCTCTGGCTGGTTCAGGAGCAGAGCTTGTTTAATGCTTTAATTGGTACTTATTTTAAGCAGTTCATTAGAAAGGCAGCACTTTCTGCCTGCTTCTACAGCCTATCTGACCTGACAAGCAGGAGGCCAGCCACTCAAATCAAGCAGGGATACTAATTAACAAGCCCCAGGTCAGCTCTGTCTTTACAAACACATTAGGTGCTATGGTAGGGTCACAAGAGGAACAGAGGGAACACGCAGAACACAGTAAAAGGTTTTTTGTTTCCTTGTTCCACCTCTCTAGCAAGACAACCCACAGACAGATTATGCAGGCCACCACCTCTGGCATCTCAGGAAAGACGTGGGGAATAACAGCATTTGACAAGAAACTCCGGAATAGCCTTGCCTGACACCCTGCATTCCTATTATGTCACCTACTTTCAGCAAAGGCAACCCAGAGCTGTAGATACTGCACTGGATTAAGGAGGAAGTGAGCAGACAGTTTCTTGTTTTGCATCTATCCACTGCAGAGCAAACAATCGCCAACACACAGTCAGGAAGGAGCTGTATTATGTCAAACAGACAGGTCTATGGTGTTTTACTGGGATCTAGCGGAGCCCAGAGCCAGACATATTAGCAATCCATAGTTCACAGTGAATTAGCACCAACTATTTTGGAGAGCCGAGTCCTATTTCCAGGTTCTGCATTCATTCATTGCAAGGACTCGGAGCAAGACAAATAGACAAAAACCTCTACRTGTAGGTGCTAGAACCTTACACCAGCAGGTTCCAGTCACGTCTAAGGAGGACACACAGGTATATTAGCCCTAGTTTTATCTCGGGCTATACCTCCGTCTGAAGCAGTAATGGCTAACCTGTAAAGATTCAACTTCTTCAGGCCAACTCCTCTTCAGCAGGTTTATCTGGAATATGAAGGCCTGATATACAGCCCACTGTAAATACAAAGCCCCTGAACAGGTAAGTACTCCTTGTCTTAAAAATCAGGAAGAACTAGGGTCAATTAACAGAAAACAGGACTTCAACAAAAAGAAAAAGGTTAAAGGAAATGCAGCTGTTGACTTCAAAATCTTACGTTTTTGTTTTCATGAAACAAAGTTTCCCCAAGATATTTTTGGGCTTCCTGGTATACTTTTTATTTATTTATTTATTTTAATAAGAACATTATCTGTCAGCAGGGGAAAAAAAAAAAGCAGTCAACCATAATGCAACATTAAAAACTGGGTTCAGACTCAGTGCAGAGAAACAGGACAGATTTCAAGAAGACTAGAATTCAAAGGTATCCACTGACACTCAGTATCTCTACAAGTTTAAGAACAAAAAGCGCACTAGTCAGCTAAGGCCTGCAAAAAACAAACAAAAAAACCCCACCACACACACACAACACCACACAGTTCAAAGAAAAACTCTGGAAGGAACACACGTTAAAACATTACCCAAATCCTTAGTTCATACCTGTAAGCCCAAGTTTCCATAAATGAAACATTGAAGAAAGCACAGTTTAGGCCAATCTTCCTCTACCATGAGCACTCAATGTGAAAGCACGTATGCAGGAAAGGCTAGTTCTCTCATAAATGGGTAGCAGAGACATTTGTGCCTTTTCTTCCTCAATCTACGTAAAGAAATATTCACATTTGCCCACAGTGTGAACAAAAGGAAGTCTTTTCCTCCAGAAAACAAGAACTTCTGAGACAAAGCCATGCAATTCTCTTTGTACCCGAGCATGTAACACCTCAAAATCACAATCTGAAAAACAGCAACTTACTACCCATCTTTTTAGAAGGGAAGAAGAGACCAGGTTCTTGGAGGGCAGGGGACTCGATCGATCCTCCTGGCACTGGTCAAAAATTAGGGCACATTACAAGAGAACAGCTGAGCTTCCAACCATCAACTCACAAATCCATATTGCCAGCTGTTACATAACTTGCTTTCTCTCATTTATTTTAACATTTTCAAACATGTTCTCTGTCCTGAGCAGTATTTCTTCATTCAGTCTGGAGACAATGTACAGTAGTATCCCAGGTCTGTGGCCTTTACAGGAGAAAGAGCAGAAAAAAAGTCTCTTCTCTAAGCCCTGTTGCCAGCATCATGATAGCTCAACTTCTGCTGTGACACCTTCACATTACTTTCAATGAGTGGAATTCAGAGTGAGGAGTAAATCACTAAAGATGACACGTCATCACCACTGCAGCTGGATTTTAGAGATCTTTCTGAACTTGTGGAATAAGGCTTTTTTTTATTATTCCTGCCTTGGTTACATGACACCAGCTGCTGGGAGCCAGCAGTCCCTTATAAAGGAGCATTTCTTCTGAGACTGAACCACCAGCAACTGGATACCCCTAAACGGAAACCAAGTGACAGCACTGCCAACCATTTACCAGGCCCACTGTCTTTCCTCCAGTTCTCCTTCAGCCCTTTTGCACACACGCCATCATCCTCGCTACCTGCGTTTGGATATGCACAGTCATTAAAAGTGAAACAATAATCCAAATCTTTCCATTTGGTTACTCCTTCCATGTAAAAGGCTTCTTCCCTCATTCATACAAAAACAAGATCACATCACCAAGCAAATATGCACACACGCACACCCCCATTCTCCCAGAAGGGACACAGCATTGCAAACTCAGCTGGATTAGATACATCAAAGAACTTGCAAATCTTAGCTGAATGAGGTTCTCAACATGCCCTGTGCCATTTGGGGCTAAAGAGAGAACAGGGCTGGGTCCAGTAAGATGGATGCAAGCTTAATATCAGTTAACTCTCTTAAGCTTGCAGAAGTGTTAACTCGGCCGGTGACGCTAATCCCGCTGGATCTACATTAAACTTTTCCAGCAAGAGGAATTCTACTGCCACCAGAGTTGCTGTGTTTTACATAGGATATATTTTTTTAAAAAAGCTATTCCAACTGYTCTTACTCATTAATGGTCCCCTGGTAGTTTGGTTGTTCCCCCACTTCCCTAACAGGAGTAGTCCAACAAGGTGTCCAATTAGAAAACATCTGCTCCCTTGCATAAAGAAGCTTCCCTTTCCACCCTAAACCTCAAGCAAAACTGCTGCTGAACACACCACCCCAGAGCTGGTCACTTTCCATCAGCAGATGGAGCAATATGCAGGCCAGATATCCATTCTGAACTATTAAAACCAAGGCAGCACTAAACCTGAGAATGTTGCAGTGCACTCGCTATTCACAAACGCAAAACAAACATTGAAATTTAGCCAACCAACTATTCTGTCTCACTTATTTGCATATTATGCTTATTGCAGTTGGAGAAAACGAGGGTATGTGTCAAAAGGAAGAAGTGAAAATTTTAAGTCACTTACTATGGATATAAGTAGCCAGATGGTGCTGGGAGAGAAGAGAGGGGACGTGACAAGACAACACCGCGTGGTGCTAAGAGAAGGAAGGGAAGGCGGCAGCTCCCTTCTGGCCCCTCTTTCCCTCTGCCACATCTCCCCATGCTCCGAAATCTCATCCATCCTCAAACATGCATAAAGCTGTTGGTCACTTTACCCGTGGCTACAGCATTCCTGGCTTTGCAGGGCAGACAGGGAGGTAACAGGATAAAACACTATAATAAAACAGCATCTCAGTCCAAGGAACAAAGAGGAGACTGTGCCGCTTCAGGAGCCGGGGCTCTACAAGGAGAAGCCACTCTCCCCCTCCCATACGTGCCTTTGTGCACTCTTGCACAAACAGAACCACCTCCCTTTCCTTTGGAAGGGCCACATTCCCAGGCCCTCGGCACCTGCGGAAAAACAATTCCACACACAGGTTGTGGCACTTGCTGTTCCAGAGGTTATTACCAGAACTCCGATAAGCCTCATGCCTGGACCCCCATAAACTCATTAACTCTCTCCCTTTCTGCTCCATCACTTCAGAATTTTTCTAAGCTTCTCTTTGATGCTTACATCAGTAGCCCCTCAAGAGGCTATTGAGAAATGAGTGCATTACTGGAGCAAGATTTTTCCAGGATGAGAACCAAATTACTTCCTACTAACTTGCAGATATTGCAAGTTTTGTTGTATGTTACCTTAGTAGCCTCARGCTGCTTTCATCAGCAGATTCCCACCTCTGCCTTGGAAGGGGCTTACGAACTCTTGGCATGGAGGAATGCATTCATTGACACCAATTTCACTTTCTTTAATATCTTTAACACTGCTCTATTTGAAGCTCATTATGAAATGTGTGGCAGTAGAAATTTCATCTAGTCATAGTTACTACAGCGTAGCCACAAACTAATTTCCTGTTTAATCTATTAGTGATTATCACAAAACTTTTTTTTTAATAGAAATGTAAAAAGCCACAAAAGCTTTTTTGTAAATAGTTCAGTCAAGTCAAGTTCAAGTCATTTCCCTACTCCATCCTCTCTCCTCTCCCCACCCTAATTCAGACAATTATATCATCAATGTTCTCTTGGAGGAAAATACCGTTCCCTAAGGAGTAACTAATTAATCCTTGCATTTTATTTTTCTCATCATAGCTCTCAAACCACCTGGCATTGCGAATCGTCTTTACAAATAGCAATGTGGGGCACAGTTAAAGGAAACAACACATTTAAAGTCACAAAATCAAACAGCAGCAGATACAAAACGTAAGATTTCTGAATTAGTCCTGTGCCCTTATCACTTGACCAAACCCTTTTTTGCAAATGAAACCAACACCACTAAAGCAGTTACAGGCTATGACATTTAGATATCAGAAGAAAAATTTATCCAAAGGTGCAATACTGAACTTCTTCCTCCCCAGCTGACAAAAAGAAGGCAAGATGGCTCCGAGACGTGCAGGATGAGAACGCATTTTAACAAACGACGCTAAGACGCAACAGTGGTAGCATCGTTCCACTGAGAACACCCATAGGGCAACAATTCTTTCCAGACCTTCCTGGCACTCGGGAGACCTTTCGTCCCAGCTTCATGGCAGAGCTTGGTTACCAATCACCATTTATAGATGGCCATCTCCAAGCCTTCCCAGCATCTCGGGGGAAGACAGACTCCTGAGCATGAGGATTGCTGTTGTCTGCCTATGCAGTAGGGAGAGAAGTTACAGTAATCAATTATGTCAAGAGTTTAAAAAAAAAAAATCTTTTCGTCTACCTAACCAAAAAAACTCTTACAGTTAAGACTCAGGACAAGAGCCTGCTACAGACTCCCGTAAGGGCTTAAGAGCAAATTATTTCATAGTCTTTGTGCCTAAATTCCCCTGTTATGCATTAACTTAACACCTAGTACAAGACAGTCCCTATTTTACATGAGTCTGGATCCTGCATTCCTTCACATGGTGCATGACAATGAGATTCAAGCTGGAAAAGCTTGGGCCAAACGTGTGCTTTTTGAAGTGCAATGAGCTGAAGTAAAGCCCGATGACACTTATCCTGAAACTCTCTACGCACCTACTCTGTCATTCCGATTTTAGCGGTAATACCCTGGAAATTCTGCAGAATTTCTAGAGTACGTACAGAGGGCCAAGACAAACCGTCACGTAACTTTGTCACAAAAAGACCTACACTCAGGACCAATTTCATACAGACTCTTACCAACAACGGCAAGCTGGAAGTAATTCCAAGTGTGACAGTGTCATTATCATATACTATGTGCATCCACTGAAGAACACTTTTTGCAAATGATAAACAGGAAGATACTACCTTATGAATAACGCAGCTTTACCACAAAATGATGGTGTTGGGAAAAAACACAGGCCCTTGAGCATTCCAGGAAACACCTCTGTCCCTTGAAGAAGAAGAAAGCAAAGTGAAATATGATCAGAAGATGGAGGAACAATTCCTGACCTGCCACTGGTGCTTTCGTGGAACACTCTTCAGCTTGGCTGATCAGAAGCAACGCAGATCTCAAAAAGTAAGTAACATACTTAACTGCAACATCTGACACAACTGCATTTTAAAAGTCATTCAAGAACTGTCCTGAAAAGTCAACTAAATGCAGCATCTTAAGAAGTCTTTTACCAAAGCTGAAACAACTATCCTCTGAAATATTTCCAGGATACCCAGCAACCTACACTACCCTAAAGCCACCCAACAGTTGTAGAGGGCCCTCAACACTTCGGGGATCCTCTGTCTGAGGCTGCTAAAGTCCTGAGAGGCAGCTGCGAGTAATTATACATCCCAGCCTAATAGCTGGTCTAACAAAAAATACTTTAAAAAAAAACTTCACTCCTTTGTTCAACAAGAAGAATAGCTTTTGTTACAAAAAGCGAACTTTTGCTGGACTGCATTACCAAAGTTATCTTCAAAACTACAGGCAAGACAAAAAACAGCAAGTAAGCATTATACCTATCCTATAATACAGATAAGGAAAGCACCATAAATGGAAAACAGTTCTCCCAAAACCAGAGGCAGGCTCCATTGTTAACGGAAGTTTTCTTACAGAACAATATGCACCAAGAACAGGGTATCATTCTGAGGTGGGGGGCTTTTTGGCAGGGGGGAGAGGGGAAGAGTAAAATAAAAATACCCCACCCAACTGCCAAAATGTGTGTCAGAGCTAGGACTAGAAATAACTAGGATCCCTTGCATCTGTCCCTAAGGTGCCCACTGGAGATATCATTCTCTACAGCAGGAATACCAGCCATTATTGCAGGCATCTCAGTCTGCAAGCAGTTCCTTCTCGCGAGAATCCAGAAGTGAAGCAATTGTTGGCCTGCGTCATCTGCTGGCAGGGTCCCAATTCAACACTCAGTGTTACAATACATATACAATTTATGTGATAACTTAATTATGTTGCATATGATAAATATACTCTCCTTATAATCCATCATACACTCCAAAGGCACCCACACAAACTCTGTTTTTGTGCCCCATGAGTTTGTTTTTGAAAAAAATTACC
>NW_020449752.1:1035740-1091884 GCF_003343035.1 Apteryx rowi
GGGCCACGATTTTCAGTAATGCTGAAGGACACTACCTGCATTAAGTAAGGACTTGAGCCATCATCAAATACCTGTATGAGCTGGAAAAAAAAAAAAAAGTCTTCATCACTTGCTATCCTAATAGCACTTCGTACTGTTTATGCTGGCTGCTCTAACAAACCGAGCCCTCCAGGTTACCACACTCACATGGGAATCCCTTTAACAAAATTCATCAACTGGGCATGAGATGACACCAGTAGTGTATGGGAGAAAACTTACTTTAATTTCAGCACTGGTGAATTTAACTACAAGATCCTGAAGACCGTGTAATCAAGACATGGTATGCAATCCCTCTGTCCCCAACACAGGGCTGTAATTCCCACTATTCTCATCACAAACCTGAGTACAACGGTAGAAAAGGTGGAATGCCAAAAGTAAACACAAGTAATATTAGCACAGTCAGTACTTATGACTTCATTATTAAATGAAGTTACTGTTTACTTCTTTAATGCCCCTTCTGTTTGCCTCTTGGTGGAGGGAAGGTTTTCACAACAGACTATACTTCTGCAAGCAAGGCACTCTCAAAGTTAACCGTCACTGAAGTAAACTATTTCTCCAAGTCACCAACAACCCCCAATCTACGCAGTAATGGCACCATCTTCACCTTATAATTATGCAACCTCCTTTAGGCATGCCTTTGGATTCTGATAGATTTTTCCTTATGCTGTTAAGTTTCTACAAGCATCTTGCTTTTTCTTCTCTTCAGTGTGTTTTCCAGAACACCCCATTCACTTCTACATGTACTGAAGGAGCTAAAGTACCACTGTATAATTCCAAAATAGTTATTGCCAACATGAAGGTCTTTGGCTTCCAAAATTGTACATTTAAATTTAATTCACTCTTTAAGAAAGTCCTGAAATTTAAATTTAACAAAGAAAACCTCGTCCTCTCTTCTCATCCCAGTCCTCGGAGACTGGGGTCACCTTTGAGTTCATCTGGTAGTTGCTTAAACATTTCCAGACATCAGAGAAATACCAACACATTCCTAGTCAAAAACCTTCCTCCATAAAAGCCAGTTATTCCCTTTACGAGGACTACCTACTCTCTATCTCACTGTTCTTGCAGCAGTAGCACTGCAATGCTCCCACATGAAAATTGGCATCTAGAGGCAAAAACATGCAAAAGTATATTTCTGTCTTTTAAAACAGAAGATATCTGCCAAGAGGCTTGCATCTTTCATAGCATTTGGAGGAAAGAAAAGTGCTTCCACCTAAGCAAAAACAAATTACGAGCAAGAAAAGATCCCCTGCAAAACATACTCTATCCACACACTTTTCCTTCCAATTTGAAGTTATTTTAGAAGGCATATTAAGAAATTTAGAAAGGCATTTCTTTCATGAATCCTTTGCTTGAGTTGGAAACCATCACTGTTGAGGTGGGGTGTTTCTTATGGTTTTGTCAGGAACATACACACACCCCAAAGCAGGGGAGAGAATAACTCTGGCCTCCTGGGTGTTGAATGAATTCTAAGAGGAAGAGTAAAACATGTTTTTAGAAGTGGCTCCCTTTCAATATCAGAAAGGGCAAAGCATTCGCTTGCATTATGAGAAAATTGCTTTCAATGTTCCCATCTTGAAGACGTACAGAGGTTCACATGTTTGAAGGCCCGTATTAGCAAGGTGAAGCAGCAGAAAGACTGAACTGTGTTAACAGTAGTAAAAGGAAGACTGGTTGGCATCCTGCACGATCCATTTACCACACGACAGACTCAGATAGGCCCACTACTGGCAAGCTCATGGGATTTGGCCTTTGTATTTTACCCTGCGTTTGAGAGTAGTATAGTTCAAGACGCACTTAAGTGCTTTAACCATCTGAAAAAAGCTTCAGAAAGTTCAGCAGAAGTAACACTGATAACATGTCTTTAAAAAGCTGTTTTCAAAATGTGTAGACAGGCACCAGAAAGTAGCATTTCCTGTTTGCCTTTAAGCTAGAATGCCAGGAGACAAATACAGGGTTGTAGGAGACAAAATACAATAGCTATATGATAATAGAGGTTTCTAACAGGAAATTATTTGCTCCAGTTCTTCTAATCTGTATCTTAAACATTTCTTCTTGCATGTACAGGGAACAATGCCATATACATCTAAAAAATGGCACACCACGTACATTATCAGCCAGCCTGAATAGCTGCAGTCCTTTGAAGAATGACCGCAATAGTTCTTCCCACACACAGTACCATCCTTCTTCCCACACAGGAGCTCTTTGTTAGATTTATGTTTATTGTACTTAATATTCAGCTTGTATGGTAATTCCAGGAACTCTCCCCCGTTAATAACATGCAGATTTATGCAGCTCTATTTTGCATACATAATTTTCCCACACAGTTTGTCTGCTTTACTGTAATTCCTCCGCTGTTTACTTTGTCTTAATATTCTTGCAAAGTTAAAAAGGAACTATCACTTGAACATTCATTATTAATTTCTCCTAAGTGTCTCCAATTAAATCGCTGAATAGATTGGTACTTTATGACATTTGTTATTGATTGTTTGGAAGCAAACTTCCAATTACCAAAGGATCACAATTTTCCTAGCTCAAAATTTGTTTGATTATTCTTCCGTTAAGCAATGCAATTTCAAAGCAGCAGCATTCGTCTTCATTCAGATTCACAATTACTTCCCAGAAGTCTAGGACAGCCCATAGATTTCCTCCCTTCACAACCATGTTCCTCAATTGGCATACACAGGCGTAAACCGTAAGCAAGTCTGCTTTAGGCCAGGCAGACCAAAGCTTACAGTTTTAAGTCTCATGAAGATAGCAAGAGGATCCCAATTATATGCATCTTCACCACAGTACTGTAGCTCATATTGTAATTTCTGTACGCAAATCAAACGCTATCCAAAGATACCTAAGCTCATCACAAAAAACTCCTATAACCAGTTAAGGAACAGGTACATCCAGCTACTGTTTAATACTTGGATAACTAACAAGTAAAGAGCCAAAGCAACTTCTCATCCAAGGGTCACTCAAATCAAGGGCTCAAAAGGCCTGGAAATACCACCCGAAAGTCGAAGTCTGAATTCTACCACTACTATTTCCTTTACTCCATCATATGCGAAAAAGCAGTACTCGAGTTGCAGCAGACGTACAGAAGATCACTTCCACGGGCCTTCTTTAATTTTTACACCCTTCCTCTTTCTTAAACGGTTTGTAAGGGGACTTTTCCCTCACTCTACCCCAAAAGGAGCAGAAATTTGAACTAGGCATAAACATACACAACTCCCCTCCCTCCCCATCTTCCTTTCCGCTAACAAACCAAGAAAATCCTTCATTTTTTGTCTAGGCATTCTTTTAAGACTGACTTCCAAACATCAACCCCCCCTTCCCCCTGCCCCCACCAATTACTGCAAACTAAACACAAAAACAAGGAGTCCAGGTTCAGTTAACTCTCTAGTAAGCCAGGATTCATAGACTGAGCACCGCAGTTAGTGAAAAGGGTCCCTGTAGAATCATACACATTTTTAARAGCAGCAAAGGCAGCACGGTCAGGGAAGCTGCGAACAACTCCAGACAGATCAGAACTGGTAAGATGCCCCAGACACTGGTGAACAGGAATATGGCAGGGACATCAGCTGTAAGAAACAGGGTTTAAAAAAAAAAAAAAAACCCACACAAAAAAAACAAAAAACCAACCACAAACGCACCACACAAGGTCAAGACAGACATCAGGTCTCTTTCAAAGAGAAGAACTCCAACCAACCACAAGATGACAACTACAACCTGGAGAACAATAAACTCTGAGAAGGATGCAGGACTTGAAGTCTCTCTGATCTCATCGAGAACACTATCCTTAATGAATAACCTAGGAGACCTAGACAGGGAGGCAATATTACACCATTGCAGAAGAGAGCAAGAGCAGCATTTTGAAGAGAAGCACAAAACCAAAACTGAAGTGCCACAGGAACAAGTGAAACAATGGAAAACATGTTCTGCAATGATACATTTGAAGAATCCAAGCCGTTCAGGTTATCAAAAAAGTTGGTGATTATTACAGAGCAGCAGCTCTCTTAAAGCCCAGTACTCCATCCTTGTTAATGGTCCTAAATCCATGACAAGCTGCAAATTTGTAGTTTGCGATTTTTCTTTTTTTTTAAAACAGCGAAGTAGATGCACTTTTAAAACAAGCTCTCCAAAGGCGAGCAATATACTCTTTCAAAGCAGATGACATTCCGGAAGACAACCTTGCGTCAGATAAAAGCTTTGGCTCATACAGCCAACAGGCTTAAGTTTAACAGCATTCCTAGGCCAGATTAGATGAACCGGTAGTCCTTCTGGGCTTCAGATGCAACTTTCACAGACTCTAAACCTGCACTTAACTTTCAGACCTTTCCTTTCAAAATACCGTAGGTCAACTCTACTTACAAGCTCTTTCCTCAGCAGCTCCAGTGTGCACAAGCCTGCACCAGAGCACAGATGCTGTCTCCACCCAGACCTTTGAGGGTTTTCTAATGCCTGTCCTGGCACCAGGCAGTTCCTTAATGCAAAAAGCTCCTTACACTACAGAAACCCACTCAGGGAAGGAGCTGTGCTCCTGACTCCACCTCACCAGATAGTAACAGTAGGTCTAGGCCAGAATCCCCTTTTGACCACAAGGTCTAAGAGAGGACTTGACTCAGAACAGCCACTCTGTGACTGAAAACCTTTTAAAAATCACAACAGTGTCACTGCACAAAGCAGCATTCATTCCCACCTCCATCCTCTGCTTGCAAACATTCTCAAAACTTAAGTGTGAAGTCTGTGCTCTTTTCCTGCATACTTGGGCAGAAGTCAATCATTTGGCTTTCRCTGAGACTTTATTTTAAGCCTTTTTTCCCCCCTCAAATTTTAATTTCGGGGCAAGAGATCAGCCTAGAAAACTTTACATGATCTCTTGGATCTGTGCAATGCTCTAGTAGAAATGCATTCCTAAGCCCCACACAGAGCCGTGCTTATACTGCAGAAATATTCTGTCCAAGAAGAATACAAGCGGAGTTCATCAGAATTACAATTCTAAAAAGTATGCCCTGTCCGCTGAGACACAATAATATCCCCAAAGGGGATACAGGGTCAGTTTTCATGTCAGGTGGTTTTCATTCTGAGACAGATGGATGTTACGCTCTGTCTGCCTGCCTGAGTGGCCTGGCCTTATCAAAAGATATCTGAGCCTGATAACGGCTTTCTAAGTGTCTGAAACTATAGTAACAGATTTGCAAGACCAAAAAGGGATAAGACTCACACACAGGAGAAAGCCTGCACAGGAGGTTATCACTGTAGAAAGCAAGGCAGTGAAGTCTCTAACAGCGACAACTGACACACGCCTCTTAACCTGAGCTATGAGGCTGTGCTCCCATGCTTGGATATGAAGTATTTTTCATTTAGCCATTGAAAATAATTGGTACATAGACAGAAATGATGGATTTACCGACCAAGTCGCAAATACCGTACTTAGATTTCAAGTTTGTTTCATTTCACTACCTTAACAGAAATGACTTACTAGGGTCTCAATTTTTGCCTATGCTAGGCATGAGCCAGACAAATTTTAGTCTCACTGAACCAAGATAAAGGGATTCAGTTGATAAAGTGCAAAGAAAGCCGTACCTTACAAGAACTGAGAAGTTAGCATGTAGATTTAATTAAGTTTTCTTCCTCTTCTCTCTCCTCAAGGAAGAGAAAAACCTTGAAACCATGCAACATTTTAGTTAGAAAAATAATAATAAACAAATCCCAACTGATAAATAAACCCAACTTAAGAAAAACTGGACCTTCTCTTTCCAGGCCCTCCACCTTAACTTGCAAGCCCAGCACAAAGCCCCGCTGCAGAGGGCAGCTCTGCTGCCGGAGCATCTACATAGAGCAGCAGCTGTGGCAACCCAAGAGCTCACCGATGCTATGGCAGAGATGGCGCTCTTGCAAGTTCCCCTTATCTACTACCAAAAGCAGAATGACCCCAGAGCTGTTTCAGTCCCTTCTTAGGGCAGCTCCCACACCACGTTTAGTGATGCTTAAAGTGAAAAGCTTAACTACAGAAGCTATTTGAACTTGATAAGCCTCAGACAAGATCCTTTGTTTCAGCCACCGCCAGAAGAGTTCGGCTAGCGCACTGGACCTGATTTCACCTGTCAGTAATCTTGCTCCTCTCCCTACTCTGCCAGGTGACAGCTCGCACTGCCTGCTACCCAAGATACTGACAAGGCCTGACACCAGAGTGGACAGGCAAGCAGAAGATGGCAGCCTCCAACTCATCCCCTATCGCAAGCTGCTACATGCATGCTGCTCACTTTGAATGAGGGAAAGAAATACCCAACAGTTTCAACAAGGCTGAGAATGCAGCAAGGCACCAGCACAAGTTCATGCAACACAAGACTGAGACGAGAGGCACAGCTCAACATTGCCAGCATAGAGCTGTTTATTGCAGCTGTTCTACTGCTCGTGCATGGACTGGAAAGACCAAGAACGTCAGCTCACCTATTTTCTCCTCTTCCATCTAAAGCCTTTCAGTTCCTCCCTAGTCAATGCTACAATGCCCAAGTCTCACATTACGGAAGCTGACCGTGAGCTCTTTCCGCACACCAAGCGGCACTGTAACAACGTGACTTAGCAACTGTGTGGGCCAGATCAGAACTAAATCCTCCTTTCCTCCTTAAAGCCTTTGTAGCCGCCTCCAAATTTGCACTGGGGATTAGCTCACTATGCAAAATGAATTTGTTATTCCTATACACATGCAGTGCTTTTACTAGAGATATCTACATTCTTTGGAAGCCGCACTACCGATGGGTCGATGATTTACTTCTTTTGAACACAAGTGGATTTTTATCTTACCAGCTTTCAGGTTAACGGGGAGTGAATTTCTGCAGCTCTACCTATCAGAAGCCAAGAAACATCTCATTACTTTCCATCTTCAAAATCTAAACCCCAACAGCAACAACTTTCCACGCCACATTCCAACGTAAGGAACAACTGCACGTGCCATTTCGTGCACAAACAGGAAAGAAAGAGAGGAAGGGTGAAGTCTTGGCATCCTTCTCTCCCATAAACGTATGCAGTCTACTGCCACTTCGGTAGGAAGCCAGTAGCTCAGAAGGGGCTAGAAAGACATTTTGTACAGGACAAAATAAAACAAGCCAGAGACTTTGGACAATGTACTATGGAACCTAACTACATCAAGTGCTGTACTACAGATGAAGGAGGACAACTAGGCAGCACAACCTTCAGAGGGCAGTATTTTTTGCAGTAGCTTGCCAGGGTCTCTGGTTCCTTCATTAAGTCCTGTAGTCCTATCAATAGGACACTCCAGAAATACATACAGCTTGGGCCAAACAATTCATCAGACATTCAAATATTGCTGGACATGTTTCCCGTGTGAATACGAATTTAAAGTCAGACTGAAAAACAAATAGCCCCAAAGCCTAGCAGGTTATTCCACAGAAGTCAGGAGTATCAGGACCACTGGAATGACAGTTTGCTTCAAGGTAAATATAGCCCAGACTTTCTGCTCTCGCAAGGAAGTGTGTTGGCACTCCATTTTCTGGAAAGAGAAACAAAAGGGATCCCATCCAAGTTAATTTGCTCCACCTTAAGAGCACTTAAGTCATTAGATACCAGCACATAAGACAGAGATGGACCCTTCACTTCCTAATGAGTTCTTGGGCAAAAAGCATTGCCATACACAAACAGAAATCGCCACCGCCTGCAAAGAACAGAGGCCAGAACCTKTAACAGGAAGGTGATATTTTTCCATCTGAAATTTATCCAGTTACCACTTCATGTCTCTTGAGTATCACACGACTTGCATATGTAATTCGAGTTGAAGGCATAAAGCCAGAGTTCATCTACATATTTGACACTTATGTTCATACTAACAGGTCAAGTGTGACTATTTGAACCACTTTTCCGACTGGGCAAACAATCACAGGTAACTTGACCTCAACTTGATACACGCATCATTTTCTAGTGTCCTCTGAAGACTGAGTTTGTTATGAAAACCTGATAGGTAACACTCTACACCAAGACATAACAAGCAACTCACTGTTTTGACAGTGTCTAATTTCTCTAGGCAAATAGCGAAGTTACTGTCAATTTCCTCTAGCTTAAGTCCTTCTACATCTTGAACCAAATAAATCATTATAGGGCAGTGCTTCGCAGATGGGGGAGCTGAAGATTAAAAAAAGAGCATTTCTGAACAGCAGCAACAGGATCACTTCAGCTTGTAGGCAGCTTTTTTTTTCCCTGTATGATCAGAGGCAATATGGTATCTTAGTACATCACAAGTAAAAATATAGCATGAATAGGAATGTTATAAGGCTCAAAGCTAAGGTCCCTTTAAGTTATTCTCTGTATATAAACAAACCCTTCTTCCTTTTCAAGCTAAAAGTATGAGAAAGATAAATCCTATCCCATTTTGCAGATGGAAATGGAAAATCAGGAGATTAAGCTGCCTCTCAGGAATGCTACAACAAAACTGGGATTTGATGTCCATGCCTGTTTATCGTGGGCTCATGCTTTTCAGCACTAAACCATTTTTCTCTCCCAAGCTACAGAGTGTTGTTAGGGAGGGTTTCCTCACCCCAAACTGTTCTTACTCTGTACCTCAGCTGAGTACTCCGAGTCACAAGCATCAGGAAGAATTGCTTATGTTCTGATTTAATGAGCTCAAGTCCTGAGGATCAGATCTTCAATATAAGTACTAAAAAAAAAAAACCCAAAAAACACAACACTAGGTAGCAATTATAAATTTAAAACCTTCAAAGCACATTTCCAATATATTTTTAAATATTCATTCCAAGAATGAAAACCAAACCTACGAACATGCTCTACTGATGAATATACCCCAAGACAGTTTTTCTTATAGTTTAGGCACTCAAAGTAGCAGGACATAAATGAAAAATTGAGCAGGCTGGTTCTATACTTACACATGCTCAGATTTTCCTCCCCCCTCCCTCTGCCCTTAAAAGCCTTTTTGCTCATGATTCACTGAAGATTCTCAGTTTCTCAGATGCCCAGCTCAAGACAACTTAAGAGAAGACCAACTTCCAGGCTAACAGGTGTTTAACACCTTCTGAAACCGCCTGAACAACTGCCACCCATTCTTTACAAAACCGGCTTTGAAAAATCCCACCGTTTCCGGGTTTGGGTCCTATGCTTTAAAGGATAAAAAGCAAAGGGTAGGACAAACATTAAAAATGTTTTTCAACTTCCAAAACTGTTCTGCATTTTAGTTTTTGTTTTATTCAAATTGACTCATCTACTCAACACGCATTAGGAAACAACAGCACAAATAATCATTAGAGACGCATTTTGGTAGATACTGTATGGCTTACAGCCATTTCTACAAATTCTAACAAAATGAAACAATAAAAAGAACTAATGTACCTACACACTACTGCTGCACTTCCTTGGTCTGTGTGCACAATCTGGCAGCTCTATGGGGACATTTACATTACTTTATCATGCTACACTTCAACAACCTTGACTCATGAGGAGGAAATCCCTCTGCTAATGCTTCAATTTATTCACACTCATTATCTTATTAGTGCTCTCAACTTCAAAATAACCATGTGCTCAAGGAAGATGACAGCGAGGGCTAGCACTGGATGTGGCACAAGCTTTCAGCTGCAAAGAGTTTCCATGCACAGCTTGACTTGTTTTGCTCCTGACCTTCAACCCTCCCTGCTTCTCCAGTCTAGAGTTTCTACTCCTGAACATACTCTGGTAACTCACTCCAGCAAGCATTCCTTGGCACCTCTCAGTTTACTCATCACTTCCCTCAGACACTATTACAGTGCAGTAATGATTTCAGGTATGTAAAAGACCACAGCATTAGAGCTATTTGTCTTGGCCTCCTAAAGCCTATTTCTAGAAATACCATTCTTTGAGCCCCAATCTCCTCTGCCCCATCAATAAACTCTCCCATTAAAAAAAGAGAAAGGCGAAAGGAGAAACAAGTTTTGTTCTCACTCAGTACAGCAGATGATGTCATTCAACAGCTAAAAACTACAAGGTCTTCCTAGGCTTCCTTTGGTTCTGCCCCCCTTCCGCCACAGGCTTGGTGTCGAGCAGCATCTGACTTTAAAAAGCATCCTTTAACTAGGGAGCTGTCTGTGACAGACACTGACAGAAAGGAGAGAAAATGCAAATGGAAGAGAAAAACGCAAGTGTGGGAACCTGTTCAGCTTAGCTGAAAAACATCTCATTTGGCAGCAATTGCTTACAGAAATAAATGCTGTCAGAGCCAAGAATCAAACAGTAAATAAGCCTTACCCAATTTAAACATGTAGCTGCTTAAAAACATTCTTCACAGTAATATGCTGTTTAAGCGCTTAGGAAGATTGCCAAGAGACATCAAAATAGTGAAAAGTTCGAAAATTGCATGCAAATCAATCCCCCCTCAGCGCCTCCAAAAGTCTCAGGCCCAGTAACTACAAAGGTACTACAACATATTGAAGAGCAAGATACTTCCTGCCCACGTGTGGCCAGGGTACCGTTCTCCTCCTAGTCCTGCTGGAGGAAGTCGCCAAGCAAGGCCTTCCCCCTTCCCCATCTCCCATATTCTGTCCCCAGTTTCATGATATTTGGTGTCTTCCTCCCTTAGCACCCTCAGTTTCGAATTTAGTGGGTTTACTGCAGCGTAAGCAAGATGAAGATTATGCCCTTGATCTCTCTGGGGAAGGATTATCTTGAGGTCCCTAGTTCTAATTACTGGCTAGATAATTCAGTCCTTAGGGAAATACTTTCTAGCTTCTGATCCTCATCACGGCTAAGAGATCTATTCATTTTTCTCTACGTGTTTTTCTTTTCAAAAGACTCCCATCACCATTACTTCAAGTTACTGTTTCTTGTAGAGAATACACAAAAAAGATCAAGCTGATTGTGTGCCTTTTTGGTAGCATCTTTAACTGCCTAGGAATTTAAACAAAATCACTCAGATTTTACCAAACGGATGAGGATAACAACTAGAACGCCGGATATGAAATCTTGTAGAATATTTGACTGGCAAAACACTGTTTTATGGAGTCTGTGTGTGCGCACCTATACACACACGGGAATGCAGAATCTAAAATGACTTTGTACCATTCTCACTCCACTTGAATCAAAATAACTGATCAGCAAAGGATCTGACTGATAAATAAAACCAAGTCTAGACCAGAAATGACCATTTCCGAAACACAGATGACAAAAGTGGACTGATGGTCACCAAAAACACAGTTCAAGGTAAACATTTTCCATAGAATTCTACAGTATGTAATTAAGTTGARAAAATGAAAAAAGGAGCAGGATGCGTAAATGGGTAAAGTCTTGGAGGAGTTCAAATGTTTCACTTCAGCCTTCTTTAGGGCTGAGCTTTTTCCCCTGTAATTTGAAATTCCACTTCCTCTAGAAGGTATCAAAGATGCCTCAAAATGAAACAAAAACATCTTATTCCGTAAGTAGCAAACTGCGTTCTACTTTCACATTTGGGTCCCCAAATCAAAACCCATTATTTATACCCTCCTATATAGAAATTATTGTAAGAGACCTGATGCCAATTTCGTAGGTGACTAAAGCAGTATACCTAAAGAAGCGGAAGTCTATATACCTGAAGGGTTGTTTATAAAAATGGGACTAGCACCTTAATTATAGGAATCAGACTATGCCAGACTCCTTCCTTTAGCACATTCCTCTTGCTGTAAAGCTTGTCCAATACAAGACTAAAAAAACCCATCCTATAAGGAAGGTAGCTTGGTGGGTTATTTTAAGCCAATTAGTTCTCTTGTAAACAAGCTTTTGACTCTAGTAGCCACAGTAGCTCCAGTATGATCACTCGCAGGCTACTTCATGTCTGATTAGATGCAAATGTATGCTATTCATTTAGTTACTTGCTCAATAAGCGTTTCTTGTAAGATGTCTTTGCCACTAACTCAAATGTCTTGCCATTAATTACATTCAGGGAAGAACGAGATGGAGACTAAGTTCTTCTGAAAACAGGTTATTTGTGCTGAAAACACCAGCGGTCTCTGAACGCACAATCCCAGATCATCGATTTCTGTGAGCAAAGTCACACCCACTCATCTGGGTAGGAAGTGAACATCCGATACCCCACCAGCTGAAAAGAGTAAGAACAACCCCAAGAGAGTGCCCCCAGAGACTGTTTTTTGCTCACGCTCTAGTGAAGGGCACACTTACCACCCACTCAAGACAGTATTAAGAGATCAGACTTTTGCCTTTTAAAGCACTGGTTAGACTCCTGCCCAGGGGAAAAAAAACGACCAAGAGTTTGTCGAAACAAGCAGGAAGTCGCCACTGTCATTCGGCAGGGTACAGAGTCTTATCATAAAGCCAACAGAACCGACATGCGCTTGAAGCCTTCACCTAGAGATCGAAGAACTAAGRGCGCATCACGCAACGGCATCTTTCATCTCTCAGAAATGCTCTTTCTACTTCTAAGGCAAGTATGACAAAGTTACCAGGTAAGCTGAGGTTCTCCTTTTCCCTTTGAACGAAGAAATCATATGGCAATAAGTTCGTGCACTTGGTCTTGTTATTTAGAAATGGGCAGGGTGGATAGAGTGAAAAGCAGATGTGTTACGAAATAAAGTGATTACATGAAAGCTAACAGAGAAAGCACTATTGCTTCCCCTAGCAGGAGATGGTTCCCAGCTAGCTTCCCTGAAGATCTGTACTGTACTGTTCAATATGCTCCTAAACCATCTGGGAAAGGAGATCAAGAGTGAAGCAATACTCAGTGGGCAATACGTGGCAGACAAACTTCAGCAATAGTGAAGGCAATAGCTCTAGGGATACGCTCTAAACCAGCCACTATGACTCAAGTGTCAAGTTATTTCAGATACCTCTTGGAAATCATTGGTCAAATGTTCAGAAAGGAATGAAAATGGAGGAGGTTGAGGGGGTTCTGGGGGTGGGGTGTTGACCTTTTGTTTGAGATCCTTACCCATGTAACCGCCTCAAACATTGCACCCAGTTCTGGTCATTTCATCTGAAAAAGATTAGGGTTGAAATAGAAAGTTACAGAAAGAACAATTCAACCCATTAGGAAAAGAAGAAAAGAATCATCTAACAACTGATCTATTAAAAATTTGATTTGTTAAAAAAAAAAAAAAATCACAAATAGCATGTACAAAGTAAATGTGGAACTTAATTCCACAGTAACCAAATGAGGACATAGCTAATGAAGACATCAGGCAGCAGATCGCAACCGAACAAAAACAAAAGCGCTTACCATTACGCATAATTCAACTGCAAAATTCATGGCCACGCAACATTGTGAAAGCAAAAAGACAAATGCTTACAAAAACCAACCTGAAGAGCTTAGTGAAACAGGAAATTTTAAAGAGGACAACTATGTTAGATACTCAAAGATGCTGCTGCTGAAAGCGTCTCAGACCACCTCTTTAGGGCTGGGTGAAGGCATTTTCCCTTTCTTACATTCTGCCTGTTTTCATATTTCATCTGATCATTTTCACATTCTGTTACTACAACCAATCATACAACTGTCACCTCTGAGCATTATGTAACTTTGCACAAGACTGGCTGTAGTCACATTACTCGGATCCTGTTCTCCAACCATTCAAGCTGGTTTTCACGTCACAGTAAATCCACACAGTCAGCTTCCACTTGTGAAAAGCGGCAGGGAATCAAAGCCAGCCATTAGATGTGCTACCACACATGGCTGTCTCCTATGCTCTTCTATGCATTTACCCTGCAAGAAAGACATGGGCACCGCAGCATGCAAAGCTTTTGCCAGCATGCAACACTCAGGCAGTGTTCTTATTATCTGATATTCCCCTTCGAACCAGGTCATTCCCTGCATGTACATCAAGGTGAATTTATGATTCTTTTATCCTGTAATATCAAAGGCATTTGTGCCCAATGCCAAAGCACAAAGAAACCCCCTTCTTTCAAACACAAAGAAAAGCCTCTCTACCCAAGAACAGTGACTTCAGAGTAACTCAATTAGAATAGGGGTATTGTTGGTCTCCAGTTTCTTCTGTTCAATTGTTCACTTGTTTCTCTTTTATTATTCACAGGAAGATACACATACACCCCGCTTGTTTCCCAAAATGCATGCTCTTCCCCTTTCTGTTGTGAGCAATGACAAATAGTAATTAGCCTAATACCAACAGCAGTCTTTTCAAAACACTCAGTTTCATATTGCAAGCATTTTGAAACAGAGCAGTATCAACACTGGATATCAAAAGTACCAGCTGCGTTACCATGCACTGGGACGATATCAGATTTCCTGAGCCGAACGGACTTAATGGACTTAAACTGGATCAGTAACTGCAATGGACGACCAAAAAACCCCCCAAACCCATGCACAACCCCCCACAACAATCCGCTTACTGCTGGTATTGACAACAGAGTAGATGTACGTACACATTTAGGTAGTGCCTCAGGAGAGTATTTGAGGACATGCGCTCCATCTTTGCTGCTTTTTTGGCCTTAAAGGTCACACTAATTCTTTACCGACATATAAGTGAGGGCCTTTTTCCTGGCTACAGTCCAAGATCACTATCACCATGACTTCCACAAACTGTTGCTGCTGTTGGACTGTTGGCTACGCCAGGCATAGCTACATTGAAGCAACATCAACAGGTGGAATTTTTTTACAAGTTAGTTACACTGGAATACATCTGCTTTGGAGATGTATACAGGATATGTAACCTCCCTTATGCATAGATGCAGGCTGGTTCCACAGTGTGGGATACTTTAATAACCATATCACAGACTGGAGTATGGAAACATGGTTTCCCAACTCTGCCATGGCCTTACTTGCTGACCTTCCATTTCCCTTCTGTAATATCAAATTTTCCCTCTGAAACAGGGAATATTATTCTTGAATCTCACCTCACAATGCCAAATTAGTTTACTCAAACATCTCCAGGATCCCCAAATGAGCTAGCGTTCTGAATATTACTCATTAAGTCTAAATAAATGGTGCAAGAGAACAAGTGCTAAACAAGACAATGTGTTCACCAGCTAAGAAAATTGTGGGGTGAAACTAGGGACAGGAAAGACTCCCTTAGAACAAGAAAACAACTGCTTCTTGCTTACATATCCCTCATGTGCCACCATTTTCCCCTTATTCCAAGTTGCGCTAATAGCATCCAAGGGCAGTAAGACAGACATTAAATATTGTCTTTAGTAGGCAGATTTGCTTGAGAGAAAGCTTGGGAATCAGGCCAGCGCGCTGCAAAGACAAACCAAGGTGCTGTCCTCAGGAACATGCTCCAGTGGAAGAGAGCCCTGATGGCACGCCCTCAGTCTCTGCTCATCCTAACGCGACCCAGGTTTCAGCACAACACTGGTTTGCAAACCAGTCCATGAAATATTTATGAATTTTTCAGAGACCATTTGTGAAGTTTTGGCATCTGCAGTTTCATAATGGGGAAAAAAAAAAAAACAGTACTGAAAAAGATTGGTGGGACCTTTTTCATAAAGTAAGGGTTTCCCCCGAGGGACCTCACTGCTGCTGTGTCCAGACAGACAGACACACACACCCCTCCCACCCCTACCTACCAAATTCACCTTCTTGTCTCTTTTCCTCAACTTAATTATGGAGCAAGAAGGAAAGTGCCTTTGTATTCCACTCCAGGCAAGGAAGAGGAGCTGTGCAATTAGGATAATGTTGCTCAGCACCATGTTCCTGAAAAGATGGACACCCTTTTTCCTCTGGTAACTCTTCCCATTCAAATGCCCCAAGACAGAAATCATCACTGCATTTCCCACAGCATGAACCTCTTCAGAACCATTACATAGAGGGAGCAGCAACAGCACACTTCTCCAGTATGAAGCATCTTAGAACTCTCCAGAGGGCAGACAAAAATTGAAGAATCATTAGCTTCCAGTCCCTTACCCCTTCCTGCCAAGACACCTGCAGCCTATGAATAAGTTCTAGAAGTTTTGACAATGCTCATGCGAATCCAAAATGCCTAACACAGACCTCCAATTAACTATGCAAACTCCTTACTCTCAAGCACATTTTAAACGTACAGATGCAGGATACCTCAAGATTCAATGCAAGTTCCAACCTGCCGGGGTTTAAATTTATGTGATGCTTCTGACATTAGAGAGAGTAGGTTTTTCAGCTCACCTGCTAGGGAACATTAGCACCTTACTACTACCTAACCTGCTAAAGTACCTAGGCTACCTTACTAAGGTAGTTTTTAACCCAGACTCCGGGCATTTCAGTAGGCTGACAATTCAGATTTTTTTTTTCTTTTTTTTTTTTTAAAGCTGTTGCAAGGGAATTGTCCCATGTATACCTGCCCAAAACCTGCCAGTGTTTTGTATCATGGGATCTGTTGTTCAGAGCTATTTCTTCCTTAATACTCAGCCCACAAACACTGCTAAAAAAAAAAACTTCACATACAGTGTTACGAGCTCCAGCTATTGTGAACAAGTTAAAGCCCTCAAAGATACATTGAGCACAAGACATTACGCTTTTTTACTTCATCAGAAAATCAACCTAAGTAAGATCTCTCTATATCGTTTGATTGCTGAGAGTTATTCCCAGAAGAAGTCTTCAAAGGGGAGAAAAAATACTCCACGCCCTACTTATTAATCAGTATCAAGGCACATTCATAGAAACATGACTTAAAAAAGAGGGATGCAAGTTACACACCCATGAGTCAGAACACTCACAGACCACACAGTCAACTCTCAGGAGAGCACATCAACTGTGAAGCAATTCCCTTGAGGATGACAGTGCAACTTTCAGGATCGCATCTTCCATGTTCTTTACTATTTGGACAAGCCAAGGAAGAAAGAGGCCGGAAAGGGTCCTCACCAAGTATTACATGCAGCTCAGCACACAAGGGGGTGAAAAAAGAACATTGAGAAGAGTCAAGTCGCACATGGTCAACTAAATTGGTAAGACCTGGCAAAGAAAGGTCTCCCAGCAAGGCTTGAAGGGGAGAAAAGTCGTCCATTAGAACAGCACAGTAACCTGCCAAGAAGTTACATAGTCTGTTACCCAAAAGCCATACACCACCACAGACATCTGCCAAGCAAAAAACTGGTCAACAGTGGAAACAGCAAATTTAGTACCTCCAACAGTCCAGCAGCTACTCTGAGACCTACCAGCATACTGGCATATCATTTCCTGTGTAATCTGACACAACACTCAGTGGCACCTATTTATTTTCTTGATGGCTCTTCTAGGCTTTTGCTGGTTTGCAAACATGGCCTTGGGAGTTATGGATATAACAGACTCAGCACCCTGAGGCCCAGGCAGAAGGAGATTAAGACTCAAGAACGTAGTTCCAAACTATTAAATCTCTCCTCCAGACTGAGCTCCTGAACATCTACATAAGCACTGAGTGAGGAGTGAAATCAGTATAAGCTACCCCCTGAAGTATTTTATCTTTCTATTAATTAACAGCAGTAACAACATGACTTTTTTGTTAACAGGGAAACGGAAGTTAGACATGCAATTATTCTGTCAGCTATTTTCAAATCATAAATATGTATTTGCTTTGAGCTAAAGAGTTCAAACGATACTTAGGAAAACTGTATGCCATATGGAAATGAGATTAACATATCAGAACACTGTCATGCCAGTTTTTTTAATGACTGCCATGGCCAGGTGTTTGCAGTAAGAATTACTGTCTCAGAACTTTCTTCTACTAACATTCCTCATCCGTGAGCGCAAAGTGGCCCACTGCGCATTTTCCATAGGTACATAGGATAATCCCTACCAAGATAAGTTATCATAATTTAAATTTTCCTAAATTGCAGTTATTCTAAGTATCTACAGTTGTGCTGGGTGCCACCTAAAAACCACACACAGAAGTAGCAGCTCTTCCTGAAAAGCTAACAAAAGCTAAGAGTGACATTATATCAATTCCTCCAGATCCACAGAAAGACAATGAAGAAAATGGCAGGGATGAAGTAAAGTCTCTAACTAGCCTGTTTTTGTTTTTGTTTTTTTTTGGTATTTGTGGGAATCAATGCAGAATTACTCTTTTCCAGAAAAAAAGGCACAAATGGATGTTCCACTCATAGATCCTATTTGCCACTGGAAAGGTAGGCTAGAGCACCAGCGCAACAGACAAGAGACCGGCTGAGCTACCAGGAGAGTGAATGGGAATCAACTCACTGATGGCAAAAGCATTACGTCACTTTGTACTCTAGCAAGCCACCTGGCTGAACTTTATCACATGAGAAGGATTCTTAAAGCCCACAATCAGCCTGGTTGTCCCATGTTACTCCCTCTTTAGGGCAATAATATTCTTTCTATAACGAAAAGGCACTCTGAACCTAAATTCAAGAACATACCTCCGTGGGCAGCAAAGATGCTGCAGTCTTATCAATTTCCTGAGCCGCTTCTGTCGTCGTTTCAAAGAAAGAGGAAACTTATTTTGTATAGCTTTATAGCACCAGTAATCCTCAGCTCCGAACAGGACTCTTCAGGGAAACTTTAACTTACCTTGAAAATGAAGAGGCACTACTTTTAAGATCAGTCAGTGGCTTCCTCCATTGCATTTCTACCCCACTTCCCCTAGGAAACTACTCCCAGCAACATGGAAGTTAAAGTTGAAGTTAGCATTGCTTTGAGCAGGGATACAATGATATAGGATGACCTCGTGTATTCCCTTCCAACCTAAACTGTGTAATTTTAAGGTCCAGCTTGCCTCTCATCCCCTTCCTTCAGGCACAGAGAACATCAGGAAATTGGACAACACTGTGGCTTAACAGGTGACACAACATATATAAATGCTTATCTACTTCATTATTTATCTGTGACCAAGAGTATTGGCTATTCCTTTTGACAGGGCAACTAGCAAAGGTAACTCAGTTAACAGAGCCGATTTGAGAGCAAACAAGCACAAGATGCAAAACAGTGCCACCGAGCAGTGGAGGAAGAAATCCCTCTTGATACTCACGCTCAGAAGACCAAAAAGCTATTCTCGTTCAACTCCAAATAGATGACTGCACAAGCCCAGTAAAGAGGTTCTAAGATTTAAACAAATATCTTCACACCCTGGCTTTGTCCCCAGGAAGACAGCGCATCGTCAGTCCTTTGGGGACATCAAACGCCTTTTTTTGCCCGATAGCTCTGAGGTGCCTCTTTTGTACACTGCCAGAAGAAAAATAAACAGCAAACTGCAGGAGCAAAAAATAAAGCAAGGACAGTGTGGAATGTTTTAATGTAAGGAAGTGGTATTGAAATCTTAGTCAATTCAGTGCAAAAATGAGAACATAGCAATAAACAACAAAGGAAAAGTCAAACTGGAGAGCTACTAATAATGTCAGATGCACTCAATTGACTCCTTGCAGCTGTATGCAATATTATTTGCTGACAGGTAATGGACATGATCTAAATCACTCTTCCTCTCACCTCTTCAGATACAGTCAGTTATCGTTTCTTCAAGTAATGAAACTGCCAGATGCAAAATCCAACAAGATCCTGATAGAACCAACCTCTTGACTTTCATCTAACCTCCTCTCACACTTCAAGAATTAAAACTTTTTGCAATATTCTGTCGCAGACATTCTTAAAGAAATGCACGCAAATACAAATACGGAGACATTGTCACAGAAGAGCATGTCTGCCCATAGACACTGACATGCTCTTACCACATGCACATGGTCACAAGTCAACATGTTTACAGCCAGGAACACAACTGGGACTCCTCCACACTCACTAGGGATGCACCTTGCATCTTGGAGGACTCTTCTTCTGCCCTTCTGCATTCTGTAGAAAGCCAGCACAAACCACCTAAGGGTTAATCACCGAGTGAATTTGCCAACAGCCTAGTAAGGAATGCAGGACATAACCCCCAAATTAATGAATCTGTTATGAACCTATAAACACTCAGAGAGAAAATAAATCACCCGAACATGACACTGCAGATGCAAGAGACTGGATCCTTTTTTGCACCAAGTTATCCTGGCTCTGCCACTACATTAGGTTTTCAAGCACAGCAGAGATGCAGTACTCTGATCCAAACACAGCACTTCATAAAGCAGATTTTCCATCATCCCCACGCTCACTACAACAGACAGCTTCTTTAACTCGGCAAGAATCACCTCTGGTTACTACAACGCCATAATTCCTACAGCAAAACTACACAACTCTTTAGTGTAAGATCTCCCTACCTCACTTCTTCCAGCTCGGTTACTAATGCCCTTATTTGATGCACTGTATAGTACTCAGTTGCTTGAATCTCAAATACCTCTAAGGACAGAACAACAATGCTGGAACTTGGATCTGTCATCATCTGTACAGAGCTCTGTCTTATAGATAAGAGAAAGCTTCCATGGTCATACATATGGATCGCTTCTCACCGGTACCTTGGGGAANAAAAAAAAAAAAAAAAAAAAAAAAAAAGGCCCCGCTAAGTACAGCACAGGACTGGGAACCAAGAGCTTTAGCTTCCATTTTTATCTGTGACAGCATGCTGGCCGAAATCAAGCCCTTGTCAAGACTTCTGCCAAAGAAATTGAAAACTTAATTAAAAAGAGCAAGCAGCCAGACAAAAACTACACTCAAAGCTGTTTTCATACCCGAAACAAGAGATCTTCCAGGAACCATATAAAGTCTACTAAGGATGTAGCTATCAATTCAATACAGAAGGCAGTTTACATTTTACTGAAGAACAGCAGCATAAAACCCTAAGATGGGTAATGGCTCTGCCACAGATCTGTTCTTTGACCTTGGGCAAGTTCCTTGACCTCTCTTGTCCTTTCACCCTTTCTCTCTTGGAATAAAGGCATATGGTGGCAGCTGACATGCCACAACTGCTGTTTTTCATGGCTAGAGTTATCTCCAGGCTCTTATCTGCGACATCTACTTGCTCAAGTCCACTTTGAATTAAGAGAAAACAAGCCATTTAAGGCAAGAACCATTTCATTACCTCATGCAACAGTGCCAGCGAGTTCCGAGCTTGGCCGCTGCCATCAAGCATTATGGCAATTTGCATTAGACGCAGTCCCTGATGATAAACCTTTCAAAAGGGAAACATAATGCACCAGAATATTTATCACTTGTAAGGCACATGGAATGCCTCAGTTGAAAGACAACAGTCAGACAAGGCCACAGACTCTTAAGTCGCCTATTCTCCCTAACACATCAGAGCCAAGCAGACCTTCGCCATAACAGAAAATCCAAACTTTYGTTCCAAAAAACTCACCTAACCTTTGGTGCACGAGCTGAAGGAGAGAAACCCCCTTTCACCGTCACCAGCATTAAGTCCATGAAGCACAGCAGAGCGGTCCTAAGTCTATTCAGCAGGAGGCAGTCATACATATGCTAACTCTTGTGGAACACTGCAGTGGTATGGGTATACACATAAGAAGACCCACAGAAAGAAAGATAAGGCTATTTATACAACAGAAAGTCAACTAGATGCTAAAGTCTGTAGCACTTACGACCAACTTTGCATTTTCTGCAGTAAGCCTGTCGCTTTGTCAGACGTACAAGGTTAATATCTACAAAAGATGCCCAGCAATCCCAATGAATCAACACAAGATCTGACACAGGCATGCACGCTGAATTAAACAGACCTGACAGGTGGGCTGTAAGCACACCATGCTTAACTATCAGATGAGGCTTCTTTTCTCACTCTACCAGGATTACTCTTTCCCCCCATAGGTGCGTATGTGCTATAGCAAGATAAACCCACACAATCAACCAGTAAATGCTCATGTACACAGCAGAACCAACTGCTCATTAATGGCAATCCCACAGGCAACACAGTCAAGCAGCTGAAACAAGCGTGATTCACCTCCCAAGTTGTACTGTCAGTGGAGACTGGTTTAAAGCCTTTGGCATCAAAGCACAGGCCTCCACCTCCTGAGCTGAGGAGCTGCTCCACCGGCATTAGCGAGGCTCCTGCTTTTTACAAGGTTCAGCCACGAGAGGGGGACACGGCGCTTGGTGCATCATACAGCAAATCAGATTCTGAAGCAGTAATTTTGCTATTTGCGTACTACTTAGGTTGTTTCTCTCTGTACCTCAGCTTTCCTTCACCTAAACTTGACCACCGCCACTAGTCTGGTTTCACAGGAAAGGGATTATCCATTGCCATTTACAAAATGGTCCAATTTCCTTGGATCGGGATAGACATGGAATTGTGTTGCACTATCTTTTCACCAAGCCGATCAAAATGACAAGGCTAGCAGTAAAGAACATGTCTGTATATTCTGTTCCATCCTTTTCACACTGTAACAAGAGACACTGGTTTAAAACCACCACAGAGCACCTTGCGGTTATATGTAGAGAAAAAGCCTCTCCACAGTCAGGAAACATTGAAAGTAACAACACACAGAAGAGGAAAAGTAATGGGTAGTTCCCAACGATGAGCCTGAACACTTTTGAAACAAAACACCCTACACGCTCATGTTCTCGCACAGCGTAGAAGTGCAAAACCTTGCCAGATAGGAAGACTAATAAATCGTGCTGACTGGGAGAGCCACGGTTGACTTCTGCATAAGTCATTCAAAGCTGCATAATTCTGCCTGCATTCAGGCAACAAGCACACAAAGCAATTATCCTCAGATAACATGAGGAGGCATCTTCATCAGGAACATTGCCTACAAGTTTCTAGCACACTCATAACAGTAAGCGACAGACATAAAAGGTGAGGAGAGACCCACTCTAGATGGGATTTTCTACTGGTCATAGGGTAAACGTTAACCACAGATCACAAACCTCTTCCAGTTGTTGCATAATCAAAGTAAGAACAGTTAGGTTCCCCAAATACTATGCCACTGTTGCACAGGCTTTACTGTCATCTTAAGAGCTCTCCCTATCTGGAAGAAATTGTCATTTCAAGCAGCAACACGTTACAGCATTATCCTGGAGACTGCTATTGTTCCAGTTCTTGAATTCCAGTAGCTTTGGGTTTTTCCATCACCAACATCACTTGGTGACACTGAAGAAACTCATGATACCGCTCAACGTGGGACAGAAAACCCATGCGGGACCCCCCTCATTCTCTATCTTCCCTACTCAAAGAGGCTCTCGCTGAACTGCCATTATGCCTTATCCATCTCATTACCAAAGCACAAAGCAAGTCCTTTCCTTGGGTTAGCTCTGAAAAACCACTCTTCCTCTTGTTGCCCAAGTTAAATTTACCAAGTTTTTTCCCCTGCTAGGCTGTGCTAGCACACAGACAGGGGGCTCAGTGCTCTCCAACACCAGCTCAGGTTTGTTTTTGCGTGTTTGTTTCACACCATATACCACCCTTCTGAAAATACCTAACTAATCACTTATGCAGGAAAGAACTACCATGGAAAGAGTTTTAAGTCAAAAAACATTTACAGAAGGTGAACTTTGAGTTTAAATCACTTACCTGTTACCATGACTTTGAGCACAAGACACACTTTTGTTCCTGCAGGATGTAGCCTTTCATGCTCAAATCCGGGTCAGAAATCGGCATTTGTCTCAACTTCTACACCACATTCACGCTAGGAGCATTCAGTACAACAGATTCCAAACCACGTACAGAAACAACGCAATGGGATTTGATAACGTACCTCAAATATTTCAACACCATTACCTTGATGACTGCAGTTTTATAGCAACCCAATGAAATATGCCTACGTAGGTCACTCGACTAAACCGATTCCAATACTCTCAACCTCTCACAGGTCATTTGACAAGAAAAAGGAAGATGGAAGACCAAACCCACCAAGTAAGTATTTGTCCGAGAACAACGCAACTCTGACTTACCAGCTAAGCACTAATTCAACCAACAGTTCGTCTCAGTTATCTTTTGCTAGCACTTGCATGATTTCAGAAAGCAGGAAAGCTCTCAGTTTAAACAGTAGCCTAACAAAATTACCAAAGCAAAATACAGCTGCCCTGGAAAAAGTTGAAGCAGTAGAGAACAAGTTAGAACATCTTCTCATTTTCTCATGCTCTCTCTCCGTTGCTGACTAAACCCTAATTTAGCATTCGCATTGCTTTCACGCTCATCTCTTCTCTTTTTCTAAGAGTGTTTAATCTGCTGTAAAATTGTTTTCATGCCTGCAGTGAATGTTATTGTAACTGTTTTACAAAGCGCATTATCTGCAATGTGTAAAGGCTTTTACCTTCTTTATGCAAATCACTACCTCTCCCGCTGGCACCCAAGGTGCATGCCCTTACATGGTTTTACTAAGCTGTGTTCCACGTCACTGAACGGCACAAATGCCACTTCCTGCAAAAGTACTAAGTCACTTTGGATCCAGTACTACAGAACCGGAGCCTGTTCCTAGAATGCAACCGGAGCCTGGCCAGAACACAGGAGTAAGCAGACTTGCTCTGACCCCTAACTACAAAATACAAATTTACAACTACAGTTAGACAGACAGACTGGAGCTCAACCTGTTTGCATCAGTGTTGTGCTGATGAGTTTGGATCAACTTCCAGATTAGGCCTATATGCAGACTGTAAACATGTGAAAAAACCTTAGCCTACAGAGATGTTTCAGTCTGTTCCTCATTCAGGTTTATCTACATAGACTCTTCCAAACGATACCTGCGAGAGAAGATTCTGCACTGATATTATCAGACCCGCATGTATATGCGCAAAAGACCCTGACCAAATTAAATCAGAACCACTCCAGGGTGTGTGTTACAGCCCCTTACAGAGCYGAAACGAGGAATTTGGTCACCGAGCAGCAGGACTTGAACTTTCAGAGTAGAAGAATCACTGTGCTGCAATACTGTTGCTATGATATCACCAGAACTTTCTGGCTGTCACTGTACAGTATGCTGCTGTTACTGAGGAACATCACATTCACAGTGTAAGCTAACCCACTTGCTCTGATCCTCCTGCTGTTATTTTCATCCCTGTCAATTCTCATGTTATGTGCCAAGCTTAGAAGGAAGAAAACCAACCCGCAGAAAACATGCCCGTTCTGTGGTCAAAAAGCAATTTTAGCTTGTTCTAGGACAATTATATACAGTATCAGGACAATTTGGAGGAGAAAAAACAAAAAAACACACAGGTATTTTTAATCCTCTCCCTCTTGTAACATACTAAATATGAAGACAAATTACTCAAGGTGAAGCAATATTATTAAGAAGTAAACTGAGGCAAAAAGACCAAAAAGCAGTTTTCCCAAGGTCACTGAACAACTCGGCAGCAAGAAGCCAGGCCTCAATTTGGCTGCTAGTCCAGAGTCTCCTATTTCAAAGCCTCAGTCTTAAATTCTTCTATTGGTCTAACACTTTACTAGGCCGCTTAAATATGTGAGTCAATCCGGAACCCAGCAACATGAAAGAGAGAGACCTTCCCAAAGATTCTGCCATCACAGAAACTGTAACAAGGTTAACTTAATGGCACCTGTACACAATACAGACTTACTGAATAAAACTAGCCCTGAAATGACATGTTGGCTTTACAGCAATAACTTCTCACTGTTATCTCCAGTTTCCATCACATGCATTTTGTTTTCTATCTCAACCGCTTACACAAAAACACACTTAAAATTCCACCTGCTCTGCTGGACCAGCAAATCCATCTACTCCTTCCCTTCCCTCCTTTCAACTCCCAAATCAGAAATTCAGCCCAACACATGGGCTTTAGCCATCCTAAGGCTCCAATCTGAAAGGGATCCTTTCTACTCTTTTCCAGTTCCCTCCCTTACAATTGTCAGCTAGGTATTTTTAACTGTGCCAAAGAGATCGACCCTGCAGTATTTAGACTCTTCCACGGAAGAGATGCAACTTTTAGGAGAACAAGCATGCTCAGCACTGATGAGAGCCAATCTAGAAATGAAAGAGAGAAATAAGGCAAACTATAGCTATCTAGCTATTCAAAATCCTATGCCAGCTCAGCTGACATTTGCAAATGGTTCTACCCATTTCTCCCCCCCCCCCCCAAATATACCTCATGGATATAGCTTTCATTTCCAACACTAACATTTCATAATGTAATTACACTCAGTTATGTTCAAACTGAGTGATTCGTATTCCTTTTTTTATTTATAGTTTACAGCATACAAATTGACAGAAGATGACAGTCTATAGACTTGTCATTTTCAGATATGCAGACAGACAGGATACAAGAACAAAAAGATGGCGACTTCAGATTTGTCTTTTAGTCCAATATTCTCACATTTCCAGGCTGAAGCAGGACCCAAAACTTTAAATACTGCATCACCAGCCACAGGGCCAAGCAGCCAATTTTTCTGAAAATAAAGCACGCAATCACTCCACAGGGACTCGATCTGGAGAGCAAGCAGCTCATCCTGAAGATCACTTCAGAGCTGCTGACTGGGCCTTCTGCCACCAGCTGACTGATTAGGACATCAATTGTCCGATTATATCAGCTCCCCAATTACCCTTCCCTGGCAAGAATCTCAGCTCCTTAGCTCTTCGTTTGCCTAATCTACAACACTGACCAGGAGCAATAGCTTAAGGAGCAAGATATTCATGCAGATCTCAAACTGAAACATAGAGCAACAATTATCTCACCCCTACAGAGGAAATTCTGAAAGAAAGTAATAGTCTCCCTGAGCCTGGTTAACACTGCCTGTAAAGTCAGCCTCATTATTCCCCATTTTTGATGTATATCCTGCAAGTTACTTCTAAGAGTACTTTGCACATCCTAAAGCCTCCCATGCAAGGCTCTGAAAGTGTTTCCACAGTCAGTTAACATAAGTGCTTTTCTGGTCATGCTTTCACTCCCCTCCACCCCCTTCCTTTTCGTAACTCAGTGAAATCTCACAGAATAGACCCACAATAAATTCAMCTTTAGCTACCATATTAAACATGTCAGTAACATCTGTAAACTAAAAATGAAGTGCAACTTAGCAAGGAAAACCGTCACAAGCATCCAGTCCCACTTGTTCCTCCTTCCAGAGGTCTAAACAGGGAGGCCACAGACCATATTGATAAGGGAAAAAGGACTCTTCTCCAAACTAGAGCTGATGAAAACAGCATTGCATGAAGAAACTTGTACTTCAGTTGCCCTGCGCCCACCCATGCAGCAGGTAAAAAGCTTCAGTCTTCAGATCTCCTGCTTCAGCATTCTTCACTACCGAGGAAAACAAAACAGCCTATTTCACCATGAAAATGCCACAGCTCCCTTTCCACGAGGAATCGAGATCACAAACATGCTTTCCCTTCAAGACATGTTTTCTACTAAATTCAAGTTTGGAAAACAGAGAGGAAAAACACCTCAGTGTAGTAACAGCTTGTTCTATGCGTGTAAGACAACAAAACCCTTAGCACGAGGGGATAAGATGAGAGAGAAGAGAAACGCAGACCAAGCTTTATTTCGGAAGCAAGAGGGAAGGGGAGAGAGAATGAGCATTCAAATACTACTTTTATTAACGGAAGCCCTGTGGTCCTGCCGATTCCAGTCTTACCAAACTGAGCATCACAGGCACAGAGACCAATGGATTACTATTTCCCTCAGGGAAAGAACAAAAGCTGCCCTGGCCACTGKTAAGCACCACAGTCAGTCTGAAACTGCATCTCACACAAACTCCAAAGGCCGTGCTCCGCTTCCCTGCCTGCTAAAGGGTTGACAGCATAGTTACATAATGCAGTTCACATCAAGATTGTCACTAGCCACGGTGAAACTTGATGAATCCTCCCCAAGAAGGGAGCTCGCATCCTCTATCGTCTCTCTAGCTACATTGTATCTGCATGAGGTAATAAATCGGTGTGTCAGCAGAAGCCACAGCTCTCACATCAGGCTCAATACCTCCTAACAGTAAAGCAGCATTCTGGACAGCTGTTTTGTCAGCGTGTTATTTAATCTTACTACACATACAGAGACAAACAAACCACAACATTTTGGAATGGAGGAAGAAATACTGCAACAGATTTTATACCTCAAATATTAATAGGAAACACATCCCTGAACCACCAGAGCATAAGCATTTTGTGAAGTCTTTAATCCTGAACATAGAGTCACATGCCAGGTAAACAAAAAATATTTTTTTAAGGAAGTGACTACAGCACTTCATTTATTCTAAGCACCAAAAAAAAAAAACCAACATGCTATAAGGCTAGAAATAAAACAGATCAGATCACAGCATTATGCTAAAGCATGTTAAGAAATCAATCTGCTCAGGGATGCCACAGAAAGTGTTGCACAAGGATGCTAGATTTCTGAGGTTTTCAGAAAACACAGGTGATAACTTTTAGCTCATGGGGGAAAAAGCATGACACTGACCTGAACTTAACTCCGGCCAATTTGATGACAATACCAGAGAAACAATGCCTCTGTACACAACCCAATTTTATTTCTACTCCTTCTCTTCCATTATTTAAGCAGCATAAAATTCAGTCTGTTACATGCCATCTCAAACCTGGCGAGTATTATATGGTTTTGCATTTGGCTGAAACACCAAGATGCCGAAATCTTGACTTCCAGGTCCAGAGGAAGAGTCTTCCAAACCATATTATCCATTCTGTTAGGTCAGTGATTTCCATCCCCCCCCCCCCCCCCCACCACCAAAAAAAAAAAAAAAAAAAAAATCACTGAGGGGGCTGAATTCATTCCGTATTACATCAGCTTCCCCATAAGCGTTAACTACAATATATACCCAACACTACATGGAGCAACCATTATTCATGTCACTACAAACCTACCATGTCTTAGACATCCGCCTTTGGCAAGTTCTCGCCCTTAGTATCAGGGGAATATTAGGAAGATTTTTAAAGAGCCTGACTATCATTAGTTCTTCGAGAGTTCTCTCATTACTCAGACACTGCATCCAGCAGCAAGAACAAATAGCAGCATGGTTTGTAGCCATAACCCCCACCCTCCATGACAACAGAACTGGATGCTGCAAACAAAAAAACACACATCCCCAGCTGTTCAACCCCCAGTCCAACTGCGGCAAGGATGAAGGGAAACAGCCACATGTATCTTTACATCAGGAATAAGCTTTCAAAGCAAATGCCTACCAAGTACCCAGGCCAACAGSTGACATAGGCAGCATGCAGCACCAGAGCTGCTGGCCTGCCACCTTGCATTTTTCCTCTCTAGTACCTCATTAAATCAACACAGCTGTTGAATGTGGTATTAGACAACTCCTAACAAGGCTTGCTTAACCCTCCTCCCATCAACACACTATTATGACCTAGGCAGCTCTTCCCAGCCGGCCTACCTTTCTGAATGAGCATATACCTTTAAAACACACTAGTACATGATCACAGTCAAAGGAAGCACTTTAAACACACTTGCCCGAACAGAAACAATGGTCTAAGCCTGCTGGCATAGGGTTAGGAGCATCTGCTTTCTGAAAAAAGAAAAACTTTCCTTCATTAGCATTTCATCATTTTCTCTTGTCTAGATAATTTTCCTCCTAAGCTAACATAAATTGGGCATCAGCTCAGACTCAAAGCTTGCACACACAGTCCAAAAATTCAGAATATTCCACTAGAAGTCAACATTTGCCCTCAAATTAAAACCCCAAAACAAAACCAAACAAACTCAGAGAGGCACTAGATGAATCTGCACCTAACTGCCTCAGTGGAGACCTTTATCCTTATACCTGGTCAGTTCCACTACATTCAGAAGTAGCTGATAAACCATGATTCTAGTCATTCTTAGGTAAGTTGACCAGATTTTTCACTTTTACACGCACAGTCATTGTCAGCAATTATTTCCTTGGAGCTTCAGCAAGGGTGTATTAACCGGCACTGAATAACAGTAATATCTGGTCCCTTCACAGAAATTCTACATTTCTTCTGCTGAGGCAAGCAATTCTTCCCCCATATTTGTTAACAGAACTATTCAACAAAAATTCCCATGTCTTATACATGACCAAAGATGATACGCTCACAAAACTGAAGGGGCATTTCAGGAAAGCAAAGCTACCTGCTGGGTAGAGACTTGTAACTCTATTCATGAGGAGAGAGGAGGGAAAGAAAAAAAAAATCAGTTTCTCTTCCTTCAGGAGTTTCTAGGGCTCCCCTTTCAGTGACCCCTTAGTACACCCTTTGATAGAAGAGGTAGCTTTGATAGGAAGTGCTGTGCCCCACAATGCCTTTTGTAGGATCACTGCTATGTTGCTAAACTTCTGTGTCCTTTCTTTAACCCCTCTCTATTAAATGGATAGCATGTCCCCCCCCCCCCCCAGGACAGTACAGACTTTGAGACAGGAAGCAGGCCTTTTACCTCGGGCTGTAGACTCACTAGTTAAGATCCAAAAACCTACAGGACCTTAACTCCCTGCTTGGAGATACCAGGTTATCTGTGCTTTATCAAGAGCATACAAGAAAAAATTTATGTATATATGTATAAATTCAACAGAGCTATGGCAACATTTAAAGTGAGCTTACAGGAAAGCTAAAGCTGCTCATCCCTAGCACCGCACCTGCAAAAAAAAAAGGGGGGGGGGGATTTCAGATATTCATGCAAGGCCATCTCATCCAGCACAGCAACTCATTTACCGATATGTCTTCAGGATCTACTGCATCTTGAAGTCTCCAATTTGCTTCAGCAAGTAATCATAGCATCGGCGACTGTACAAGAGGGAAGCCTATTCTTCAATCTGTCAATGAGAGGTCACATGATTAACCAAGAAAATCTATATGAAAAAAAGCAGGAGAAAAACCTACATACCCAATGCTTTATCACTTAATCAAAACCACTTCTGCTATCAGCATCTAAAGCAACATCGCCATGGCAACCATGATACCTTTAGCACAGCAGACAGCATGCCACAAAAGGAGATACTTGTCTCCAGTTTGTTAGCAGGGTAATTGGTCCTGCTGTTCGAGGTCAGTTTTAAGAAAGATGACAGCAGGTAGAGCGTCTGGTTAGGTAACAGGGCCACATTATCCTTGGAATGGCACTTTTGGATTTATTAAACACTTAAGAGGTTAGTGAGCTGTGAAAACCCCACTCACCATCACTGCAGTGTGCTGACTAGAAACTTCCTCCTGTGCTTCATCAACTTTTCATTACTCTTCTGTGCTTTGAGGGAGGGGAACTTCAGAGATTTAAGATGCTGCAGTTTTCAAGTAGCCTGAGCCTTCCAAATCACCCACCCTCTCCCCGGCAGCAAACCTGTCAAGAACAAGAGCAAATCAGCCGGAGCTGGTTCTTATGCTAAGCTCTACATGTTAGCACAGAAGACTGAGACCAGGTCTCACGCAGGCTTCCAGCCCTCTCATAGCAGGCCCTCAGATCCAGAGGGACAAACAAAGGCCTCCAGGCCAGAGGGCTAACCAAGTGGGACTATTTATACTGTTCAAACAGTATTATAACAGTGTCCAACATTCAGGCCGATTTCCAGACAGGAGAGCACAGCATCCAGTGGGCTTTTGTACAAGTTATTTCACTTACATGCATGCAAGTAAACTGAGGAACAAGTAAAATAAACCTAGGAAGCTTTCTCCATTTCCAGTGCTGCTTAATTATTTCAACAGTTGTGAACTATTTACTCATGTTGAGRCAAAGAACACAGAAACCTCAATCTTGTTCTTGAGCTGGATACAAGTTTCAAAACTTCAGATGAACATAATGGATTTGCTTCAAAATACAGTTTTCATACAAGCTGCCTCTCAGATATTCATGAATTTAATTCACATTGCATTCTGCACAGTTGGCTCAAGTCCTGGAAACTCTGCCATCGACTCCTATGGGATCAGAATTTCACCTTTTAAGTCTGTAGATATGCAAGTACTTTCTCTCCTCCCCCCCCCCTTCTTTTAAGTACCTGAATTCACTAGCTCTTACCTTCATGGGACCACAACATAATCATCATTTAGGTACGCTTCATCCTCAATTTCTGCTCAAACAAATCAAGTACAGCTCTAGAAGAAAAACCTGGAGCAGAGTGAGTAAAGAGTTGAGACTCACCATCTTATCTGTAAGAGACAAGTGCTCCTTGACTATATTGTTCAACCACGCACAGTAGAGAAGCTAAACAACACTCTCTTGGAAGAAAACTTTCAGAGTTGAGGTATCCAGGGGTTTGCTGCCACGTACTCTGAAAATTCTCCTTTTTAGGGGAGAAACATCCCAGGAGGAAGTTTCAGGATGAAGCAATTTCTGTGTCCTGAAATTATCTACCTTGCAGACATCTTCCAAAGAATTCATAGGCCTCTATCATGCATTCTACAGAAGATATGCACATGATGGGTACAATACAGGTCCAAAAGGACTGAAGACTTACTCCCTGCATCTCAAAGCTTTCTTCCCAAAAGCTTAATGAACTCCGAACAAATATTTTGCTGTCAGTTTTCCCTCATAGTTTGGTTTTGAGACTCAGGAGAGTCACAAATGTCAGTTTCATAAAAATATACTACATGAAGGGTGGGAGAAGACAGAGAGAAATCACCCAATATTGCAAATGACCTTGATAAAATACACACAATCGAGCTTCATAGAAAACTTCATTGGGAACAAGAGCTTCTCACAGCACACTCCTGAACAAGATTTCTCCTCGCAGACTAGAAATCTCCTCATAGACTAGAATCCTGAAGTCTCCACACGGCCTTAACCCTGCTAACACTTGCGCTTCCGCATTTATTTCTGCAATAGGATTGTCCCACTAAAGCCTGACTGACTGCTATGTGAACTATTTAGATTTTTACTGGATTTTCTTTTGCCCTTCATGGAGGTCTTCGAAATTTTGAACCTCGCTTCGCAGCTGAAAATCTGCTGCTCAGGTGTTCAGGGGAGGGCAAAACTCTGCTCCAAACTGGAGTACCTCATGAATAAAGCCCAAGTACTTCATTGGAAACTTCCATTGAAAGTTTCCCTCTAGGAAAGTTTTTCAACCAGTCCTAACCCTGAAAGGAACTGCTCCTTTTCCTCCAAGCACCACAAAATCCAGAAGTTAGGACACTGCCACAGAAATTAGTTTGGGCACCCTAAACAAGAATTCCGAACATGCCCAACTTCCTATTTGAGAACAGACAGACCACCTATATGTCTAGGTGAAGCAGAGATAAGTTTAAAGTGTCATAATGAACGAATACTATTTGCTAACAGAAGTGTGACTACACCGATAACGTTTCTGGGTGAACAAGGAGCTGTAGGTGAAGGGTTTGGGATTTAAGATGAGTAGTGGATCAAAACACACTTGGAGCCTAGCACACTGATACATTCAGCAGAACAGGCTCAAGGAAAAACATCATCCCCCGTGAGGACAGTCAAGCCAACACAAAACAGACCAGTCGCACAGTCTCCACCCTTGGAGGATTTCAAGGCCCGACCGGATAAAGCCCTGAGGTGCCCGGTCTGACCTCAATGCAGACCGTGCTCTGAGCATGAGCTTGCTTGGACTAGCGACCTCCTCAGGTCCCTTCCAAACTGAACTACCCTACAATCCCAAGCAAAGCAAAGTTAAACATATCACTCTGAAAAGCATCTGAGTCAAAGATGAATAGCGCTAAGTGGAAAACAGTATTCAGAAGGTTCTCTCTAGTTTAAAGACAGAAGCGCACCTCTGAGGTTTGCCACTGATGTAACAGACCTTCTTCCATGGTAGTAGCTCTGAATAATAATACGTATGCTCATAATGCTACTTAGGGGCGTATAAACTAGATGATAAAAGAAACCACTTTAAACCTGTAGTCCTTTTTGGAGGCTACAGAAGTAAAATGTGCTAACATTCTGTATCAAGATTAAGCATGGATTTAAGTACTTCCTAAATTAAGTCTGATCCCAGGTTTAAGTAAAATCCCACAGGTTCAGTTGGATTGGCCAGGCTACCCCACCAGCAGAATTTACTCCCAACACATGCATAAACAAGACATAAAACAAGGGTTCTGCTTATCTATATGTCAGCTCTGTTCCTCTGAAAAGATGGCAGAACCCAGAAAACACAAATTTTGCTCTCAGCTGCAGTTATACCACCCCACTGGTTTTAGCAGTTGTATCCCCAAACCCTGTCTGAAGTCACATCCATCTCAATTTCACCTGTGATACTTCACACATCTCCATCTATTTTGGTGAATAACCACAAAATAGCAGCCAGAGTCTGATCCAAAAACCAAAACTGTCTCAACTGCTATAAAGGGCCTGATGAACAGTATGGTCAGTCATCAGCCTTTCCTCATTACAAGATGGCTTGCATTCCTCGGCCCACCTTGCTGCAGCGCAAACAGCATCTCCTGCAAGAACGTGAAGTATAACTGCTGCGGAGAGGTTTCTTAATAAGATTGCCTGCTACAATGTACCCACATCTACCATCCTTGATGCATTTCACCAGTAAGATTTTGAGAAAGTAAACAGAAGTGAAAACATATGAACACAGGGAGAGAGCATGCCTTTTAGCAGCAGACACCTGAAACTGTTTGCTTGAAAATATAAAGTAAGTACAACTTTATGAGGGTAACCGTCACCTGAATACATTTCAGTGYGACTCTTTCTCTGGACAGTGGACCCATTTTGTGTCTGTGACGGCAAGGGCAAAGGCGCATGAAAAAGGTGTCATTTCAAAACAGTGTCGTGTGACTGAGAACAGAAACATTCACATACAACAAGCTTGGGCCAAGGCTGAAGGGGGATACGGGTGTGTTTGTGAAAACTGGGTACAAAGAGGACGTTACTTTCATAGACCAGTAGCTGTCTCTTCCTGCACCAGTATCTGCAAAGCTTGTCCCAACACCTGAAGTCCCCATATCATAGTCATCTGCCTTTAATGCCTCAGGATTCCTGGACTAAATTGTCTTAATATCCAGTTGACTTATAAGGATGAAATAATAAAAAATAATATAGCTGTGCTATAAATACCCATTCATTTCTACTTCAGCAYGCATATTATGTACAACTGTGCTTTTTTCAAACTTAAGTTCTGTTTTACAAGCCCTCATTTCAGCATAACGTCCTCATAAAACACAACAGCAGTGCAGTGTAGAGAGAACTAAATTAAAAATTAATGGGCCTTGCCAGTTCTAGGATTTCTCAGGGCCAACAGAACAAGGAAGAACAGAGAGTTCTCCCTCCGCCTGAAGGTCCAGGTTACACAAAACCAGGAAATACACCCTTCCCTGTCCTAGGCTTAACAGTCAGTTGCAGCACACTTGCATATTCATTACATCCATGCAAGGGATCAACAGTTATTGCACAATGAAGTCAAGGGATACATGGGGCAAGTCCACTGACTGGTTGGATTAGCGTCAGTCTTCTACAACACTGAAGAATAAAATCAGTGTCTGATTTTCCCCATTCTTTGCCAACAAGGGTCACCATTAGCAATAGGATCCAAATGAGAAGAGTGTCTCGTTACAGAAGCATTTTTTACAGGCCCTTTAGAAAAGCTTTGAGGGGAAAAAGGACAGAAGAGGTCAGGCACTTCCTCTAACCCTGCTGATTCTGAGTTGCTCGGCATAGAAAAGAAATCCTTATGGGATCTCCTAGGGCTCTTCATGAGTGGGGGGAGGGGGAAGCGCAGGGAAGACCCCCCCCCAATACTTTTCAGAGATTACTCCCAGTAAGGTTCTGAAGAAAGGCTCATATTTAATATATTAAGCTCAAACAGATTCTTAGCACTGTTAAATTTTAGTGATTATTGGTTAAATAACCACTAAGGGTGGAATAACATGAGCACTAGAAAGGCACTTAGATCGGAGATCACTTCTAAAATGGTAAGGTTTACTTCTACATAGGAGGGCACCACAAGCAACAGGCTCTGCTTAGACTTGGGAACCGAGTATTCACAACCACCATCTACACTCCTCTGGCAGGCCCTCAGCAGGGAAGAAAGCAACAAAGATTTCACCCTAGGAAAGGACTTGAAGTAATTCCAACATTCTACTGCTGCACATGAGATTAGAAAGCACCTCTCTGCTCCCACAGATAACTGATTCTTTTTTCTTTCCAGAGAGTGGGGAAAAGCAGCAGTCAGGCACCAAAGTAGCACCTATCAGTTCAAAAACATTACGAACTTATTCCCGAGTCTGATCCACAGCGACCATCCGCTCTCAACTATGAAGCATGCACCCTTATTTGTTCAGGCTGGTAATATCAAGTGCGCAACTCATGCAAGACAGAACTATATTTATACCTACTGAAGGGCTAGGCCAAATCCTCAAGCATTTTCTACTAGATGCTGCATAACCTCAGCTCCCAAGATTGAAGAACTTGACCCAACACTGTTTACAAAAAGCCCATGCAGGAGTCAAAATGAACATTGAACCGTGTCACCTTACAAAGCCCTTTCTATAAGGCTCCCCACAGATCCCTAGAGAGGAAGCCAATAAGAAGTTAATAGGATGGTACAGCAATTAAAATAAAGCAGTGTCCTTTTTCAGAAGGGGAGATGCTTTCTCTGCATTTTAAAGCTCATCCGCAGAATTTAAGCGACTTGCATTCCTACTGTTTAAATTGGTTATTAAAACAACAACAACAAAAAAAATCACACAAAAGAAAGYGATCTCATTCTCTATTCAAGCGTACACAGCTTTCCCATAACCACCTTCCTGACTGCTTAAAAGTACTCTTAGCTTTCTAAAAATTCCACTCCAGAGCCCTATCATCTCACTCCCGTAACTCAACATTGTTCCACTGAAGTCACCTGCTCTACCACCTGTTTGTTCAATGGTTTTAGAAAATGTAAGTTACTGTCATTAGGAGCTGGTGCATTATCTTCCTTAGTGTTAAGCGGTTTCCACATTTCACCCTGGCAGCAGTGGGGAAAAAGGATTCCAGCACGCAGTGTTTACGGACTGCTTAAAGACATTTGGCAGCCCTGTAACATATGTTATAGCCATTTTTATTGTTGTTGCTAGATTCATCTCACACAGAGAAACTCTGTTCTCATTCTGCAACAGACCATCGACATGTAACATTTTGGCCTGCCCTTACAGATAGAAGTGACATAGACTGGAACCCTCTGGTGCTCTTCCTGCGAGAGTGAAACACTACTCTGATCACATATTGCCCTCAGGCACTTAAACTGGATAAAAGATACAGGCTTGCATGAATTGCTATAGACCTCTCTGCTTGTCTGGACAACTGCCATCATCTTTCATGAAGTGACAGGACATGCTGCCTTCATTCTCTTCCACTGCAGCTTCTGTTCTTCATCTTAGATCTCAGAAAGTGCTCAACAATCTCTCCAGTTCAAAACATTCAGCTGTGTCTGTATATACTGTTGGCAGACCTCTAAAGACAAACTGTTCTGATTCAGGAGCTGACATTCTCTTCCCCACCCCACCCCCATTTCTTTCCCAGCTAGTACCCAATGAATAACATTGGATGAAACTAGTGCATGCGCCAATCAGAAAGCCCTATCACTTTCAAACATCCTGGGGGGGGGGGGGGAAACAAAAAACAAAAAACAAAACAAACAACAAAAAGAAGAACCCCACCAACAATAGGCTCCTGACTACCTGTAGTCATTGAAATGAAGGTGTCACACTCGGCTTTTTACCTTGGAATCAACATACTTGGCCTCCCTAAACTGCTGCTGCCTAGAGAGGTGTTTTTCTACTTTCTGTCCTACAACTTCAGTTTATACAGATCCTGAGCTTCCATTATTTATCCTACTGGATGCTGCACTTCAGTATACAAGCCTACCCATACGAGAGAAGAGGTTAAACCGCACAAGTAGCAAAATGCCAAAAATACCTGATGCGTTTTGGTTTGTTGGTTATTCAAGCAGGATCTAAATTCACCCATGGAAAAAATCCTCAGGATCTCTGTCTCAACTTCTGTGCCCAGCCAGCCCAATCAGAGTACAAATGCAATCCCGAAGTAGGACAAAACTGAAGTATTAGCTTGCACTCTTGACAGTATTATGCACACACCCTACCCAGGCATTGCTGACAATCTATTAATCTACTCCATGTTCAACCTTACGTTCACATTCAAGTAGTTCCACACACCAACCAAATGTCACAAGAGGTCATTTCTCATGTAAAAATCTTACAAATATTTCAAAATCTACATCTGTATTGCCCCACTAACCCACACGACTCAAAGATGACAAACTCTAGCAGAGGAAAACTATGAAAACAAGACTAAAAGCAGTTTACTGTATTCATGAAGGAAAGACTTGCTGCATGCCAATGAAACAGTCCCAGATAAAGGTCGACATTTTTGACATTTTCTTTCAGTACTAAAAGCCTTAATTTTGTATTTAAGACTTGCATTTAACCATTCTAACACTGAAAAGAAATTATCGATCAACTCAGAGAATTTGTTCACTTTTCAGCACATGTTGAAATAGTTTCTTACAATTAAAGTTCTCATTTCACAAAGATTATTTTTTGAAAAAACAAAGTATTTGCACTCCAGAGTTCTACAGACATTATCTTCAAAATAGGAGCTTTGCTGTGTTTCTAATATTCCCATTCACCCAAAACACCACATCTTTGATGCCCAGATGTCACTTTGCCATAAGCGGCAATTACGTTACAGATTCAGCATTTGTAAAGAACTCAAGCTGAAATAAAGGTTTAAAATAAAGGTTTAAAGACTTCATACAACTATTTGAAGTTCTAAAAAGAAAACAGCCCCCCCACAAACTCACACCCACTACCTCCGCTCACTAGAATAGTGGGGGAAAAAAGACAAAATTTATCTAGAAGCTTTTATCACAGCCTATCATCCCACCATGGCTGGCAGGACAGACGCGAGGAGAAGGGTTTTTGTATAGAAGAACTGAAATATGTCTTCCAGGAAAAGAATCATCTATTTCTCTTTCAGAAACCTTTCTGTAGAGTCTAATACAAAACAAAGTAATACACTACAGGAGAGAGCAGATTCAAGCCGTTTTACAGTGAAATTCTCACTACTGTCCATTTCATTTTGAATAAAATGGTTACTTATATACACATCACAGCAAGTCCTTAAAACTTTTTTCCTCTTACAGTTCAGGCAAATGCCTGGACTGACAACATACTGGATAACCCCTGCCTATTTTTGCAGGATCTTCTGCTGGAACTTCCATGCACCTTCCAAAAGTTTATTCGAGCAACAAGAAAGAGCGAACATCTGAGCCGTGCCACCTACTCCTGAGGAAAAGATCTTCCACCCTAAAAGGTCCTCAGTTGATCATAACAGTGAGAAAGAGGCAATAACAGGCAAAAAAACCCCACGTTTTCACAGCAGAAAAAGCTGCTTTTCCACCTAGCAGCTCTATCAACTCAGGACAAAATCCAGTTGTCACCGTAACCCATATGAAAATGCATACTTTCACCGTCTCACAGACGCATTCCCTGACTGCACAGAAATGCCTCAGACTGGGATCTACAGTCCCAAGATTTCAGGTGATGTTTCACTATCAGCAACAAGTAGTATAGAAAGCGCCGTTTAGCAGTGCTGACATACCTATTATTGTCCACAGCACAGAGAACAGTCACCTAGGAAACCATTAGAGAGATCCGCTGGCGTCCAGGGAACCAAGGTTCAGAGGTGCGTAAATGTAACAATTACTCAGAGGCATCCGCAGCTCGTGCCCTTTGGAGAACCTGCTGGAGAGCTGACAGTTTCCATAGAAACGTCATGGAAAAAACTTACCATGAGCTTCCTCCCAACTGTTCCACTTCCGAGTGCAAACGAAAAGGCCTGGCAATAACAAATAAAAAAAGACAACTCATTCTTAGTGCAGCAGCTGGACCACGAGCAACAAGGCCAGAACAGTGGAAGACGCCTTCACGCTTCAAGAGGTTTCTTTTGGGGGTAAGCAACACAGAGGCCATCTCCTACAGCCACCTGTTTTGCTAATATCTGTTTATTTGCTGATAGCTATTCCCTTTAACCGCCTTTTCATTTTACCAGCTCAGAAAGAAACAGTCCTATGGAGAGATCCAAGTGTTTACCGATCATCTCAGCAGCTGCGCTGGACAAAAGTTAACTTCACATGCAAACCTACATAAAACATGGAACTGGGCGTACTGCTTAAGGCACCTAAGGCTGACAGTGTGAACCGCTTTCTGCCTGGGTGCTATGGGTTCTAACTTGGTGCTCTTCAGTTTCYAACTTGGAAAGGCAACTTAAAAAGCAGCAGCTTGAGAGCAGAAAAATAATCAAATATTACCTCCTTTAAATAGCCATACAATGTAGGGCCACAGTGATGTGGAATGAAGCTCTTTGTTGACAGTAAAATAGTTACTACTCTGAAGTAGTGCAGAACATACCAAATGCACAGAACCCTGCCTACCTCAGTTTAAGGATAAGCAGCTTGCCAACTCCACTGCTTAGCATTTTTCACTTCAGTAGCTACTTTAAAAGGTCAGAGTTGAGCTCTCCAGACAGCTTGAAGTCCCTAGATGAATGAATTAACTGCATGCTCTGCCAAAGAAATGCTACATATAAAGCACAGTATCATTTCAGGTCTGTTACACACTCAGAAAACTTTTGCCCAAAAGTGAATTTCACCCTCAGAAGCTGGAAGTTTTAGCCTTCAAGGCTACCTCTCAAGTTGTCTGGAGTCCCCTGCATAAAGCTTTGAATCACCTCCATTTGGGGGAGGGGGGAGCACACCTGTACGCTGGTCTTCATATCAGTGGTTCTACTCATTCACCTATCCTTTCTGCCATCCTTGTCATCTGCGCATCATACTTTTCCATTCTTTGTTACTTCCTACTCTTCTTCCACCCACAACACTGTGGCACTTATTCCTTCATGCTATTACTACCATCTCCTACAATTATTTTGCTAAAACTGGTATGTGAAAGTAGAGCCACATCTTTCCAGCATTTCAAACTTCTCCCCTTTTCCTCTACAGAAATCAACTAGGCACATGCTTAGTCTACCTAGTAGTTATTTGGGCGAAAACAGCTAACTGTATACACTTTCCTCGTGGTAATACTTTCTTTCTAAATGACAAAGAGAAGATTGAAGAGGAAGAAGTTGACCGAAAATTAAGAAAATTTCACTACGTAAGGCTAGAGAACACTAGCCTTCACACCTATCCTCATGATTTTGGAGCATTTCCCCAATCCCTTTATGGCCTGACTTCTCTAACTACAATAGAAAACAGTTATGTAAAGAACCCAACAAAACATGTAGTCTATCACAGAATAAAGTATAGGAGTTACATAACTGCCTTGTCTGAGGTCATCTCCAAGCACTCCGTGCTTTCCATTTTATCAATGCTTATACATAAAAGAACACAGATAAAAACTGACCTGATTCTCAGAACAATCTTTCAACTACAAAATAACATCTTCCTCTGTTCATTTATCATCACATGAAACAGGCCTTGCTTTCCAGTGGAAACAGGAATGTAATATAAATATTTCAGAAACACTTTCTAAGGAAGAGCCTTCGGTTTTAAAACTGAAACCAAACTGAAAGCTCTAATTTTTCTTTATCCCAGAAGTGCTCTGCTTTGTTCTTCTGGAGGTAGGGAGGTTTCTTTTCTGCTTTTCAGGGGCAGGGGAGAGAAGGACAGGAAGTTTTGGCCTTGACCTTTTCACAGCTGTTCTGCTTCAGCAACAAAACCATTTCTTGATGCTCTTCTCATCCTCCCCTTACCAAAATGAGAATTATAAACATCAGCCAGTTCTAAAAATAAGATGTCTTTTACTCAGCTCTTTGTCTGTTCTATTTAGATTCTAACACTCTCCTGCTGGTTTCACTATCCATCCTTCCAGCCTGTGTAACAATGGGGCTCAAGCACAGGTAGAGTCTTCAGACTCTGCCATAACACCCCACACTTTACTTTATCAACCACATTTACAGTCTGGTAAACACAGCATGACCGAATGCCCTAGCTCCACCAAATACAACTAGTTTTAGTCGCGCGCACGCTCCTTAATTAGAACAAATCAGTGCAGCCACACAATAAAATAAAATTTACATTTCAGTGACAGCTAATCACTTGCAAGAAACAACAGATGCACTTACAATGAAGATATATTTCAGGTTTTTTGCAAAGTACTTCTAACTGACTGAATAATGTATTATAATGATCATTTGGATAGTTCAAAGTATGGTTTTAAGAATTTATAAAGCACTTCGCTCTCCATCCACTTCTGCAGGAGTATTACTTCATGCGTGGCATATGAAAGAACAAGAGGGAACAAGAACAAGCGAACAAGCTTTTATCCCCCGGTTATGATAGCAACATATACGCAGTAATTAAAAAGGCACATGTCTTAAGGCAAAGGGAAGAACGTCTTTCCTTCCTTCCTGTCATCTTCTCTCTTCTTCTTTGCCTGCCTGCTTTTCATATGACAGTATAAAAAATATTTTTTTAATACTAACAGGGATTATTTCCTGCTATGTTGGAAGTTGTCCGATCATTTCCAACTAGGCAAAAGAATCCGAAATCTTTCATTGGCAAGAGAAAAGCTTCCTCCCTCTATAAACAGGTATTATAATGCATGCAAGGGAAGGGAGAAAGAGACCAAGTTATGAAACATTTTGTCTGCTTATCCCAGAACTGACACACTTGTCTCATCATAAAGTTTTCTCAAAGAAGCAGGATTCCAGATGATTCCCAATAAGTAGAACTTCACTCTGGTTTCTCATGCCCACTTCAAGGGGGCTGCTTGCAGAATCACGGATTACACAAAATCTGGATATATCTGAATTATACACCCCTAAAAAGTTAAGCACACATCACTCGCATTTTGCSGATAGGGATCAGAAGCATATCCATCTCCACTGTGCTCATCTCCACTGAGTTAACACAGTAACAGCCTTCCTCTAGCATTCCCAAGTACAACACAGACCCAAGCCTGAAACAAACCACACAGCACGCTTGTGCAATGCAGTTATGGCTAGAGGTTGCCCCTTCGATAGGCCAACCAAAGAACAGGCAGGCAAAACAACTTCCCAGAACTGCATACAGGATGTTATCTACATGCACAAAGATGACTTACCCCAACAGAAGCTTCAGAAACAACTTCAGGATGTGCTTCAAACAATTGGATTCACATATGTGAATACAAACTCTTTTCACATTCACAATGTTTTGCAAACATTAACCAGCAATTAAACCTCCTCCTTCAGAGCATCAGACAGCACTTATCAGAGGGGAAGGAAAAAGCTTTTCAGACATGGGTTATTTCCTAACTGTTCACTTCTGGATTTACTATGTATTTTGATGCAGCCCCAGGCACTGCTAGAGACAGGATATTACTCTAAAAGGTTCTTTGATTTCATCAGGTCTGGCAATTCCTACCTTCCCATTTTATTTGCTAATATCAGAAGCCACACAGCAGAACGGACAGGTCAATGCACCAATATGGCAAATACTCCAATCTTAGGCCTTTAATTAAAAAGATGCACTCAACTACACGGGCGTCAGGAATTAGACAGATATTGCCAAACCTGCAGAATAAGAAAAGCAGTGATAAAGCAGTCAAACAAATACCAGAAGCAGCACAAGATCCCAATGAGTTGCAAAGCTGGGTCTAATGCTTTGAGCCTGAGCGAGATGAGCACATTGCTCTTGAACAAAAGAACGGTTGTTGTTAACAGGCTCATACCTGGAAGATAGTTTAACTGCCACATCGATTTCCTTCCGACATACCGGCAACCGGCCAAAGAACTCAACCAAACAAAAAAGCAACTCTGGCCTCAAAAGGAGGGAGCAGACAGGAAGCACATCATACCAAAACCTGTCCGCTTCACTCAGTATACATCACATACTTTCATCTCAGTTTACTTTGCCATGATCTCATATAAGACCTTCTTCACAATTAACTCTCTCACGCATTCCAAGTTTACAAAGGAAAAAATGCAACGAAGTAGCTAGGGACACAGCTTTGAATTAGTAAAGTTCCTTTCACAGTTGGAACAAGGAGGTAAGTAATAAAGCAACACGGCAGTTTCTTCACAACACGCACCATTATTCTTGTATATACGATTTCCATAATTTCCSTTTTAAACGCAAGGACAGCTAACAGCTATACAGTACTTCTCTGCTTACATGAAGCAACGGTTCCTAAAACATGAGAAGTAGCAGTAATCGACTTTAGAAAATACCATTCGGAAATATCATTTTCAACCAAAACATACAGTGCAAAAATACAAGTTCTACTCCAACCACATCAGGTTATGCGCTCTCCTCTCTATCCTTTCACTCAAGATTAGAGATATTCAGAACTAGCCCCAATTACATATATAAGGGTGAAGAGATGGAATTTGGGGTGAAGTCACCTCTGAAACACTCAAGACTTAAGATAATCATTTCTATTACCTGGTAAAGTAGAACTGGCCCAGATCAGAATTGTTCCCAAGTTTAATGAAGCGTAGCTTAAAAGCTTTGGTTTAGGTCCATCTCTACCGAAGAGAGATGGAAATGAGACACACAGTTACCTTTGGCAACACTCCTCAACACAGATGGATACACAGTCACCAAGAACAAATCACTTCAAGGCAGATGGGTACACAGCTGACACTGCCTTTCCTGTTCACTCTGCATTTCATGCCATAAAGCACCAATGTGGTCAATAAAGACAATAAAGCTGGTCCTTTCTCTCTGGCCCGGGAAACCTGTTCAGACAGATAATTCTGAATTCACATAGGAAACAAGCCTCCTTTCTCAAAGGTGTCAACTGAAACTATTCACTCATACAAAGTTAGAGACTTTCACTTGACAGAAAGAGATAACTTTAATTGACAACATCCTAAAAATCTCATTTAAACTACCCTCTGCACCTTTTAAGCACCTTGGAACACATACTTCACAAAGACTAAAAAACACATTTTGCCTCTATCAAGCCCTGTTTCATATAAAACAAGCGAGTTAATAGATGCGGCAATAAAGTGCAGCATACACCTTACAGTAATTTATGTCATATTGTTCCTCACATGGCTCAAAACGTGAATTTCAAAACCAGCATTTTGTTACATCTAATGCTTTTCCATTGTTGCTAGTGTCGGTGTGCTTTCCATATTTACACAATAATTGAGGATAAACACTGGAGAGGAAACTGCTTCAAGAGAAACGCATAGATTATTTCTAAGAACGTGACAGAACCGAGTTCTCCCAACAGCCATGGGAGCAGAGTTGGTTTGCTGCCAAAAACAAGAACAGTCAGGGCAACATTCCAGCAAGCGCCAGAGAAGGGACACCACGTCTTGAAATTCATTCCCTAGTACGGATTACTGGACTGAGATAGGCAATCTCCTTTTTGAACTCAGAGGACAATCTGAGCACAAGCGTCAAACTGGAGTTACAGATTCTCAGTCCTTTTTTGAATGATCACACTTTTTCTGCAACAACGCTTATCGAGAACTTGCTGCAGGTTTCAAGTGAACTCTTAGGCCTATTTTTGAGCTAAACCTTAGTCTGATGTCAAAACCACATAGTTCACCACTTTCTTTGGCTGTGATGGGAAACCAGAAAAAACCCTCAGAGGCCGGGTTTGGGTTTTTTTGGTTCCTCCCCCCACACACACACCCGATTTTTGCTTTGAGATATCTGGTTTATTCAAACCGGAGAACATGGCAAAGCAAAGAACCAATTCTTAGCAGGTTAAACCAGAGACAATATATGCACCAAGTCTTGTGAAACAAACCTGCCGAGTTCCGCAGTTCTTGTCTGCGGTACATGAACTTTGCTCATAAGTATCAAACTGTCCTAAATTAAGCTTAAACAGCCTCATCTTCTAAGAATTTACAGATCCAGAACCAGAACATATACAAAGATTACAGAAAGCCAGACCGGAGCCGAGGTCTACAACTACACTTGTCCGATCCAATAAAACGGTCTTCCAAGTGGGCAAGGAGTACTTCTAGCATTTCCTTCTTTTCCAATGCTCTTATAACAGATGTACTTGTTTACATATACAGTATTTCTTTTCGCATGTTAACTTGGTGTGAAACAGGAGGAAAAACACTTACAAGTTGGCCCATCCCCGAAGAAAGCAAGCACAAGAGGCTCTGAACTCACTCTGCTCATCTATTTACCAGCATAGCCATTCTAATCTGGTAACAACAAAATTTAAAAGCTTGTCCACAGAGCAACTGACCAGTTGGTCTGAAAATTGTTTCTTTAAATAAATTAAGTAAAAATCTCATTCACTCCACTGCAGGTAGTGTTTTTACCTCAGCCATCCACCTTTTTTAGTCATTTGCTGCAAACAGATCAGTACACCGATACAAAGTTCGGGCTGGGAGCAGGATATGCACATCATTTGATGAGTGAAAATGAGGGATCTGCAATTTCACCAGACCAGGGGTTCCTACTTAACAAAACCTTAAGAAGGAAAATGTCCTCCTGCCAATGCTCATTTAAGATCTGCTCTTGCAAAGTACTCAAGTGCTTTCACCAGTAGCAGACAGGTCAAAAGTTACATAAGAGCTAAGTGTTCTTACAAAGCAAGTTAATCCTTATCTTCACTTCAAAACCAGTGATATTATCAGGCTTTAGACCCATAGAACAAGGTGCATAATATTACCCTTGGTTCCTCAGTTACCTATAAAACAAGCAATTCGCCAATTCACCTTTACAGAGTGCTTTATGATCCTTGGAAGAAGGCCAGCATATTTAAGTGCACAGATTAATTCTTATTCTGCTTCTACACTGCAGCCAATAAACAATTCTTCTCCCTCTACAGAAAAAGTAATAAACCACAGGAAGTCAAACTGTGTCAGATGATCTTTAAAAAGAGCCTAAGAAGGAAGGGGGGGGGGGCGGCGAGGGGGGCAGGAGGATGGAGACCCTAAATCCCCCGAGGCTTTATTTTTTCCTGTTGAACTGACCTCAACAGTGGTCCTCTCCATTACCACTAGAATGGAGAGACCAAAAGGGGGATCATGCATTCTGTCTGAAAAAATATCAGGTAACTGCTTCATCCCAGCAAGATTACCATGACAAGGGCGCTCTCTCTCCTGGTACATAAGGCAGGAAAACCAACCTATCTTCAGCTCTCCCCTCCTCATCCCCCCACCATCAGCCTTGTGAGAATTCTTTTGTATATTTAAGGCCCTGTGTATGTCTTACACTTATACTAGTATCCAGCATACTGATATGGAACAAACCCTTCAAGGTCCAATGAGCACATCAACCAGCTCTGCTGAAAACTAAAAGCATGCAATTGAGAGAGAGAAAGAGAACCTGGGACAGAAGCCACTGTCCTGTCTATTAATAGAAGCACTTGGCCAGAGTGTAAAGGATGGAGGGCTAAGATGGCTGCACCTTCTTTCTAGGATGCCACTGTCCTGCCTACTGGACCATTAAGCATTGAGCAGAAGGAAAGACAGGTTTGTGTGAATATTAATGAAGGTGTAGCATCTGCAGGTTTTCATTTTGGTCTAGAAACTACTTGTGATCACTTGACCTAGTTAACAAGGAGACTAGCATTTTTTCTTCCTGTAACATTGTGAGAGGGTGTCTTTCAACAGGCAGTGGATGACGCTATCTACTTCTGCAAGAGCACCCTTCCTGCCCTCCCAACTCCCCAAATAAATGGTTAACCAATTCATTCTTTCAGAACAAAAAGCAGTACCTACAAGGACACAGAACTGCACCTGTTTTTTTGATCGGTCCAAAATATCCACCACTTGACCGCCCCCGCCCTTCATCCAAGCAGTCCTTTCACTACCCCTCTGACTGCTGCCCAGCTGCAAGGAAGTATGCAGAAGCCACTTCTGCAAGGTATACTCTGACTCCAACTCTCAAGTCAGCCAATCAAGACCATAAAAACAATAAATTCTGGAGTCACTATCACCAAAAAGAATGCTCTGTCACCGTATATACATTAGCAATCTGAAAACTTGTTTTCAGGTGGCGCAAGTTCGGTTCTGGAGACACCACTGCACAGCAAGGCAATAGCAGAATTCAAGTCAGGAGCATCCCAAGTTAGCTCACAAACTGGAGGCAGTATTACCAAGTAAGTGGGGCATGAAAAAGTCACATCTGAAGATTATCGACTGACACGTTTTATAAACAAGGGTACAGCAGCTGTAAGAGTAACTAGCTTTTTAGGGTGGGAAAACTATCGAGACACTTGATTGTCACACAGTGCCTTCCCCTAGGACATGGGGGCATACTAATGTCAACTTTATAACAACTGGTATACTATTTTGTTTTCCAGTAGCATCTTGACTGCAAGATCTCAGTAGGCTTTACAAATACGATGGAGCAGATGCTCACAGCTTCTCAGTATACCTCTGGGAACATTCAAAGAAGCTAACTTCAGCTAAGGAGGCCAATTGTTGCAGATGCTCTGCAGTCAGCAGAGACAGAGGCTAAGTTAGGGCTGTTACAAATCACTTCCTACAGGAGCTTGTCTCTCCAACTACATAGGGAGCACTGGAAAATTAGTATTTGTAAACACTCTCCCTTAGCCTCCTCCAATTTTAAAGGGAACTTGGACTACTTGAAAAAAACAGCTCCTTGCACACCGTGCTTATGGACTCAAACATTTTAGAGGACAAACATTCATGAATTTAAAATGACTCAGTGGTAGTATGCGGAAGATCATGGATTGGTCTGCAAGGTAAAAAAGTCATTAAGTTCATTCTTCTATACATGGAGAAATTGGAGTCACAGAAATGGAGTCACAGAAAGGAAGCTTTTTCAGGTCAAGGAAGTAACTAGTAATTCCATGAAACAGATGTAGCCTTCTTGACCCTCTGGCCTGTAGTCCAAGAGGAGACATCACTCCTCCCAAAGGAGCTCCCAGGCTGCTGAACAGGCAGTTTTCTACTTAAGTTCTACTCTCTTAGTTAGATTTGCCTTCAAAACCAATTGCCATCGGTAAGAGATTATCATGTCACACAAAGCAACAAAATCTTTTCAATCAAAACAAACACGCCAAAGGAACTTTAACAAAAAGCATGTTTCTTCTCTACGCAACACTGTATGATGTACATAGTTAAGAGTGAAGAAAGCTGACGAAGGCAGGACATGCAATGCAGGGCTCTGAATAATTCATAATATCGTTAAGCTCCGCTTCCGTGTTTCAGTCACATAAATCTTTCCTGTTCAACTCATTTACACAAAACTGAGGTATAATGGTATTTTGCTACTATGCTTGCTTACTGTTGACCATGCCTTTGGGCTGAGTACCTAAGCCCTTCAAGGGCAGTTTAATGTTCCTCTGGGTTGACTGTCTGCAACAGTTTCCTGATGCAATTAAAAAGTTACTGACATGATTGTTAATAGTCTATCAGTTTCAGGCTAAGCTTTCTGCCAGTGCAGAAAGCTCTAGCTTATTCAGACAGTAATTCCCTTTTGCATCAGACATCATGCCTTTTGCTTTGAATTTTCTCCATTTGACAACCTTGTGGCAAATGATGCCGCCTCTTTGCAGGTTTATCAGTCTTGTTATCCTAAAAACAACTTCTTGATTTGGGAATCAAATTAGAAAGGACAACTGGGGGAGCCGCTTGTCAGAATTCACTGTCTTGAATCCTTCTTGGAGAAGTTTTAATACAAAAGCTTCATGCTCCTTCACAAATGAAGTTAAAAATGCAAAAATGTTTATAACTCTGAAGTGCTTTATTTAGCACAAGAGATACCCCAGAAAGCGCTGCTTCTTCATTGGTTTGTATTACAGAAAAGAAACACCTGTACCTGGAGGACTATACCACTAATGAGGCCCTTCAAACTCAGTATAGCAGTGAGAAAAAAATTCATCCAATATTAAATCAAATGAAAGCACAGAGAAAAGCTTTTTTTTTTTTTGGGGGGAGGGGGAACAGGGACACAACACCAAAATCTCCCAGTTTCCCAAAATCCAAAGAAATACAAGACAAAAATGGTCCAGGGAACACACTGCCCATGTATCAGAAGGAAACCTGAAACTTCAAAATAAGCCTTTGAAATATACATTTATCACTATTGCCAGACAGCCTCTTTCCTGAGGAAGAAAGGAATTATGTTTACAGCGGTGGCAGGATAAAATGGACTCTTATTCTGTTGTCCTTCTCAAATTATCCCATGAGGCAATAGGAAAGATCTCTCATTCACCTTCTAGACTGTGGCTGAATGCACAGGCTCAGCACATGCAATGCCTCAGCAACTGTAAGCACAGTCATCTACAATAAGGCATCACTCATAAAAGTGACAGTAGGAAACTGTAGTGCAGAAACACAAAATACAAAGTGCGTCAAAGCACACCTAATTTTTTTTCTGCCTCTTATGATGATTATACAATGTGGGCCTATTCCCGTTATCCCTCATTGTTCGCAGAGAAATCAATACATGACCTGGATTATCCTGCACAGAGCACTGAAGCAAATGCACCAAGCATTTGCTTTTCACTGGCATCTGAGGTCTACTTTCTAACAGATAACTGGAGTTTCCTCAGCAGTAGAAAGTAAGTTACACAGCTAACCAAACAATTCAAGTTATATTTTCAGCAAATTTATAAAACAGGGGTGATGAGTGCGCAAATAGCAAGGACACATGAAAGCCCAAATTTTAACATACTGTCAAGTAAGAGTTTGTGGTTTCGAAATATACTACGCATTTTATGCTTATCACTGACTGCCTGTGCATCTTACTCCTACTAGCTGCCTTTCTGCCATACACCCCCCCATCTATATCTATCTATCAATAGCCCTTAGCACAAGATGAGATGCTTTGATGAACGCCCCTGCCAAATATCAACCAACCAATGAGAACTGCAGCATCCTTTATTACCAAGTCTAAACTTGGATAACATTTGAACACTCCTAGGGATTTTCAAAGCAGGAAAAAAAATAAATAAATCAGGCATCCAACCAACAGCAAGTGACAAGCATAAACCAATGATATAACTAAAAAAATACAAGAAACATTAGAGACGCCTTCTTTCCCAGCTGACCACATCAGAGTCCTTGAAACATGCTCCAGTTTCCACTGGGCTTACGTGCCCGGGTTTCTTTGCGATGGAAGCCAGACCATCAAAATCTTCAGAAACAGAAGTGTCCAGCTCCCTCAGACTACCTTACTGTCTCTTTCAAATACGAGAGGAATGGAACCCCTTTATTACAAGTCATAATCAAAAAAACCCAAAAGACAACCCATCTTTTTAAAACTGAACTTTACATGGCTTTTCATACTCTAATAACTTCATGTCACTCACAAGCTTTCCCCACACCAAAAGCACTTTGTAATTCACACAATACCAGCCTCTTAATTCTTATTCCCAGCAAGACTGTTTCCTTCACTATCATGTCAATGAGCCTCCCTGGAGCTCTTAAGCATTATTATACATTATGGTAGTTGTCTTACTGCCTCCTCATTATAAATGCAATCCAGGGCTTGATTACTATTCACAGATGAACAAAACAAAGCGCATTTACTGAAACTATGGCTGTTTAAGGTATACTGCCACTGTGGTTACATGCGTTCACTTATGAAGCATCTCAAAGGAGTAAACTTAGGTCTTCCTATAGCATTGTCCTCCAATTAAGGTTTGTCAATACATGCCACAAACTTGATGGTCCTTCATTAGCATAGCCAATATTTCTCATGCTTTGTGACAAAACCCAGATTCACTCACGGCAAAACATGGCCCAAAGGAAAAGCACGTGCCTTTCTACTGACCATTTCACTTCGCATCTGTCAGATTAGATTCAAGGTCAGCTTTAATTCTCTGCTCCATACAGGAAGTGAAACAGCAACAAATACATTACAGAGATTGCCAGAAAACAGTGACAGTGGTGTTTGGCTTAATACGCAGTCCGAGTATAGACCACATAAAAAGAGAGCCCATGTACAGGATACCAATATACTACTGCTGCAGGCTAATACCGCTGCCCTATATTGCCTACTTTCAAGGTCTAGACATCCTTGCCGGAAGTGAGCGATACTAGCAATCTTAAAATACTAAAAGATTGCCAGACAGACCTCAATACTTATGTTCTTGCTGGTTTGGTCTTCTGGTTCCCAAGCTTATTCTATGTGCCTGGAAAACACTTTCATGATTTTCTTACTAAATCATCGCAGTGAACATGAGACTTGCATTAGAAACATGCAAAAACACCAAGTAGCATGAACTGACAACAGTGCATCAGGGTTCAACCCTGCTGATACACGTAAAGCAAACAGTTGATCACAGGTTCACCATGGCAATGCTTACTATGCTTAAAAGCAACCTTTGCAAGAAGAGACAGCGACTCAGAGGCCGAGACTGAACAAAAGCTCATGAAGAAGAGAAGTTATTCGCGCTTATGCATGCAGGGCTTAAGCCAGATTCATAATTCTGAAGTTTAATTTAAAATCATTTTCTCCAATACATATCCCTGSGGTAAAGTTTAGCGATAGCCTGGAAACCCGAATATCCTGCCATGTTCTGGAAACGTGCTTATATACTGGATCCTGCCGACCTGCTCAATCCCTCTACTTCTGCCACTGACTGATGCAGGATCAGAACTCTGATTACTTCTACAGGCATTACAACATTCAAGGCGATGAGAAGATAACCACTCTCTCTCTCGTTATGCACTGCTCTCCAGCTTCTCTCTCTTAACCAATATGCAAGCAAACTATCTAAGTGCCACAGTCTGAGCAACTGCCCGATTTCCACAATACCAATGTATCAGTCCGTAACAGGAGCTAAGCCGCTGCACAACTAAAGACCATCTAGCAATGTAATCAGCAAAAGAGGGATTCCCCACCCCATACCAGCCCAGACAGCTTTTAAGGTCATACTCTTTTGCATTATCGAATGACTAACACCTGCTTTTAACACATACCTCTACCTACACTTGGATTCCCATGCAAAGTCTTATCTAACAGAACACATACAGAAATTCAGATCAGAAAGATTATGCACCTGCATTAGCTCACACACTAGCCCTTACTGAACTTGTATGCATAATGTCTCAAGCTCTCTACAGGACCAGGGCTTAAACATTAAGTATTGCTTCATAAAGGCTTGCGCAAAACCAACTGATTTGTATTAGTACTCTAAACTCAAAAGCAAGGGCATAAGCTTACGAGGAAAAGGGCATGAGAATATATTGGTAAGCCAAACATTTTCAAATGTCCTTATTTTTAACATCTAAAAACCAAGCAGAACAAAGCACATATAGTCCAAATAGTTTAACATGAAAAAGCTTCAGAATTTAGTAGATTTATGCAGAACACTTACCACAGTACTTCTGAAAATTAACTGAGCAATGGATTTAAGAGGAAAAAGCAATTCTGCAGAAGTAGGACTTAGGGATTTTCAGGGAAGTAGCTCTGCCTCATTGTCCACGTTGGGACAAAGGCCACAGCAGCTCACTGGAAGCAGAGCTGCATAGATGGCAAGTTGATTTTAAGTAAACAGAAAAATTCCAAGAATCAAACAAAAATCATCTGTCACATGCTAAACACCTTATTTGTCAATTGTCAAAAATCCTACCCTTAAATGGTAACTGTCATGAGTGTGACCTGTTGTGTAACTAAGAAATGATTTTGACTTAAAGCACAGTTAAACTGTTAACAGCAATAAAAACTGAGCTCTTCCACTACCACCTTCTGGAAGAGCTAATATACTTTTCAGTTTTGCTGTGGAAACAGAATAACTGCTTAGTCAGAACACTTCTCACTGAGTTCCAGTTGCTTTTAGGAGCTAAATACCTTACCTCCAGGGCAGATGTCCCATTAGCAATGAGACTTTCCTCTGTGCTTCCTTCATCTTCCTTAACTTTATTCGTGGGAGTGGGAAGATGAGACCAATGAGAGGACTGGAAAGTTGTTTTTATATATGTTATCTTAATGCTACTGGCCACAGAAAGCATTTATATAGCATGCCTTTTGCATTCAGCTGGTTAGTGTGGATCGGCTGTTCGTGGAAGCCAAACACGTGCAATGACAATGCATCTCACGCCCTGTTTTTTTTTCCTCCTTCAGACATCTGATGCCATCCCCACCATCTATTGTACCTGATTCAGTAGTAAGTTAATTCTGTGAAAATGAAGCCATCCCCTTCACTGCCACTTCTCTTGCAGTGCTAAAGCAGCATCTCAGCACTGATGACAAACTTGTCAAGAAGCTGTGCAATATGGTTTTGGGGAAACCAGTAACAAAGAAACCCCAGACTCTCTGCAGTGGCATCTGGAAAAAAAAAAAGTGGGGGGAATATCAGCATCTGTTGAGCAGAAAAGGCATCAGTTACACAAGAGTTCTATCTATTCAAGCCTGTTGTGCACTTCTTAGCACATCGACAGCTGAAAGTGCACCTTCCACTGAAACCAGTATCTGTCAAAAAAAAAAACCATGCAATATTTTCCACATTTATTTATCATTTCCACATTTATTTAATCATGTACAATGAACAATTTATTTTATTTTTTAAAGATGAAACTTAATTTTACACGATAATTTAAACAGATGATGCTGCTAGCTATTTGTCCTACAGGCTGTATTGATTTTGCAAGCTGATGTATGGCTTTACCAGCATATGTTAAATAAATGCAAGGTCTGTTTTCGAAACGTCAGTTGCTTCTTTTCTAAGAGCGAAGCTGCTTATACTGCATAATGCTCCATTAGTCTACAGACAGGATAGTTGCTTAGCACAAACACCTAAGGCTTAAGGAAGTAATAAGTATCTGACACATACACATTTTATACTATTGCTTATTTTGAAATCTGAAAAARAGAGACTTTTGACTTCCACCAAACAAGCATCAATTATGGACTAGGGAAAAGCAGAGAGCTACAGTCAAGGCAAAACCTTTGATCTCAGTTCCAGAGCTTTCTGCCTGATAATAATCTTAAGACAACGCAAACAGCAAATTCACTTCATTAGCTCTTTTGCTGAACATCTCCATGGCCTTTCATCTTGAAGAAACAAGATAAAAATAAGCCATTGTGCAAGCTATACTCAACCTCAACAAGAATAGAGGCTAAAGCCAAGTTTTAATGAGCATGCAAGTTTACAGCACTGCATGAATAAATTTCTGAATAGCCACTGTCTCATCTGAGGCTTGGAATACGTTTCTTCCCATTCCCAAATCCTGATCCCGCCCAATTTCAACATCCTACCTCATATCTCAAGTACCTTTGTTATACTCTCATTTCCATCCTTTCAACATTGTTCTCATGCTGCCCACACTGGTCCTGATCACCTCCAATATGAGTTGGTTCATCACTTACCTTTCTTAGTCTGAAAAGTTTTCATCCTACTGAACCCCTTCTCTTTCTGCAGTCCCTTTTTCTGAGTTCTGATATCTAACTGAGCCTTCAACATCTCTATAAATGAGAAAAGATTAAAAGAATTTATTATTCTCCCTCAGGGTTCTGTTCTCTCTCCACTTTGTGTCAAGTTTTTTTTTKTTTGTTTTGTTTTTGAGGTTACACTGAACTGGTAGAAGAGTCACCTACAAAGATGAGGAACATGCGATGAGTTTTAATGGAGGCAGTCAGAACAGCAGTACATTACTTCTCCCCTTCCCCCCCACCAGTGAGAGTCTCACTTCATTGACTTCCACCCTGTTTTTCAACCCTTCCTTCTTTACACCCTCATATAACTCTAGCACATGATTTCCAACACCAGCATCCCTATTCATCCCTGTTTTTTCCTCTCATTTTAGATAGTTTACCATGACTCACACACTTTTTCTTCCTCATCAGAACTCTTTTATCTGCTAATCCTACTCCAACATTTTAGTGAGACAACCACCTCATACTAAAAATAAAAGCATTAATACAGTTGCCACACACTCCTTTGCTGGCAAACTGAATATATGTTGCCAATCTTCCATTCCAGTAGATAAGCCCTTTACTTAACTACATATTTATTCTATAAATTAACATATTGTGCTAACTAGCCTTCAGGCAACCACTGTTTGGCCTACAGACTGCACAGTAACCCCCCCACCCCAGGTCTGAAGTAAAAGCATACCAGATGTGTGATAGGAACAGAAAGAACAAGACAAAAACAAAAAGCAGTAACACCAGCGCTGCATACCATTTCCATCCCCTCAGGAAAGGCCGGCCAGACAGCCAGCCAACTCCAAAAAAAAAAAAAAAAAAACAAAAAAACGCAGCACCCTCACACGCCGCAGCCACCTGCCCTCTATAACCACCTAACCCCCGCCCTTCCCCGAGCATGCTCAGTAGCAGACGGCACCGCCTGCCTTCCAGAAGATTCCTCTCATGCAATGAGCCGGAAGCTCCGCCTCCCTCCTCAGCTGCGCGGCTACAAATAAACGCGGCGCAAGTGCTCTTGCTTTCAGTGCTAGAAACAGTATGTCCGCGTTAACGGTATGTTGTAAGGAGATGCTCTTTTTTCTTTCCCTGAAACAGGGCTTAAGCAGCGCCTGGGCTCCCTGCAGAGGTTGGGGGGGGGGGGCGGTCGCCCGCGCGCTAACGGTCGCCCGCGCGCTAACGGTCGCCCGCGCGCTAACGGTCGCCCGCGCGCTAACGGTCGCCCGCGCGCTAACGGTC
>NW_020449752.1:1091984-1165284 GCF_003343035.1 Apteryx rowi
GTCGCCCGCGCGCTAACGGTCGCCCGCGCGCTAACGGTCGCCCGCGCGCTAACGGTCGCCCGCGCGCTAACGGTCGCCCGCGCGCTAACGGTCGCGGGCCGTCCTCTGTGCGGGGCGGCGAGGCTTCGAGCTTTTATAGCTAGCTGAAGGTTGGGCTAGGAATAGCCGGGCTTAGAGGCTCTTAATAGCTAGGTTTAGAACCTCTAAAGGCCTAAGAACTAGCAGTGTGGTCCTTCAGTAATAGTTTATGCTACTGCAAGCACAGTTTTTATTTGCTAGCAAAAAAGTAGCCTTTTGAGCTTGTACTTAATAGTACTTTCAGTTCTCACAATTCGCATCTAGTATATTCGCATCTAGTATACAAGCTCAAAAGACTACTTTTTTGCTAGTACTTAATAGTACTTTCAGTTCTCACAATTCGCATCTAGTATATTTTTTGACTGTAAATGAGAAGCCTTTGTTTTTTTTTAAGCCAGACTTCTCCAGTGGTTATGTGATGGCTCTAGGTATCTGCTCTATTTACAGTATAGATCTTGAATTGGTATGTGCCTTGTTATCACCTTTAATTAAATACAGTGTCATTTGGAGAAATCAATTTCTCTTTCAATAACGGCACATCAGATTGATGTGATACAATCTAAAGTAACTGCCTTGTTGGTATGGCATCTTACAGGATAGTTGCAGGCAAACAGATTAAGAGTCTAATGTGGAGTTGGATACTGTCAACTGTTTGTCAATGTTTTCCTTTTAATTGAAAGATGTAGGCATGYTAATCTTATGGCAACTATTTTGCAAGCCAGAAAATAGAGCCCTGCATATTTCACACTTCTAAATGCTATTGAACCCTTGAGGTGATTTCAGCTGAACATGAAAAAAAGTGGTGAAAAAAAGGTGTTTCTGCAAATGCTTGAAAGATATGTCTGGATGCACTTCGGGAGCAGCTTGTCAATCCAGCTGCCGCTGTCATCTGCAGCAAGAGACCTGTATCATAAATTCAGAGACTACTTCAGTCACAAAGCTACAGGCTTTCAGCAATGCAGTGTAACGCATGGCATGTTCTCTACTGCACAGAAGCAATTTTACTTATTATTTACACTGAAAATGATCCTTTTTTATTTTCCTGCAGCTGGACCTTCTGTGCAGCTTGATCCTTTTAGAACCAATCCCTGAGTTCATAATGATTTAAGAGGTATGTTTTTGAAGGTTGCAGCAAAGCAGAAAGAACCTTTTCTCCATAAATGAGATGGGAACGGAAGGCAAGCTTCAGATGTCGGACAGTTTTTGTTTGGTTTGCTTTTTTTACCTTTTGTGACTCTATTTCCCCCTTGCCACCAGGTGACTCCAGACACCAGCTCAGATTACCAGCTCAAACTGATCATCTGGCTCCCTTTGCTCTGTTGTAGTGACAAATGTCTTTTTTTTTATTTGCTTTTACCTTTTGAAGTTTTATTCATTTCTACCAACCTTTCTTTCTAAAATTGCTTGGCTGTCCTGTCATATTTCTTCTAAGCCAGCTTTCATTTGATTCACTGGGAAAGGAAAGGCATTGCCTGGACTCCTTTGTGGCTTTGTTCTTAGGATTACTCTTCCCTTCTATTAATTGGGAGGCTTTGTGCTTCTAGGTTCTTTTTCCCCGACCCTCTTATCTGACTGCTTCTTTAGAGTGTCCCTGTTAGCCAGAGGAAATGTCACTAATCTGTTCTCTATTAAAGTTTTAATCTCTTTTTCAGATTCAGTTTGTATGGCCTGGGTAGTTCCAGACCAGGAGGGAGAAGCTCCAGAAAGATGTGATACTGCACTGCTGAAAAGTACAAGATAGATGTGCTACTCCTCAGGAGGCCACGAACTGCAGATATTTCCTCTTTAATAAATGCTTCCTAGTTGTGTCTGCCTGTTTGTACTTCTGTTGCTTTTAATATTATCTAGGCTAAAGCAAGTTGGCTGTTTCTCCTTTTCTCTCAATGTCAGTGTCTCAGCTCTCCAAGTTCCTTGACTTCCTGGCTGTCAATACCCTCTCCATTCTATGGGTAGTTTTTGTTTGGGGTTTTTTTTGGTCTGTAACCTCTCCTTTTATCAGCAGAAATACTATAGTCATCTTTCACCCCTCTTCTGTTTTACAATGTGTAGCCAAACTCTTGTTTTACCTCCATTTTTAAAAGCATGGCTGATTATTTCACTGTAGATCAAAACTGCCACGGAGATCTCAGTCCCATTCTAGCAGATGGCAAATTTTCTCCTGACTTTAAAAAACACTAGCAGTTTGCATCATTTCCTTAAGTTCTGGGTTCTTTGTTCTATGAAAGTACAGTACAACCTCAGTATCTAAACTATTTAGACTATTGGGTGCAACATCCCTGAGAAATCATTTGCGCTACTGAAGTGCACAATGTTTGTTGACATTTTTGTTTTTCTTTTACAATAGCCAGCCTCATTGTTTGCTATTTTGCTTCATAAAGTTCACTACAGCCATCAGTCATGTATGAATTGCTGTGCACTTTATATAGTAGTTTGGCAATAATTGTAGTCAGGGAAAAGCAAAACAAAGCAAGCAAAATCAGCAGTTGCAGTTCTTAAAATTTTCTATCAGATTAGGGGCTACCTGAGAAGATGCTGGTATGGCTGCAAGTGTTACCTGCTTATATAATCTTCATAGGATGTGCAGTTGTTCTCTCAAGAGCTCCTTCTGCAGCACTCGTAAGGCAACTGCTAGCCAGTTTTATATGTAAATCACCCATATCATCTCTTGTACTTTAGCAAGTTCAGCAACGCTTGAGTAACTGAGAGAACTGGTAGGCTCTGACCTGATACCAAGTGTAAGGCTACAAACTGAATTTGATGGTTTCAAGCAATAAGGTTAGAAAACAGTCCTAAATTCACTTAAATTTCAAAATCTAATAATAGCATGTTGCAGGTTATATGCTAGAYGTGTTATTGGCTCTGCAGCACAGAGCATTACCTTTATGTTCGTTTAGGGGGATTCCTCTTCGCAGTTATGTTTTCCTTTTATTTGTATTCCCACCAGAAATCAGAATACAATGGCTCAGTGAAAGACAATTTTGCAGTATTTTGTGTTGAGCAGGGAGATCCTGTTACAAACAAATATTTGTGGATCGAGGGAAAACAAAGCTGTTTTCTGAAAGTACCCAGAGAAAAGCCAGTGGATGGTATAGTGAACTACATTGATTAGACAAAGGAAAAGCAACAGGTTTAATAACATCTTTCTGCCTGCAGCTGACCAGCTGTAGAATTTTACAGCAGTGTTGGTTCCAGAGTAGAATTTTAACCCCAGTTTGGGAAGGCTTAAACATGCTTAATTTTGCGCAGAGTAACCAGCCCAGTTACAATGGGGCATTTGGAACACGTTGTTAAATGTACAAGCGTGTCTTTGCAGGGCCTGTGTTTCCTGCCTAGCTGTTCTGTGAGAGCAGGTGCACAGGTTCTCTGTATGTGACGCATTGTAGCTCTGTAAACTTGAAATTTTTGCACCGAGGAATAAAAGAACATACAAGTCTGAGCCACTGTCTTGTCCTTTGCTCTTTTTTTAATTTTTAAGGAAAGGATAATAAAAGTTACTCTAATATGATTGCAAAAGATACAACCACTGGATTGTAAAATGGTTTTCTGCAGAAATCAGCGCTGCTGTGAATAGAGAGATTTTTTTGTTTTGCCTAATCACTATTTTTCTTTTTTTTTATTGAACTGACCGTATTTTGAAGGACTGGCGCTCACTTTTAGCAATGATCTGATGGCAACAGCTGTATGTGTCGTGGAGGGGACAAGACTAAAAAAGCTCCCAATTTCCTCAGCTTGTTAGAAGCTGCCTAAGTAAGCAGTGGTTCATATCACCATTAGCATTACATGATCTCGGTCTCAAAATTCTTAAGAGTACTTGCGGGTGTATTTTCTGCAGCAATTGTCAGACAGTCTTAGACCACTGAAACATTTAAGCGCGTACTGCTTCGTTTCTTGGTCTCTACCCATTTCCTGTGAGACACATTTTAACAGAGGGGATTTTTACCACATAGGTGAAGATACATCTGCTCGCTCAATATGTCGTTCATTCAAAGGTGCCGAGAAAAATCAGCCTTCTCGATGAGAGGTAATCAGCATAGCAGTATGGGCATAGGAATTTTTGTTGGCAGTATCAGGGGGGTTTTTTTAATCACCGTTTCTAATCATCGGTCCATTTTAAGTACCCAGTGTTCGTAGTTTTTAAACTGGAACCAAGCTATGGGAACTTCACCATAAAAGCATTCGCAGGAGAGTTACCCCAAAACATCAGACTTACCGCTGTAATCCACATCCGGATATCTACGCAATTATTATTTCGAAATGTAACTTTCTCATCAGCGTTCTAATCCTAGCTGGAGCTCTGTCTTCTTACACCGACCTCTGTGGTCTTTCTACGAACTGCTTACACTGCCATCTAACTGATGAAGAACACTTGTGTACAGCCCCTTCTGGCTGTGCTATATATACAAGTGACACTTGACAGCTGTTCTGAAGAGATGAGTCTAAAATTTGGGATAAAACCATCATCTGACATAGTACTGTTGCCAATTTCTGTCTCTGTGCCCTTTTAACAGTGTATTACCTCTGAAGCCTCTTTGTCCCAGTGAAAGTACCTCTCAATTAAAATTAGGTCACAGCGCAGTGGCAACGCTGGTAGTGGAGCAGCTTAGCTGTGGCTGTATCTACGCAGGCAGCTTAACTTGCTTGTAAACCCCCAAATTGCCTTAACTTGCCTTTTATCCAACCGCGAGCTTCTAGCTTGCTGCCAGGTTGAGTTCTGCCCCTCCAGGAATGCTCAGGCCAAAGTTCAAACGAGAGTTCCAGTACCTGAAAGCATGCTGTGTGGACATAAAAAAAACAGTTAAACTGAAGTTTGGGCCAGGATACATATCACTTATCATCCTGCATTCACATGGAAGTTGGCCTGGGATGCCAAACTGTACGAACAGATTATTTTATCTTCTGAATTAATAGCCTAGCGCAATATACTGCATGATTACAGATGCAATTTTAGTGTATTTGGAAACAAAGAGCAAGCTTGAGAGCAGTAAGACAAGTTCAAGGATGTAACTGTTTACTCTCTATGCAAGAAATCACATCCAAACTGAGCTACGTAACGCACAGGAGTCTATTTTTAAGCCTGACTTGGCCTCAGGCAACACTACAGTGAGTGAACAAGTGCTGATGGACTGTCATCAATGGTGTGATAGAAATAATTGTGAGTAGGGAGAAAAAAATAAATAATGAAAAAGCTTAACTGCATTTAGCAGTTCCTTTACTGTCAGCAATAAGATGTATACCCCCAACAGATTTAGAAACTGCACTGGTAGGCAGTGACTCCTATTGCATCCAACATCACTCCCTTATGTGAGGATGATCTTGATGGGTATTTGCAATTGTTCTCCGGAGACAGCTTCTCTAACAATGATGAGACTATCCCAACCCTACTAAATGAGTCAGCTATGTGCGTTACAACCATTAGTATGTTACCAGGTCTCCAGACAATTAGTGCATCAGGTATTTATGTTGCAGTCTACTATGACCCATCATGTTAAATGCCCACCCTCTTGTATATGTTTTCCCATGTGCGTTCTCTCCAATACGCAGTTAGTAGATAATAGCTTCTCCACCAGGTTGTGGGACCCATTCTTTGTGGRGTTACAAACCACCTCATCTAAATGTTTGTGGCAAAAGGCATCTTCCTGTAGTAGTGCTGACGGTCAAAGAAGACACAGAGCTTGGAGTTTCCCAGTTCTTCCAGCTAACCGTGAGCTCAATCTTTTGATTAATTGCAAGTGCCAGTGGTTATATTTTGTAAATGAATTCAATCCCAGCAACAGGAAACAGAAAAGATGGGAACCCTACCCATGTGTGATGACTTCAGATTTAGTTTGGAAAAAACAAACTCTGGAAAAGACGATATGGGTGATTGTACAGAATCCATAATAGAAGGAAACCGTTCAACCAAGAAACAGGACAGGTACATATGAGAGCAGAGTATAGGCAGTCTGAACTAAAACCTCTGGATATGAGTTCCTCAGCATCAACTGCGTATTTCTACAGATTCACTCCTGTTGTGCTGCACTACTTGCTAATGTGGATGTACCCTTTAGTAGCGTCCAACGGGACATCAGAATCAGTCAGGCATCAAAATCAGTCAAAATCAAAAAAAGTCTTCTTTGTTCGCCTGCAGTGCACTAAGACCATGTGAGTATTTGGCAGGTATGAGGATAAAAGCTGATACGGTCTAAACTGATGACAACTGTGTCACTTTCAACAGGGTCCCGCATTGTAAAGTAACACAGTAGGAAAAAACGCCTCCTGTTTGCTTCTTTTGATTGTGAAGTAGTTGACAATAGTTAAAATCTCTGTACAGAATTTTGAGGATAAATTCAGCTCTTTCCTTTGATTCTGCCTGGTTATGCTATAGTTGCTGAAAGACAGAGCACTGCCTTTCAGGTTTAAGGGGCTTTGGAATACTTTTTGTCATTTTTGATATAACAGTCTTTAACAACACCCTGCTTGGAAAAAATCAGTGAGCACTGTATTGTAGAAGAGTTTATTACGCATACCGTGCAGGTATGGTAGGGATAGTTATGGTATGCGTAGAAGGTAACTTAGTCCTGCGAGAACCACCGATGATCAGCCGCAAAGAAACGGATAAAGTTGCAGGTAGCAGAAAAGCAAAAATGGTAATGTACTGAATTGTTTCCTCCCGGAAAAAGCAGATGCAGTCAGTTAAATAAGATGTTTCTCAATCACTTGCCATGCAAAGAAAAATGATTTAGGAATGGTGTTATTTATCCAGTTACTTGGTTATATAATGCTATTACTTAAACCATAACCATTAAAAGTGAATAAAATGTGAATAAAAGTAAGAAACACTTGGTTCATAAGTAGCTTAATAAGACATTCATCTCTAATCTTTACATGGTAGAGAATAATGGTGTGAGGAGGAAGGAAGCTCATGGAACTAACGGTCAGGGACTTTGGGGGAAGTAGTTCTGTGTGACTACTTGATGTTATATAAGAACAGCCAACCATTAGTAGTTACAACTGCTGAAAGGTCACTAAAGAGTTTGGGTGAAGCGTTGGTTGTTGTAGTGTTTTGGAGTAGCTTTTTGTTGGTTGGTAAGTGTTCTCCAATATCTTCCTGCTCTGTTAAAATGCATGGAAGTCTTTTACTTTTTATTGTGTAGTAGTGCATTATGACAAGTTTGTGTCTTTATTTATTGCCATTATCTTGGTTGCTAATGGAGCAGGACAGCTGGAAGACAGCTTAGTGCATGAGTTACACGGCTGATTTTTGGGTGGGCGATGATACAATTTGTTGACAGAACTTTGTTGATAGCAAGCAGGGAAGTGGAGAGGCTGTCAGTTCTAATAAATTCTACATGTTCCTTCAGCTACTTAATCTGTAGGCTTCTGTGTCTTCTCAAGTGAGTGGCAATGTGTTCTGCTCCATGTTTGATGCTCTAACTTGCAATAAATCATATGGAACTGCTGTTTGTCTGAGATGTCAAAATAAAACCAAACCAGCTACATTCAGGACGCTCATAACGCTTTAAAAACTCTAATGTTAAAACTGTATTCCTGTTTCCCCAAAACTTGATTTTTCTACAGACTAGCTCTGCACTAATGCAAATATTGATATGAAATTCTTTCATGTTTTACTCTTGAAGTTTAGATCTTCTTTTCAGTAAAAGCTGCTGAAACTAGTGGCTTGCAGCTACTGAGAGTAAAGAAAGAAGTCATTTTCTCCACTCATTTAGAATCTTTCCAAGATTTGGCCTGTCATTAATACTGACCCCAGTATTTGATTTATTGCACTGTCTGGGTTAAAGATGGAATCCCTAAGGCATCTTTTGTGGTAATGTGAATGTTTGGGAGTGCCCTCCAGGAGCGCTTTTGAGGTACTGAACGAACTTGCGGTTCTCCTGGAGTTTGCCTCTCCAGGCAAGCCTGTTCGCTGACAGAAACACAAAGGTCAAGTAGCTAATACTTCACAGTACAGCTAATGTGACTTAGACCTCTCTTTTACAGATCTGCTAGGTGTTCCTGTGGCAGCACCAAGGTTGCTACTCTTTGAGAGAGACGCACACTGCTTAAAACCTTCCTGGAAGGCACAGCTGTGAGCATGGGAGTTAAACTCAGCAAGAAGCCCTTCAGTGTGGATTATAAAAAGCCAGTAGCCAAGCAGGTGGAGGAAGAGGTTCCAGAGACTGCTACAACACATCCTAATAAGACTGAGGACTGCCAGACTGCTGGCAATGAGCCGGCTGAGAAAACTCAGAAGGGTTTCCAGGTCTCTAGAGATGCAAGAAAAGGACTGTAAGAGTGATCAAGAATATCTACTCTGAGCACTTAAATGAGAGCTGCTGTTAGCAGAGGTTGCCAGTGGTGAGGTCTTTAAAACGTGGCATGCAGACTTAAACTAGCTTCTGGAATGAGCAGACAGAAAAGCAGTGAAAAGGTGAAATGGGTAGCTTCTGCTTAAAGACTGGAGGAGTGGAGGGATGTCACTGTCAGTATGACAGTATTTAACCCAAGTGCTGCTGACCTCTAAACCGGTAGGTTGCAGACATGGAGAAGAGAGTCATTCTTGCACTGGCAGGCTTTCTTACAAAGTTCCGGAGTAAAAATGGGCAAACTTAACGTTGCTTTACAAAGCCTCGTTGTCTGCCGGACTGAGACGTGTCGGCCATATTTTTATGCTCCGTATTTCTATCGCAGGCCATGGGGAGGGAACGGCTGGAGCCTGTTAGTGTAGCTGTTCCAGATTCCTGCATTCTCAGGGGGGTCCGATAACGTGGCTGATCTCTCAAGTAACTGACTTGCCATGTTTGCTTAATGTATCTTCTTATTTTGGAGGAGGAAGGGGGATTTTACAGCTACAATGTAATCTTTTTCTCTATATACCAGCAGGCTGTTTTTTCCTTAAAATACGTTGTTCTCCTATACAGTGCTTAATGTATTACTTAATAGTGGGCTTTCATGTCTTTGTTCATACCCAGGCTTACTGACATCTTTTTACGGTTCTGGGTGATCTCTCTAGTGACTTCAGCTACCTCCTCCTAGCAGATACATAACTTAATCAGACTGATTCTGTTCTGTCTGTATATTTGCATGAGTGACTTTTCTTTCTGGGGAATTGTATAAATACTAGAAGCTGTCTGTTACAATCTGATGACATGACTGATGAGTTTAAAATAAATAAGTATTTTTATGTGCAATATTTCAAAGCATCAGTTAAGTTCCTTAATGCATGCAAGCCTTGTACTACTTCTGGGACTTGGCCGTAAGTCCCATTCGATTATTCTACACTTCCTGCCACCTTATCCTAAATATAGCTGTTCAAAAGCTATGGTCAGATCCCATGTAATGGAAATGAATGCAAGACACTGAAGAAGCCTGAACTTTGTAGCTGGCACCCCATATCTTGAGTGTTCTCGACATTATCTAATCACAACAAAGTCATTTTTGCTCTAACATCATAACTAGATTTTAGGGGTCTCAGTGGATGATAGGTGGTCTGGAGGGAAGAAGAAAAAAAAAGACTCAGCAGTCTGAAAGCTGAGCTAATGTAGCTATCCTCGAACTACTATAGCAGCAGTTTGTAGGGACTGAACAACAAAGTCCTTGCTAATAACTGTAATAAGGTGGAAAGAGGCCTTGCTCTCTAATTGAGTTTCTCAGACTGACAGCTTGTAATTCCAGCTTGAAAAGAAAACTGAGAGGTTTGAAACAAGATTCTTCGAAGCTTTTCTAACCATGTGCTATCTCTCCTCTTCGTACGCTTCTTTTATGTTGAAAGCACTCCTCCATTTTTAACATTTTCATTCCCTTACCATGCAGCTAAATTGTCTCAGAACTTGTCTATCTTCCTATTTGCTAACCTTATTTCTGCTCAGTCCAGTACATATTTAGGCTTTAAGGTGCCTGGATTGAAAACATCTCCTTTTTCACCCAGGTCATTATTGGTCAAGTTAAAGATATTTTTATGTCCCCCTTTACTACTGCTGCTTCCTTCAGTCCGTCCGGACTTCCAAGCACCTGGTGCTCAATGTATTTGAGTTCTAGCCACACTCAACTCCTCTCTAAGCCCCTGTGAAATATACTGTGCCTAATGAACAGAACAACTCCATAGTCTCATCTGCTAAAAAAGTTAAATGGAAAAAACAAAGCAAAAAAATAGTACACAGTTCTCTTATTTTAAAAAGCATCACGGCAAGTTACAAAACCAATACCCCTAGCATCACACAGTATTTCTCTACAAGTCCCTGAACCTTAGTTTCACTGAGTTGGTTTTTCCTCGCACCATCATTCCCTATTATGTACTCTATGCATAAACACACTTGTGTATTTTTTCATTCATACATAATGTACATTTCTTGTCGATGCTTATGTTCACAAAATTTATCTGCCCTCATTTCCAGGATGAATACTATGTCAGGGCTTTAGATACTAGTCTTAGCTTTGCTGTCCCCTAGCAAAGCTTAGACCAGGTTTCACATTCTTTGACTGCAAAGCATTATTTTGCTCTTTCCGTTTATACCTGTTCTCTACGTCTGCCTCTAACRGCCGCATCATATTTTCTTCTGGATACGTCCAAGCTGTACCCTTTCTCCTCGGAAGACAGGCAGCCTATTTGCACATCAGCTAGAATACTATGACTGTTTCCAAAAGTCATGTTTTCTCAACTCTGTAATATTTCCTCATGCTGGTTTTTCAGCTTACACAGCATAACTATGTCACTTTCATATTTAAACGGTACTCTGAAGAAGTGTTTTGTTTATATTTTGTATTTACCTAGACACACAAACTGTATCCACATGAGATGTAACAGAGGTTGTGAAAGTCATTTAGGGTAAGATGTGAGCTGTGACACTGCGCTGTGATCAGTGTTTTAATTTGCAAGGGTGGTGTTACCCCACTAAAAATTCCAAAGGCAACCAAAGTGAAGGTGAAGGGAGCTCACAGAGGCAAAAAAGCCTAAAATAGGTGACTCTTTCTCTGGATTTAATAAAACGGTTCACCGTTCATCCAACTTTGTACTGAACACTTTTTTCAGACTGGGCTTCATGAAACAGCTTTCACTGAATTTCCTAAATGACTGGTCCAAACATCTACTGTCACACAGCTGGTAAAAGTCATGAGAAAATTATGGAAAATAGATTAAGAACTTAATTATAGACAGTGCAAATTGTTGTAACAACTAGAAACTGTCAGAAGGAAAAACTTCAAAATAATCTTTTTGTCTCATATTTGCCTAACACTGGAAAATGACATTTACCAATCATGTCCCAACCCTGTTAGTTAACACTGAGGATGCATACATGAAACATAAATAAAGGAATTTTTTATGTTCATTACATTATTTACCATTTAGTCTAATGGAATATACCTGTTTAGTTTTAGTATTAATTCAGCAACACACTGACATCACTTACACAGGTAATGTGCTTATTAGTGGTACTCTTCTGTACCCCATGCTGGCTTTCACCTGGGTAATTCCTGCTCCTTCAGGAACAACACCAATGTCATGCTATCAGCAGTAGGAAAGAATATCATGGAAGGAGCCTAACTTCCGCCCATCCTGAAGAAATCCGTGACAGTTTAAGAGCCACAGTCCAGCAAGCTTGGGTAAATGAAAGTCTTCCCCCTGTGAGACATGGGGGGGGAAAGAAAGAATCAACCCAGAGCTTTGCAGAGAGCAGTCGGCTTCTCTCATGGGGTGTTTATGTTCTTCACTAAGCAAAGGAACTAAGAAAACACCTAAAGGTATAGGAAGAAGAGTTATCTAAGAGCCTAGAGAGTGCCCTCTCTTCACTTAGGAAGGACATGTAACTCAGGTGAGATCTCCAAGGACCTGACTAATACTAAAGACGGAGAGAGAGATTTGGTCTTTTTCTTGGCAGATAGTAGATTTTATAGACAGCAGAGGAAAAACGCCAAGCTGACTGAAAAKGCAGCAATAATTTGGATTTCAAACTTTCAGAGCTTTGAGGCGAAGAGAAGTCCTCAAACAATTTTTATTTGTCTGCATTCACAACTAGGGGAACCATAAAAAGCAGGCACCTACTTAGGAAATTTTAAACATCTGGAATGAAAACTTTATTTATTCTTCCTGAAACAGCTGCTGGGTTTGGAGTATAATGAAGACTGCCACTTCCCTTGCGTCTGTATCTGTTATTCAAAAGACATGGTCTTTCCCTTTCACATGTGTGTCATTCTTGTACTAACATTTCAGTGCCTACTAATGGTGCGAGTGGGACTGGTACCGCAACAGAGTTAAAAGAGCAGCTTACATAAAGGATGTTCAACCCTATTTCCAGTGTAGTAAAACCAGCAATACTCCAGAACTTACCCTCTCTGAAGATGGCAGGGCCGATGGAGCTGAGGATCACCTCAAACTGCCTGACACAAGCCTGTTCTTTGAAAACCACTCGCTTGCGTATGCCTCTACCTAACCCACTTTACGATAGTTTGCTGTTACAATATATTGCTAGTGATCATTTGTTTGCAATAAACAGAAGCTGCATTTTATTTTTACTTTATCCTCTGATAAAAAGAATAAGAAATGGCCAATAAAATACCTGCAGCTGTAACATAAAGGATGTAACCGTAACATCTGTTTCCAGAAGGGAACCAGAATGGAAGGGAACAAGTGATTCAGGGAACGGGTGTTCACAGAGCCGGGGGAAGGGATTTTGTGTGGCCCCTCACCACTACTTAAGTTGAGTTTGAGGGTGCAAAGGTGTTTGAGGGGTTTCTCTGGTGTTCTGTGTTTTGTTGCTGTTGTTTGTCATAGGCTGGTAAGTAAATGCTTGTTTTAATTTAATATTGGGGATATTTCTCTAAATTTGTAGTTTTGAGAAGGTTAATTGTGGTATCTGTTAATTAAGAAATGTATTTGGCAAATGAGTAAATTTGAAGAAGCTGGGATTGCTCTGTGTGGCTTTAGCKGGCCATGTGTCTTAAAACTGTAGTATGGCCAGCCTTCAAATGCTGAAAGYGTGATTAAAAACTGAAGGTTCCCCTAATAAAAAGGCAGTTATTGCTTTAATTTCTAATGAAGTATTTAGGGCTTATACTTGTATATTGAGAAGGCTATGCRGTCTGCTTTTGCTTTTGCCTTTTTTTTTTTTTTAAGTAAATGTGTATATAGATGTAGAAACTTGCAAGAAACCAAATCACTGTTATGAGTGCAGTTTAAGAAAAATGCTTTACTATGATATGATGACAAGCCAATAAATGAAGCTTGAACTTCAGAAATATTTCTAGTGCTTGCAGGCACTTTGCTTAACTTAATGGCCTGAGCATTTTTCTAATAGTTCTTGCAAATATGATGCTGCACTTCTGATGGAAAGGCTGGATGCCTATTTTTAAGCTCAAAAATGTGGTGCTCTGAAGCACTATAGTAATTTGGTGCAAGAAATAATTCATCAACTACAGCGTGGCTGTGTTGTCTCGGTTAGCCCCTAGTCTGAAACTGACTTTCCCTGTACTAGCTGTGTATAGAAAACATGTCCATGTGGTTTCAACTAGAGGAAAATATTTTCTTTGTAGAGAATAATTGTGGATAGTTTCTTTCATCCTTAAAGACTGGTTGGTTTTGTTGTTCTCCCTTGATAGCCATTCTGGCTGAAAGCATAAACTCAGTTTCCCCTTTAAATTCAAGGAGCTGCCCTTGTGAGCAAGCTGCAGCTGAACTATGTTACTGCAGGGAATAGTTAACAGCAGCTATGCCTTGGTGTTGATTGCCACCTTGGCAATGAACTTGGGTGGGTGGCTCATGTGAATCCTTGAGAATGAGTGCAGAGGCCCTAGCCTTGAATTGCCTTAGCACTGCAGATCTGGTTTACCATGAAGCTGATAGGATTATACAGTGGTGGTGTTGTCCTTTTTGCCTTAACGATACTACCCTGAAGTGTGGTAGGATGATGTCCTCTGGTGCATGGAAACTCAGTTCAGCTTCCTATGTAAAGTGATGTCAGCTCTTCCCCTTGTACGGGAAGGACCTTGTAGTCTCTCCGCTGCAAGTCCACAGACTCCTCTGTAGAAGTCTTATAAGAACTAAGCAAGCAAACTTTGGGTTTACAAGGCAAGGCTACTGTGAAGCAATCAAGATAAACAGTTTTTCTTTCTTGCAGGTTCTGTTGACAGAGGAGATGGGGAACAATTTCAGTGAACAAATCTGTTGTGTGACTTGTGGGAGATGTAAGAAGCGGGAGGCAGAGGAAGCAACTGAAGAGACCAGTGAGACCAAGCCAATTTTGCAGACCTCAGGGGAAACATCAATATGCATTGACAAGCAGCCTCCCACACAGGTCCTGAAATCCTCCAAAAGAGGCCCTGAAGAGGTGTGGTCACTGTGCCAGGACCCAAGGCTGTTGGCTGGCACTGTGAAGGACAGCAGAGAGACCTACCCTGATGCAGAACCTGTGGGAATGGCTGAGGGTCAGAAGGCAGCCTGGGACTCTACAGCTTTCTTGGTGGCCTCTGCAGTTATGGAGACCAATGGAGAAGCTGAAGTCTTAACCCAATTAGAAAACCAGCAAGAAAGGGAGAAAGCAGGTAACACAGAAGAGAGAAAAACTATTCCTCAGGCTTCTGAGGCCCAGCCGGTTTTATACACAGCTCAGGATGTTAAGCTTATTGCAGATATAGGACAGTCTGGTGAATGGGCTGTGACGGCCAGTGAGGATGCCCCATGTGCTGAAATGGCTCTCCAAGAAACAGATCTCCTCAAGCTCATGCAGGCCACAGGTGAGACTGCAGCTGGCCCCAGCTGTGAGATCCAGCCTCCTGCAGAGACTGGTGAGAGTCTGATGGGAAGGAACCTGTCACTGTATGCTGTGCTGATGGTAGAGGAGACTGGGACCTACCCCTCTGCTGAGCACACGGAAGAGACGGATGGGGCTAAGCCTGCTGAAGTAAGTCCTCAATTGATCGAGAGGGCCGARCTTTTGTGTCTCTCTGAGACAGCATCTCTACCTATGGTGCAGGCTACACAAAAGGCTAAGGAGACAGTGGATCCTTCAGAAGTCTTACCAAAAGATATGGCTGAAATGGAATTTACTTCTGTGATCTCTTGTGAGTCCCTGTCTACAGGAGGGAAATCTCTAGAGCCAGCAAACCAGCTTCTTGACTCTTTATGGCAAGAGACCCAGCCTAGTGTGCTGACTGCACAGGAGGTGCAGAGCCTATGTTGTACAGAGCCTGCTGAACTAGGGGAGGTTGTTGGTCCTTCAGGTGACCAAGATAGAGTCATCTGTCATCTGGTGGAAGATGAAGAGGTGAGGGAAAGTGATCCAAAAACTCCAGCAGCTGAGGCAGGGCAGCAGCACAGAGTCATGCAGCAAGTCACAGATGAACCATTACCTTGTACAGAGATCTCTGTGGAAGAGAAAGCAGAGTCCCTGAATGTGGCACCCTTGCTGTCTGAAGTACTTGGAGTGGAGGAAAAGTAGAGGTTGGAAGTGCTGAAGTGTGACATCTGAGGATACCAGACCTAGGGGCAAAGATGATGCCCCTGCCTTTGTGGAATTTCATCCAAAAGAAGTATTTAACTCGAGCTTTTAAACCAAGGATAGTGCAAAATCTGTCCTGGACTCTAGAGAATCATCTCACCCAACTACAGCAGTATGAATCATGTAGCAGACATTCCCAGATGTTCTCTTGAGTTGTAGCTCATTATTGTGCTTTTTTTTCCCCCCTCCCCTTCCCTTCTTTGAGTAGCTGAATTTTCAGAAGCTCATGCTTTATTGGAAGTGAAGTCATTCACTTAAACAACTGTGGCCAACAAATGTTGGGCACTGCATTCCCTTAGTGTGGTCTAGTGATATCAAGCCACTGCTCACAATCTTAACAGAAGTCTGGGAATGGAGTAGACAAGTGCTCTTTTAGTCCAGTCAGGAGTTTGCTAGTAGGCTAACAACCATTTCCCCTGCTACCACTCATCAAATATGCTTGAACTATGTCCCTGAACACTTTTGTTGTATGATTGATAGTCACTGCATTACTGTCAGTACTGAACAAATACATTCAGAAGAAGGCAATGAAATACTAATTCTGATTTGTTCTTTGTATCTCTAATAGTGGAAGTGTTGATATGATTTATATTTATGCAGAAGTTTAAAAAAAAATGTAGTCTTCATCAGAATGCATAAGTCAGTGTATTGTAGCCTAAATCTACTGACTTTTAATGTTCATAACTGTTCATACTACCAATAAAACATTTTAAGATCACTGCAAAAAAAACCATTGAATGTGCTTTCGTTGTCTAGCCTTAAAGAGGGAAAAATAACTAACTGAAATGACTSTGTGCTTTTCTCTATGTGCTTCAAAGGAGAAAGTGAACAGCTTTAAAAATGGAAGTCCTTCCAACCAACCGAGTAACCACATGGAGTACAGCTTGCCCAGCTGTGTATGGGGGGGTTGGATGAACACTAATTATCTTAGCTGTTACCATGTGTGAGGAATAGGACTTCCAAGGATCCCTTGAAAAAGGGGAAAGAAGTGTCCTCTTGGTGACTCTCCCTTTGCTTTGTTCACATGCAGCTGAATTCTGAGGAGTGGGGAATTAGTGCCTCAGGTGAAATTGGTTGGCGGGGTGGGGGGATGACTTAATGCTATGAGAAATTGCCTTGGTAAAGCACAGACTTTAAGACTCTGAAACTCCACCTACTAGGCTGTAAAGGAGTGTGCGTATATACGAGTCTCGCCAAACCAGTCTGCCTTCACCTATGAGTCCATATTCTACAAGGACAGAGGCTTTTCTGTTACTTAAAAGGCTTCTCCAAGCTAGTAAACAATTTCTGTTGCTTGGTTGGGCTGCCTTTACTGATATGTTAAACACTGACTTTTGAGGGGCCTAAAAGAAGCAGGCAAACTTGTAAATAAACACATTTCTGTGGAGCTTATCAAAAACTCATCTTTTTAAGGCTGTTTTTCCTACTTGTTTTTTTTCTTTTTTTCCCCTACCAAAAGCTGTGCACTCCTCACTGGTGAAACTAGTGTCAAGTACTGCCTAGTAGGGAACTGGGCAAGCAACTGCTATTTTTTTTTTCCAAGTCTGTGTCAGCAATATAAAACCTCACTTCAGGCAGAAGAGATGGTTGAGTTAGCAACCTTGAGAGAAAACTAACTACATCACGTTTGTGCCTGCCTGTGGGCTAATGGGTTAATTCTGTTAAGCAAGGGTATGAAAAGTAACTGTGCTATGGAAAGTGTTTCTGAGCTTTCTGAGATCCTGGGCACTTGTTGCCTCTGCCTGGAATCAAGGGGATGGTGGAGCAAACTTCATGTTAGGCACCATCTGGAAAAACTAAGAGTTAATACCCAAACCGTAYTGCAGGGCTGGGTGTCTGAAAGCCCTTCTTGCTCTTTGAAGAGGAAATTTTTCAAACATAGCCTGTCATTCTTCTGTAATGTCAGCTGTATGTTGAATGAGGGAAGCCCCTGGGCAGATCGTCCAATGTATCTAGATGCCATACTTAATGTACTGAGAGGACCTGCCGTGTGCATAGGAAGGAAGAGACTGTTCTTCTACCAAGAGGGAGGGACCTGGATTCTATTTAAAAAAAAGGGGGGGGGGCAGAAAGACTTATGTCCTAAGCTGACTTCCAGCACACTGCATACACTGATCCTATCTAAAAGGTTTTGATACAGTTCTGTTTCACAGCTTCTAATCATGCAACACAATTCTGAACAGACATCTGAGCCAAGCTCTTGGTAAAGGTGCATGCTTTTTTTTATCTGTCAAAATCAGGTGTATGTTTGTGTAGAACCTTCCTTTTAAATATATCAAAAAGCAGAGAACAGAAAAGGCTTTTAGAAAAAAACACTAAACTCGGTCAAAAGATTGCTTTGACAATAAGATTTTAGCTTTTCTCCCCCTCTACGTGTTATGTTGCCATCTTCTGCAGTGTCCCACATGCAAGAGATTTCCCAAGTTAGTTGAACTGCACGGAAGTTGGACTTTGTGATTAGAATGTCTCCATTTTTCACAACAAAACAGTGCTAAAGAGAGAAAGTTTATACCTTGAATCTCGACAACATTCCAACAATCTAGTGAAGAGCCTGATGACTAGGCCTCTTCCCATTGTATGAGATACTGAAATAAGTATCTAGGAGAGCTGTAGCTAAGAGTAACGTTTCTCTCACTTATACAGTAGTCAGCTAACTAACTCAAAGTTCTCTTAACATTTTCACAACAAGGGTGCACGCTTTTAGCATTGGGAGTGTCTCAACAACCTCTCCTCCCATCATTCTTATCCACAATGTTGATCAAGCGTTTTCCTGTTCTTAACTGATTTGCTGGTTTCTTTCATTCTGTACCTTTTTATTATTTAGCTGTGACTCTTAAAGGATAGCTAACAGGCTTCTACTCATTTGCAAATTCTCTTGCAAAACCTAACATGATGCAATGAATAAGATCCCCCATAAAGACACAAGGGGCGAGCTGTGGATGCATCACTTCTTTGCAGTTAAACTGTTTTGCAAAGCACTGACATGTACTGCTTGGACTTGCAGCCCTACAGGGACCAGAGTTTTATGGCCACTCATCTGTGGCAGTCTCCATGCATTGTTCCCTATGTATCTTACACATTAAAATCATGGATTAACTTCATTTATTAATGGGCAGAAGTTTTCCATAGTCAAACCGTAAGCTGCCTCTATATTTCAGTTCCATTGAAGCCCAACAGAAAATATATGAAAAGCTTTTGAAAAGCTGTCATAACCCAGATATCAAGCAAAACTCTTACAGCTAGTGTAAAAATGCAGTCAGTGTAGCCAGAGGTATGGAGGCCTGTTTATTATTGTACAGAGCAGATGCTGGACCACATTAAAAGGCAAGGCGTGGGCCTTGTCGTGTAATGGTCTCAGTGTGGGCTGCATGCATGGCATTACCCAGCTCTGAAAGCTCCTTCTGCATTTCTGTAGTAAGGGAATTATAGAAGGGAGATGAAATATAGGATATTGAACCAGATTTGGCATCAAAAAATGTAAGTCAGCTTTCTAAAAAATAGCCAGGAATCCATCTCTGTTGATCCTCTTGCTCCTATTCACATCCATTGCTGTTGGCAGCGGGTATTTAGGATCTGCCTTTATGCTCATGTCTTTGGAATTACTTTGTTTTTAACGGATATTTGCTTTTGTGTTTTGCCCGTGTGACCTATTTAACATTACAACTGACTTCCAGTCAGTAAACATAACCAGAGTGACACAGTAATGTTAATGCCAATAGAGAGTGATCAGCTGTGGCTGGAAACATTAAAATAATCTGCAACCACTGTAAAATAGCTAACTGCATGACTCAATCACTTGAAGATAGCATAAAAGTGGTAAGGGGGATAATTTTTCACCCCTAACTGCTCGGTATAAACTAATACCAGAGACTGCAGTTTCAGTAACATCATTTGTAAATTAAAGGACAGTTCGTACACAGCCTGCAGTATGGCTGTTATTCTGCCGCTCCACATTGCAACTTATAAATACGCATCAGGTTTCTTTGTCCACCACTGCACCATATTCATCTTTAACTTTATTTTAGGTAGTTAATGGCAATTATTGAATGACCACTGCCAAATAAATGAAGCGGTTAGGAAAAATAGTTAGGAAACACTGCAGAAGGGAACCCTGCAGCCTGGTGGAACTAACGTTGGGAGACAAAGGGGGAAGAGATTATGTGTGACCACCTCCTCCTATTTAAGACCGGTCTGGTGCTTTTGCTTTGTAGGTGTTGGGTGTTAAGTGGAGATTGTGTTGGTAAGATGGGGGCTGTGGGCCCTTGATTAAGGGGGTGCTCGTGGTATATTTTTGTTCTGTGGGTGAGTCTACCAGTTGGCTTGCTGTCTGATTTTGGTGTGGGTTTTTTGTCTTAGATCTGTGTATATTTTTATAGTGAAGGTCTCTTTGGATATAAGTAGATTTATTGATCTTAACTTGTATAGAGTGCTTAGGGCAGGTCTTGCTTCTCATTTCTCAAGAGGTAAATGAGTGCTAGAAATGTTTTTTTACTTTTTGGTTAGCTTTGCAACTGTGGTGCATGAGTTGCTAATCTTCTCTTAATAGTTTTACTAAGCAATAAACCACACCACCTGCTTTGATTTCCAATTCATGTGGCAATCTCTTCTCTTTCTCTTTTCCCCCATGCAAGCCCTTGCTTACTATTGGCAGTCTTAACATTTCCTTGGCTAGAGTGACTAGAGTCTAASAAACTTAGCAGCTTTGCTACGCAAATCTCAGTCTCTTGTAGTCTGCTGATAACCAAGCCAAAACTGTGAAGTGCTTAGAGTGGTTGTATGAGTATCTAGAGGTGAAGAGACCTCTAGATGAGAGTAAGTCAGCTGTGCCTCAGGAGAACAGTGAAGCGCTGGTGAGATGGGTTTGCTGAGCTCCAAGGTGTAAGCTGTAGCTCTTAGTTATGCAATGGGAGAGGAGAAACACAATGCTCTGCTTTGCAGCTGTAACCTGGAGGCTGTCTAGCAAGGAGGCTATCTGTTGCAGGTTAGCTGAGAGACACCAATTAAAATCTGACCTCCCAGGCTGAGAGCTCTATGTAAAGTTTTCACCTCAGCAGTTAGACCAGCTATAAATTAGTCTAACTGCTGAAGGCAAATATTGCAACTGTTAGAACTCTAGAAAACCTCTAGAGATTTACAAAAGCACACTAAATAACAAATCTTAATTCCTGGTGTGTAAAAACATCAGCTTTGAGTCTATGGAAGAACAACTTGATGCCTGAAACAGATCGTAGCAGCAGGATAAAGGAAGTGAATTGCTAATGCAGTGGGAACCTGTGATAGGAAGTATCTAGCTCCATATTAAGGTGGGAGGTTGTGAATGAGATAAATGCACAACCTGGAAGGCTGGTTGACGATAAGCAAGGTTGTCCTCAGCAGGAAGGCCTGGAGCTTCAATAGGCTATTTAGGGTATGTCTTCCTTTCCATCGCTATCAAAAAAAACGCTTTTACAAAACCAGTAATCTCGCATGGTTGGCTGTGTTTAAACTGCATTTCTCGGGCAGGATTTTGGGCGCAAAAGCCTCAGTTTGAAGTCTCTTTCCTTACTAAGCCTGCCCTTCTCTAGGTGGGCCCACAACCAATTAAGAGTAGCATGCTGGAAAAAACCTAGTGCTCTATGGGAAAACTTCAATAACAAAAGTCTCTTTCCTCCTTGGAACTCCTAATATTTTGACTTTTCAGGAAAAGCCTACTACCCCAAGTCTTTAAATCGAGCGGAAGGGGAATATATTAGCCACGGCTGTACAACAGAATCCTATTGGCACTGCAGCAATCCTGCCTGAAGATGACTAACGGTAGCATCTGCATGGCTGTTATGCTCTTAAAAGCTTAGAAGGAACAGTAATTTGTTGTCTGGAGTAGTCTTGTTTGGTTAGACTAGTATGGTTTTTTTCCCTCTTTTCTTCCTCTCCTCTTCCTTAGACTGCTGTTTTTAAAAGCTTTTTTCTCTCCTTAGTCGTATGCAATTCTGCCTGTACTTAGCTCGCTCCGGTGACCTTTGACAATGCCCTCCACATGATACTATATAAGAAGGTGACAACTGACTCCCACAAATGGGTGTGTGAATAAATTGCCATGTCTTCCAGGTGTGAAGCTGCTTCTTGGTTAAGAGTGACACGGAGCTCCCTGCTCATCTTCAGGCAGCGTGTAACTTGCAGCAGGGTGACAGCCCCTTGAGAAGAAGGCCATTTGTGGGGTTGCTCCTTTCAGCACTGGCAATGGGAGGAATATTCAGCAAGAACAGGAGGCTCCGTGTGTTCCCTAAGAAAGTTGCCCTTTATAAGGCCAAGGGGAAAAAGACCCGGGGGACTGCATGTACATCCCATGATGCTTCAACATGGACTGGGGAGAACCATTTTCATTCGGCACGTATAGGACGGACTCCAAAAGCCCTTGAAGCTTCTGTTGAAGAATTAGCATCTGACACTACTGAAGGGGAGTCTGCGGCCCAGGCTAAATGGGACAGAGGAAAGCAGGCTGCATCTCTGCATGCACAACAGGCTGAGGCCCCATTCACTGTGACTGCTGAAGATGCACAGGATGTTGAGGTGCCACAAGAACCTGAAGCTGAACCTGACACAGAGGTGATGCAGTGCCAGGAACCTGTTGAACAGACAACACAGGAACCCCGCTCTGCCAGGGAGGCCCTACAAGAGACTGGTAAGACTGCAGCTGCTGTGCATCCTGCTGGTGGCTGTATGCCTGATACACAAGTCTCTCAGGAGGATCATGAGGTATTAACTGTTACACAGACTACAGTAAGGGTTGAAGTCCATGTGTCAGCAGAAGTCCAAGGAGGACCCTGCGAAGTTCAGCCTGCCACTGGGATCCCACTGGAGTCTGGGATGCTGACTCTTGCAGAAAAAGAGGCTACAGTGAAATGTGTTTCAGAGGATTTGTGTGTTGGAAGGCCTCACGAAGATGTGCCTGTGCAGAAGGCAGCTGAGTCCCCAGCTGCCCCACATACCACGGCGGAGTCAGAGCTGCCTCTGAAGACTCCAGAGGCTAGAGAGGGCATTATGGACTTGCCCAACTCTGCAGAAGGGCAGACAGTAGAAGAGAGAGCCAGTTGTGCTGCTACAGCCCCACCTGATCCCCAAACAGAACGAGATACAGAAGTTCCTACTACTGAGAATATGGAAGAAAATTCTTTGGAACCAGAGCAAGCTGAAGAAATGACTGAGCTGTCTGAAGGGCAGATATCAAAAGAGATCCCGTGCTGTCTGACAGGAACTCAGCCTGCCCTGCATGAGGAGGAGGAGGAGATCAAAGCTGGCACCCAGGGGAAACCAGCCTGCTCTGGAGACTGCAATAGAGCACTGAAGGAGCATGAGATTGGGTGCAGCAAGCATCCAGCAGACTGAGGGTTTGTCTGCAGCTCAGCAACGAATCTGCCATCTTGATCCTGCAAGAGACCATAAGATGGATGTGTGCCCAATAGGGCCTGGTACCCTAAGGGACCCAGAGAGCAGGGGGTTATAAAGCCTGCTTTGGAAAGTGGTGCTGCACTAGAAGAGCTGGTACAAGTTCTCTGCAGGTGGCACTAACTCCCTTTCTTCTACCCTTGGGTGGGTGAGCAAAGCGTATCTCGGTACAAGAAATATACCAATGTAGATGACTCTTCCTCTCTTTTTTTTCTCTATGTGCACATACACTCTAGTTAGTGCTATGCACTTCATAACTATCTCCCTCTGCATCACTGCACAGGGTTAAATCTTCTCTGACAAACAAGCAGGAAGTATTAATTGCACTTGTCTGTACACCCCACTTTGACTGTCACTGCTATTCTAAACCAACCATGTTGGAATGCTCTGGGGATAGCAAAGTCTGTGCTGTAACTTGAATCAATAAATGGGTGCATTTTAAAACTTGTTATTATCAAATGTTGTTTCATTAATGGTCAACTGCTTGGCAGTTTGTGCTAGTTTAATAGAGGTAGACTTGGCACTGGAGCTGACAGAACTAATAGCCTTACCTGTGGATTTATGGGTAAATCATCCCAAGGAAGAATGGAAACACTTCAAATAAAAGTAAGTCAGGATATGATGATTTTGATAGCTATGTGTTTCCTTAAAGGATGACTGGTCTCACTGGCTTGATTAGATGCTTAAACAAATCAGGAAGATGCTGTATCCTTAAGAACATTTCCTTAAACCAGAGGACCAGGCTGGCATGTCATGAACCTATCAATTTAAGCTGAGCATTCTTAAAATATTCTTCAGTTAAGATGGAATCTTACTCTAGACTCTGTTCATGGAAATCTCTCCCCCCCATCACACGGAGTGTGTTCCTTCTCCCTAGCTGCTCTTCAAAATGAGGAAGGCCTGTCAACTAGTAGATGGGTGGACAGGTTCCTCCTTTCCAACACGTGGAGCTCTCAGACCTAAGGAAACGACTGAAAAAGAGGTGGTGTTAGCTAAGGGCAACGGAAGCTTCCTTTGGAGAGCGTAAGCAAGCTCTGCATCTTTCTGCCTGTATCTTAGATATTCAAATCAGCAAATATCTTTAATTGCCAAGTATTTTCAAGGTTAGTATTAATCAGCTGCTCTCTGTTCATCTAGTTAAGATGAAAACCATGTTTGACAATGTGCCACAAAGAATGTAGAGAGCAGTGAGATGTTCAGGAAGAGAATCGCAGGTTTAGTGTAGATAAAGGAACACTGTTCCTTCTTGCGTTGGGCAAGTGCTGAACATCAGAAAGGAAGAAACTATCAGGGACAGGTTAAGGCAAAAAGTAGGGGGGAGCTGGCATAAATTTGTGGCAGAGGATCACGGAACTGATGGCAGGGTGGGATTCTGAGGCTGACTTTTATCATATGTTTTGGGCAAGCATTTCAGAAGACTTGGAGCAAAGATTCGTTCCCGGTTYGGGCAAAAATATATTTCTGCATCCTTACAATAAAGAATCACTTACTTTCCAACTAAGTTTGCCTTTGTATTTCATGCTTATGATTTAATTAATACTTACATCTCAGTGCCTGTCAGTGAACCACATAGAAGTGGTTCAGGAACCCTTACTCCTACTATGACCTGCGGTCGTATATAGCTGAGATGGAAGGTACCGGTCAAACCTACAGTCATAACAAAATGTATAATTACATGATACTGTTATGGGTAGACAGAAACAGGTCACAGGGATCAATTTTCACCCCAAATAGTATCATACAGAATAATACCTCTAGCCATAGTTTCACAAACATTATCCTTAAATGACAAGCCTCCTTTGCGCAGACTGCCCTATAGCTGTTAATCTGTCASTCTACATCATATGTTGTTAAGCGATCACCAATCTGCAGGAAAAAATGTGATGCAGTATTGCATTTCAATTTTACTTGATGTTCAATATTTAAATCAAATTGTAAAATGAGAGTAAATCTGGAAAAAGAGCCTACAACCTGAACCACGGTCACTCCGTCCCTGCTCTGAAAAGGGAATAATCTTTTCCTCCTTTTTCAGAAAAGCCCTGGCAGAAAGGAATACTTCAGCAGGTCTAATATTGCAGGGACCTGGAAAAAGTGTTTTGTTTGATACCCCATCTCCATTTAAAACTACGTGAATGTTTACAATGCAAGCGTTGACCTGTGGGTAGAAGCTGTCAAAACAGTGAAGTTGTACAGAAGATGTTTCTCAGTAAACAAGAACAGCAATTCACCTTCTCACAGTATACCTATTTCAGTTCTGATGCTTTACTTGAGTCTTGATCATAATCTTTTCGGTTTCCTAGATGTGCCCCCCCCMCACACACACATTCTAGAGCCAGGCTTTCCTCTCAGATGCTAGTAATTGTATTGCCCTGCTTTATCCTACCCAAAATTATGCTTGGGGACAACTTTGCTCTCTCTTTTGCAATTTCAATGGCTTTAATTGCTTACATCAGAAGAGACTATTGCATTTCTTATAGCTGCATTGACTCTAATGTCAAAATTGATGTTTTTGCCCTTTTCATCTTGTAAAATATTTGGATAAAAGCTGAATATTGCTGTTGCTAGCCTGAGAATGAAAAGTACTTATCTTCTGATAATTTCTTTGCAAATCTTTTAACACTGTTAACACTAACTGGGATCAGTGAATTCAAACTCTGCTGAAAATAAAGATGCAAGGCTAAGCTTTCAAATGTGACTCCTGTTAAAAGTATTAGGACTTAAGTTATGAAAACACTTTATTGTTTTTAAACTCTTATCCTTAAAAACAAGGAAAGACCATTCCATAACCACATAAAAACTGAACCATCTAGCGCAGAATTAGAGGCCATCCGTGATTTTGCTTCATGAACGCTAAACTATCTTTCATTGTCACTGATGAGTCAATGCAAGTTATACTTCTTACTGCTGTTCTTGTCTCATCTTTTTAGGTGAGTTCTAATTGGAGAATTTATTAACTGCAGTTAATAATAGCAGTGCGAGTACAACTCAGCTCTGTTCCCAGGCTCTAGGCTGCCCTCTTAAGATAACAAGCAGCAAATCCTTTGACTAGTGAATCAGCCGCAAATAAACATGAGAGTAGCATTACCAATTCATACAACTCTCTTGTGGATCATGTGGACTGTAATGTAAGTTTTTGCTCTCAGAAAATCTTAGCTCCTGTTGCTAAGAATCTTTGCTTTTAACTTTTATAARTAAGACTTTTTGTCATTCAGCAGAAAACCTTAAAAAATATGACCTGACCACACTTGAGAAAGTTAAACGAGGGATTTTTAGGAGGCTTACAACTGATATATGCTTGTGTTGTGAGGAGCTCCAGTATACGCTTCTCCTCCCTTTGAAGCATCTCTGAAAACTCAATAGCGTCTTAATGGCAATAAGTCTGTTTCTCATGAGCTGCTTAAATTGTTTGCACAACTTAGTGAAGAGCTCCAAAACTACCTGGCCAAACAGTAAACATTTCCCTTAACCAACACTGCAACTCTTCTGTTGGTCAATATCTTTCTGTCAACACAAAACATTCTTGTTTCATTTTAAAATAGTGTATCTCTTCCTGCTTTTCAGAAACAAAATATCTTCCTTGCTTACTTGCACATTTTTCCCTTGATAAGATGCGAGCTGTCCAGATTTAAAGCCGCAAAACCCGTCAGTGATCTGACAACCGAACCAAACAAGAAAAGAAATTTTTTAAAAGTTCCTAAAGAAAAGTCAGTCAAAACAACTTTCTCAACAAAAAGCACTCTTCAGCCAGAGAAAATATGATCAGAAAGTCCCAACCAGCTCTGCCTCTTTTGTTACGGACACAGAATGCATGCAGCCAGCAAGGATTCCAGAAGACAGAAAACACTTGAAATATGCTGCTCACGTRTATGAAATGTACTGTACCTAAGCATAACTGTACACACCTACTGAACCTAAGCATTAGTCCTAAACTACAAGGTATTTTTCCTAAAGCTTATTGTGTAGTTGTTAGTCTGCACTACAGGTTATTAGCGACAATTTGCAGAAAGAAATACCATATTGCATTCTCTTTCAGTTCTGTAGAAACATTTGGAAAAAAAGAAAATATCTAAATGCACAAAAATTTATGCTCTGAACCAAGAAAGCATGTTACATGATGTTTCATAAGCACTAAAAGYAAAAAATACTGCTTTTTTTCTTTTGGGCAGCATGCCTGGTGTAAGGGAACAATAATTCAATCACTAGGTTTCGGGGGGAAGTAATTCAGTGTTACTGCCCTGCCCTATTTAAGAGGGGTCTGCTGCCCTGCAAGCCCTGTGCTAGGAGCTGTTTGGAAAGTTTCACTTTGAAGGTATGTGAGGTGTTGCCCAAATTAAGTTTGGGGAGAGGGTTCTTATTTGTTTTTGTTTCAGTCTTTAGTTTAGGTAACCTCGGTTTGTGTGTTTATTGGCATGGGCGCGTTGGGGGGAGGTTTCAGGATGAATGCTCGTGACTGTGTTGGAGTTCTTTTTTCTTCCCCCTTCTCTCTCTGCCGTGTTTGCTTCCTATAGTGAGGTGCAGCTAGAAGTCTGTCTTTAGGTACTGGCACAATTGTAACTATGCTCTCTTCTGTGTGAAATAGCCTAGAACAAAACTCTGTTAGTGGGCTTTAAGCTTCGCGTACATTAAAATGAATGGAGCTAGTACGTTTTATGTGAAGAACAAAATACCTAAGCAAGATGCAATATGGCTACTGATTATTGGCAGTCTGGATGCTCTTTAGTCTGAACTATCCTATAAAGTCTATTGACAAATATGGGATACTTGTGGGGGCCTGAAATAGAGAGGAAACGGAAGTAGTGGCTGGTAGCGCTACACTGGGTTTCAGGTTTGGGTAGGACAGCAGATAAGCATAATACTCTGCAGGAAGACTTGCAGTTAAGCAGCGAACTGCAGCTTGTAGCTCTAATGTCATTTAAGAACAGTGTCTTCATTTGGTTTTCTTCTACTCTTCTTACAAAAAGAGAAGGCATTAGAGATGAACTTGTTTGTTCTACAAACCTTAGAGCTCAAAACCTTTAATTTGAGATCTGGTCCAAATACCACTTCAGTCCTGCGGCATTTACCAGCAGTGTGTGTGTCACCTTTACATCACTCCCTAGGAAAAGGGCACATGGACCCTTCAAAGGGGTGGGAAGGACTCCCGACTGGCTAGGAAGAAGTTAGCTGCAAGCTTTGAGCCCTCACTGTAAGTTTCCTTGCAAACTTTGTGGTGCCTTCCACAGGAGTTCTTAACTGAAGCTTTAGTTCTCCTTTTGTCATGGTCATGCCTGAAACTGCTGTTCCAGTAAGCTGCAGCTGCTGCTAACAAAACCTGGGTGGATGCTGATGAGCTTGTTGCTGTGTCAGTGAGATGAGGCTATTCTAATTAATCTCTTAATGCCTTACAGGTAGGAAACAAGATGCTGGGTGTGTCAGAAGCCTCTTAACACATGAAACTCCCTGGCTTTCTGATCCTCCTGTGACAGTCCTTGCCAGCACTGAAGCGGTAGCAGACCTGATTATCTGCTTCTGGCTGGACCGCTGCTGTTAGCCCTGGCCATGGGGAATGAAGCTAGCCAGAAGGAAGAGTCCTTTGCTGCACACAAGGACTGTAATGATGATCCTGCCAGGGGAAGCGAGCATCATCATCATAGTTTGCAAAGTTTTGGGGAGGCTCTGGGGAATGTTAGCAGGAATGACAGCTCTGCAGCAAATGTAGGAGAGGTCTGGCAGCTTGGTGAGGCTGAGGAGGAATCAAGAGCAGTCAGCAATCATCTGTGCAGCATAATCGTGAACCTGACAGGCTAACACAGACTATGGAGGCACAGTCAGACCTGAGTGCAGCCCAGGCTGCTACTGGAAAGCTGCAAGAACATGAAATCAAGCAGACCACAGGGGTAGCAGTGGGCAACTGGACTCCTAGCCCATCTATGGAAAGACAGGAAGCTGTTCCTGCTGCAGAGAGCATGAAAGATGCCAGGGCACTGTTTACTGCACAGTCCAAAGCTAGAGTGTGCTCTGCTCCACAGGAAGCCTGCAGTCAAGCTACTAAACTGACTCCTGTAGCACCTGAGGCGCATGGGAGTGTGGAGACCAAAGGGAAAGAGGCTGCTCAGCAAGACCTGCTGTTAGGGACTGGAGCCCTGCCATCAGCTCTTGGTGCAGAAGCCACTGGGGAGGCTGAGTGGTCTCCAAAGGAAATGGAGCTCCCAGCCATGCAGATTATAGATGAGGACCAGGCTCAAGAAGATGACTCTGTGATGTGGCCTTTCAGGCGTCTCTACAGCATGCTATATAGACTGTATGTGAAAGTGAGGCCCAGGCTAATGCAGTGACTTCTCCAATCTCTTGCTGAGTAAATCAACAGACTGAATAGACTATGACCCAGGATTGCTCAGACTGTGCAAGACTAATGCTATCTACTGGAATTACTTCCCTCAGATGGCTGAGGAATCTACAATATGAAGAGGGAGTGACCTAGCCTGTTAGAGACCTTGCCTAGAGAGTATAAAGGAAAAAGGCACAGCTATGGCAACTAATTGAGATATTGCTGCTATGAACCATGAAACCCTTCTCACCTGTTGACTGCAAGTGATATGGCTAGATGGAGCAGAACATTCAAGAAGTCAACCTGTGCAAGACACTGACATCAACTGTCCCAGTAAAACCAGAGATAGGACTGATTGTATGTTGTTTCACAACCATCTGGAAACCAGTGGAACATGACTCCTGCACTGGAGTAAATACTCCAGGTGGGGCTGGCTTGTGGACTGAATCAAATGCTAGCTCCCTGTTAAAATGGGCAGACAGAAGGCTGAGATGTTGTGCTTTTACCTGGGAACTCACCAGAACTCACCCTAKCTCTGGGTTTAAATGATAGAAAAATAAAGCATGAAAAAGAGAKGCCAAGGCTTGTGAATATCAAGAAATTGAGGGTAGACTAGCTTCAACTCTAAATCCTAGGTTTAATGTTGAATTTGCATCAGTGGAGTTGTAGTACATGTACTTTAGGGGCAAGCGAGGGGGGGGGAGTTGACTTAGTTCTTACAACTGTCAGCTACATCCAGGGGCTTGCTTAGCAAGCATTTGCTACATTTGAAGCAAATGCTGGATGGTTTTATATGTATAAATGTATAAAATGGGCTAGCTAAGTCACTGGGAGAGATGGAAACAGTGAACTAGTCTTCAGTGCTCATGCTTACATATTCTCAAATATGCCTGAGCTGACTGGCTCATACTTTCTTGGGAGACCTAAACAAACTGCAGTGATGGGAGTGGTAAAACACAATCAGGTCTTACTGTAACTACAGGTACATCTAAACTTGTAGAGTAATCTCCTGTAGCTGTGGCTATATAAACTCATGCTGCTTAGCCATTAAAGCTGTGTGTACTGAAGCCTTCTAAAGAACTTTCTTCCCCCAAAGTGTAGAACACTAAATGTTTTCCAGCTTCTTGCACTTGCTTCACTTTGTCTTGCTAGGTGGATAACTTATTTATTGCACTTAYTGTACTAGTGAAGTTGCTGTTTATTGTTGTATGACACTTTAAATGAAACCCTTTTTGGGAGAGGCAAGTAGTGGACAGCATTTGTTTCTACCAGAAAACTTCAACTCTGTATCTTCAAGTTCAGAAACAATAAAATTGAGCTCAGTGTCAAACTTTTGTCTGTAGATGAGTCCAACATGCTACCTAACATTGCTAATGTTTGCTTCAGCAAGCATACAAGGCAGTCTTTCCATGGGGGCAGGGGGGAGAAAGCTGGGGAGGGTCAGGGGAGCTATTATCTAACATAGGGTTGGTGGGCTGGTCCAGAATCCAGTTGTACCTCACTAACTTCTCATTATGTGGGGAGACAAAGCCTTAGCCATAACTCTCTAATGGCTGTAGGAGGGCACTCAGGTGTCAGACCACCCTTCCTTGAGTGACTCTTAATAGCAAACCCTGGTTCAACATAACCCTGCCTTCCTTTTTCTCAAGGCTGCTGCACTTTCCATTTTCTCTGCCACTGCTTCTTCAGGAAGGAAAATAAAATTAAAAAAAAAAATCAGCAGCTGAAATCCCTTAGAAGGGGAAGGCTTTCCAATGGGAGCAGGGGAATGAATGGTTGTGCAGATAATCTTTGAGTAATTGCAACACCTGTATCCCTTGGATACAATTGCTTACCTTGTCCAATCTAGAGGCAGTTCAAAGATGAGGGGACATAGATAAATATGATTTTAAATAAAATGACTGTGCATAGTTGCCTCAGTCAGAGGTGTTAGCTACAACCTAGCTTATGTTGGAAAACAATGGAATCCAGCTTCTCCCTCCTGTCCCCTTGTTCTGTTTTTCACTCTAGCTTTACAAAGACATTCAGGATACCTAGAATTAGGGGTAGATCTGACTAAAACTTGGCTTTTTTTGGGGGAAAAAAAAGTGTGAGAGCAGGGCAGTTTAAACAAATTGGCTTAAGGCATATGGAATTAAGTGTTTTGATATATGAATTTTCTGGGAGAGTAGGTAACTTTTTTCTTATAAACCTATTCTTAAAGTTTAGAAGTTCATTATCAGAACTGACCTGAGGTATTAAATAGGAAGGTTTGGACCCAGACAATATGCCTTTTCTTTCCAGGTGAAGCCACTTGCTAATTAGGACTGCTAGTGTGAATATACTGCTCTGAACAGTATCTCTTTTTTTCCTGATTATTTGCCAAAAAATTGATTCCTATCTGTGCTCTTCAAATCAGTAAGAGTGGGATGAGTAACTACTCTTCTTCTCAATGATAGTCTTGTCTTTTGCCCTGCTGTTATCTGAGAATATCCTCCTGTGCACCTGAGGGAGTTCTAGGGCATGGTTCACCCTTAATTAACATGTCATGGAAGAGACACACTAGTTAGAATTGGAGCTCAGGATAGGAGTCACCTGTGGAGAATGGGATGTTTATGCCTATTCTGATGGTTTTTCCTATACTCAGTTTTCTTGTTGTCACCTCATTTCAGCAGGGCCTATCTACCTCCCTCGGCAAAAGAGCTAGTTCTTATGCTAGTATCCAAACTGATAATAAACAGGTTCAATGGTGGCGGTAAGAGTGTGGGGGCTAAGGGTACAGCAAACAAAAACATTCACAATATGAAATGGCCAAATGAGGATGAGCAGTAGGAAACATTTTCAACACACGTAAAAAATAACCTGTGCGTTTGTATCTAAGCGGAAAATGAATATCTATATCCCTATTTCCATAAATAACATCTCTTTTGAGACAATGGCAGCAGAAACTGTCAATCCTGATATTTTGAAAAACTTCTGCAGTAGTGATAACATCTAACAAGAGTAAATATACCATAGAATAAACTCTTCTCCTTTCCTTTCCACTCCTAGCATTATATTGCCTTACCAAAATCACACGAAACATTCCCCTGCCATACTCATTTACACAAAATTGTAGCTGTTGCTACAGAAATTGCTTACACTGAAAAGTCAACCTGACAAAACATTAATTTATTTGTAAGTTGTCCTCTTTCTAGCTTTGGGATCAAACAGCATGTTTCCTTCTTTTCGTATTTTATTCTCTTCCGTGGTAGAGATGTCTGGGTTAGTCTTTCCTGCTTTTCAGTTCTTACAGCTAAGTAGTTCTTAGTCACTAAATTCATGCAGTCTTGTAAGCGAGTGCCTAACCAGCACTGAATCCTGCATTTATACAGATGCTATCCATGAAAGCAGCACAAATGGTGCAGCAAAACTGCTCTGGATTCATTAGCTTCAGTTTAAAAGCTGTAATCCCTAAATTATAGATCTATTCTTCTGTAGTTCCTGTTATTCTACCTTATGCATGCTTAAGTTTTCTGCAGAACCGTCAGTAATTGTACCATGCTGTACGCCAATTCTATTTTACTTTAAATATTTACCTATAATTCATATTTCTAATCACACAAGAAATTCTATGTTCTCTGTTTAAAAGAATCAGCTACACAAGGCTCCCAAAAAGAATAGCGCACTCTCTGTCTGTTCAAAGTGGCACAGGATACGTACTGGAGCAGGCAACGCAGGGCAACTAATGATCTGGGACTTGTGGGGAACTGGTTTGGTGTCACTATCTACTTTGTTTAAGAGCAATCTCTTATCATATCGAATAAGAAATAAAGGCTGAAAAGTTGTGATGCTGGAAATGATTCATGTAAGGTTTACCAACCCTCCCACACTACACCTACTATTACCATTATGCATTTGTAAACATTTAGTGTTTTCATAATGTAGTTATTGAGTTTGATAATAGCAATGCACTTGGCTTGGTCCATCAGGCAGAGCAAGTTATTAAAAGCAGGGGAAAGGAAATAACATAGTGCTAGGAAGATACAAATGCACCTTTGTGCCTCGTCTCTCTGCCAGAAATGGGATGCTTTTATTGTTCTTTAGTTGTATTATGAGTTAAAATGATGTTTGTCTTTTTCTATCAGTGATAGTTAATCTGCATGAGATAGATTTTAAAAGGAATTAATAAATAGATCTGTGTGGGTCTCTCTTTCCCTTTTCCATAAGGTTTTCTTCTGCTTTTTCCCTGCAAAGGACTTAATCTGTTTTCTAATGGTAATAATTCTGGAGTTTTACAACAGCACTCTACAAACATAACTTGAGGTGAAATTTTCTCTGCATTTGAAACATACTGCCTCTTATTATTAGCTGACTTAGAAGAGATGGCATTGATGTGGCTTCTAATCACTCAGTAAATGAATGATAAAATACTGACTCAGTGTCTGAAATCCACCTGTTTCTGATCTCTCTAATAAGGAGACAATTTGCCTTTCCTTTCTCTTCCCTTCCATACCCTAACAGGCCTGTGAAGGGCTACTCTAGCTAAATGTGAACTTCTTTTTACAATTAACAAATGGACTAGGAAATAAGAGGAGACCTAAATATTATTTACTTTGGTAATACAAACTAATAGCTGTAAAGTGCAGTATTGGCTGAGAGTCATGGTGAGTAACTGACTTCCTAAGTGCTCTTAGTGATATCAGGAGACTGAGAAAGACGGCCCCTTGACCTAAGACTGACTTAGAAATAATAACTCCTGCAACTTGTATCCAACCTGCTCTGAAATGAAATGTGAAATCTGATCTTAATTTGGTTGGGTGGGGAGGTGTTCCTGCCAAAAAATAAGACGTTAACAATGTTTGGCCGCAGGATGATTCCCAACCTTGCTGCAGATGTAGATACTGGGTTGAATCTACATTTTTAAGCTTCCTGTCAGTCTGAGGCACTTGAAGAGTGTTTTTATGGCAAGTTTTAAACTTTTTCTTATTTATGTCCTGCTCAGAAAACTGGGCTACAGCAGCAAATGTGCTCATACAATGCAGAAATTCTACAGGGCTGGGGCTCTGTGTCCTGATGAATTTCTTACTATCTTGCAGGTGGGATGATTGGCCCAGGAGGGGTCTATCAGCTTAACAGCAGGGAAGAAGCCTGGCTCTCCGTCTGCTTCCAAGTAAAGGCTCTGCTTATTCCAAAGTCATTCAGTATCCCAAAGGCCTTACGCAGGAGGCCGTTAGTAGGATTACTGCTGTGCATCTCGATCATGGGGAATGAAATCAGTCACAAGAGATGGTGCTTTGGAAACTGCAAGAACTCTGAAAGGCAGGAAGCTGAGCAAGGAAGCACAGAGGCTGATCCCCCTATGGCCCAGAAGGCCCCGATGGCTCTGTTGTGGAACAGTGTGAACCATCCTCCAGAGGAGAAACCACCAGATACTGCTGCAGGGACACAGAACAAAGACACAGGAAGGGAAAGTGAAAAAGCCTCGTCTTCTCTGCAACATGTGCAGAAGCCTGTGGTACGGATAATGGTGCAAACCACACAGCTTCAAGACTCTGCTGAGGCCCAGCCTTCTGCAGAACTATCACAAGAGACTGAAAATAAGGTTGCTACACTGCTGAGTCCAGACAGACAAACACATGCTCCAACTCGGGAAAGACCTGCAACCGCTGAGCCTGCTGTAGGAGACACAAGAGTGACAAAAGCTTACTTGCCTCTGAGGGCTGCTGCAGAAACAGGAGCTAGAGATGCACAAGATACGGCGACTGACCAGGCAACAGCGGCAAGTAACTCTCTGGTGTGCAAGAGACCAAGTGACAAGCTGTGCAAGCACAGTCCTCTGTGCAGGTGGCTGAAGAAACTCAAGTCTTCTGCAGAAAAAAGTAAGGCCAAGCCTGATGCAATTACCAGTCAAGAGTGAGGCTTCCTGTGGGCTGCAAAAGGACTGCTAAAATACCCAGTGTACTTCCCTCAAAAAAGACTGACAAGAAGGAAAGTCTGCCTTGTAGATAATAAGAGGAAAATCTTTTTTGTTATTTTAAAACTGTTTGTGTGTTGTTCAGTTCGGGCTTTCCTACAGGCATGGGTGTAATGCAGAGGGCATCTCCTCTGGATGTGGTAGAAAGGGAAAAGGAAAAGTCTTTGCGTTCCCTTGGTAAGCAAAGGCACATGACTGAAATGTATCCTACTGCCCTGGTGCTCTTTGTGAGCTGACTAACTTGGGAGATTTCTGTCTGGCTTGTCTTTCTCTGCTGCTCACTGGAGGCTTGTCTGTGCTAGCTGTGTTGCAACTAAGCAAAGTTGCGAGGCACAAAGGTGCATTTGTATCTTCCTAGAGCTTCCCACCACTATTTTATTTCCTTTCCCCTGCTTTTAATAACTTGCTCTGCCTGATGGACCAAGCCAAGTGCATTTGTGTTATCAAACTCAATAAAAACATTATGAAAACACTAGATGTTTACAAATGCATAATGGTAATAGTAGGTGTTGTGTGGGAGGGCTGGTAAACGAGGGGCTCCTGTTTTTCTACTCAGATGGATTGCTTTATGCTTTTTTTTTATGTCTGTAAGTCAATAAAAGCCAATTTCATTGCCTCAAATGAAGTGTTGACTACAGCTGAAAGGGGGATAAGGGAGGGAGGAGAAATGGGCTGCCACTGCTTACCCACAGCTGCAGAGAATGCTGAGAGCTAGGAGGGCTCCCTGCAGGAAAGGAGAAGCAAGGAAGCTGAGAGCACGTACTCTGGCTATGGCAGGGCTGCCTCCCGAAGGGATGGGGAAGCGCAGTCTAAGGAAAAGTAACTCGGACTAGTGTGGTCCCTAATTTGACTACTGTAACTGTGTGGCCCATATACATGTCATAAAACTGACCTAGGCACATGCACACTAATGTACACAACCTTAAATTGCTAAACCTTTTACTGCTAAATAAACCAGCTGATAACAAAAACTCCTCTAGACATGAAAAAAACCTGGCTAGCTGCCTTGTAGGCAGAGACCAGTGGGCTGTGCGGGCTATGCTACAAAAACCCCAGCGTGTTAGAGAATCCCAGCCTGCCCTCAAGAAGCAGGCAGGGCCGGCCACGAAAGCTAGTGAGCAAACAGCTTGCGCTCATTGACACTCACTATCAGCTTTCTACAAACTGCTTAAGATAGATACTGTTCCTAACTGTAACCCTCCACTTGTTGTTAACATAAAACATTGCTTTTAAGCACTGGTGTTACAACAGTTTCATCCTATTCCTAGGGGGAAACATACGGAGACAGTAATGTCCCCATTCTCCCCTTCCTCATTCAGCTCTTTACATAAGATAGAGTTAAACGTTCTACCTCAACACCTCTCCTCTTCATACGTACATCAGCAGCTTACATAAGGCGAACAGGGATAGCAACATGCTTTAGTATTGCCCGTCGCCAGATCTACGTTGCTGCTAACGCCATGTATAACAAGCTCAGGGGTGCACCTTAGCACTTTTCTCGCAACAGAATTCAAACTAAAAAAATAGTTACAGCATATCTCTTTCTATACTTCTGCCTTAATCAAAAGCAGTTAGCTGTGCAGGCAAAGAAATAAATGAGTAGCAAAGCAGCTGTTTTTCACCATGCACTCAGAAGCACCATCTGGTGCATTGCCTCTTCTAATGCAAAAGGAATTCCTTGGTTGTTAATGACCTATGAGGATGAGATTTGCTTGCTGTAATCTCTAGGTCCCCAAGCAAAATGTTATAGGAAGGTTTTAAAGCCAAGAGCTTAATGAGACCCACAAAAAAGAGTAGCATATTTATTATTATAGGTGTTAAAAATATTCGCTAGCATCATAAGTGCAACGTGTGTTTTGGAAGGCACGCTAAACTAGATGCTATTGGCAATCAGGATGAGATCTTACACTGAAGCGTTTATTTCCATATCCACCTATTTCAAAGTTCTTAGACCATCAGGATCTTGCTGCTAATAGATACAGGATAGCTGGCTATGTGGATTGTGGATTAGAAACAGTAAGACAATTCCTGTAGGGGTTAACAGACTACCAGGGAAACTATGCTGCTCTGGACCAGGTTACATCAGAGAAGAAAACAAATTACAGCAGCACTGATGAAAGAGCATTGCCAATTACTATACCGGAATGAAATTTTTTGGCCCAGATTGATAAGGCTGTTGTTATTTCACCTCTAACAATACAGGTGTACCTAATGCTCAAGGAAAGCAGGAGATTTTCTTTTCTCAATTCTCAAGTCTGTCCTTACCCCACTATGGGCCTATCTGGGAATAATAGTGAAGGGTACTAAAGGAAATAGTAACAGCAAAACATCTTCACTAGTCCCTTAGAATCATGCGATGCTCTTAGAATCTCAAGTGAAAATTTGAGAGACTATCCAGAGAATGGGGCAGTTAGTTAGAAAATAGCAACAAGCCAATAACTTCTGTAACTTCAGTGCAGGCACAACGGACCCAGCATGAAATTATTCTGACAGTAACATCAAAGTCCAAAGCCACTTCTAGTGACCTGAGAAAATTTACCCTATTTATTTATTTGTTTGTTTGTTTGTTTGTTTTAGGGAGGGAGGTATCAGACTCTGATTAAGTGGAGGTGCTGAACAAGGGAGCACTGAATTATGAGGAATTTGAAAACCAGGGAAATAAACTGGTTTAGAATCTCTGTCATACTTTCTGAGTGTGAAAAGAGATGAATTCAAATGCTCAGCTATATTTCTGAAATGGACCTTCTGCAACCAAACACGGGACTCTGCTTGCAGACCAGCTCACCTGATTCCTTTGATCTCACTCACTTCTGCTATTGCCTCTAGAGTACAACTGATGCACTTTCTGGGTATATCCTTTGCAGTTCATTTAAAATTTAGGAGGAACCCTGTACTTCCTTTCACAAATCTGCTTTGATATCCAACACACATCTGAGCAAGGGAGATCACATAACAACAGCCTGTGATTTTCCCTGTTAGGAAACAAGGAATTTTGTTTAAATGTGGTACTAGATGGTATTCTAGGCCTTCATTTTAAGGTAGAACCTTAGAGATTTTCATGAACTGCTATGCATTATTTCATTATCACAATACAATGGTAGCAGTCAGTGACTGTTTGAACAATTAATATGTATTGGATATTTGGAGGCCAAGGTCCTGTTCATTGCCCTGTCACTGATTTGCACTGCACACTGGGTAAAACTCTTTTTCTCTGTTTTCCTTCCCAGCTTTTGAAAAATTTGCCTTTTTTCTTTGTAACACATTCAGGGTGAAGTACTGTCTCTTACTAGGAGTATGCTCAGTATAACTGAGCTCTGAATTCAGCAGGGAAGAGTGTGTAATAATCCCTTATATAAATATATTGCACATACAGTGGAACAGTCTGTGTTAGAGATTAGTGCTCTGTTTCACTAGGCTGCCACATTTCTCTGTGTGGGGGTACTTTTTAGAAACACACCTCTTAACTGAAAGTCTTCATAATCAGTCTCAGTGCACAACACAACTGTTCAGTGTTGTAGGTTAGAATATGTTTGAATATGTAACACATGGCAGTGAAAAAATCATTATGTGGAACTCACTGTGAGGAGGTGGCAAAGCTGTCGGATGTGGCTACCCAGGTGTATTCGAGAACAGCTTGAAGTTGCAAAGGCTTTTGTGTAGAATTTAAGAGTGTTGAACAGCTTCCCCTGTTGGCTATTAAGAAAATGTTTTTGCCTTTTCTTCTTCCTCCTCTTCTTACCTTCTTGAGAAGGGCATTTCCTGCAGATACTTGTTTGTCAGTTTGTTCTGCAAATGTAGATCGATAGTTTATTTTTAAAGAGAGCGCATTGCAATGCAGTTATTTACTATAGTGCTTAGTGCTTCCAAAAGAGATCTATTTGGAAAAGCAGGTTTATAAATAGGGGCATCTGTACTTGCTAGAAATCTTTTTTTTTTTTTTAAATATGCTCCCTGTAAAAAAAAGCAACAGTGGTGATGGAACATCACAGCAAGAGCCAAACAACGACTGGGAAAAGCTTTGATTCTAGAACACCACTGAAAACCTAAAACTTGAGGCTTTGCTAAACTGACATAAAATCTGTTATCTGCTATACAGTTCAGTAGGGAGAAAGATAATGCTATTACTTCTCTTCTGGCCAACTTACAGCAAATCAGCTTTGATCAATTCATCAATTACCTAGCAAATGAAAGAGCTAATCTGGATCAGGTGCATTGGAAGTAGGTCCATTGCAAATGTTTTAGTTTCTTAGTGTAGGGAAAAGAATCTAGCATGGATTTTTCCTCTGTGTGTTGACTACTCAAATGAACTGAAGTTAATAATGTGAGTATTCATTTAGCTGCCTTTAAGCCTCTCACACTCACCTGGACAATAAAAAAACCTGTTGTGTTAAAAAATACTCCTTGCTACAGTTTAGATCAAAGTATATCCAAACTTACCTGACTTCTTAAAATGTCAGCACTGATCTCAGATTTAAAATAATAATAAAAAAATGCCCACTGCATGACTGTAGCAGATTTCTTACATATTAATAAAGTAAGCTGTTGAAGGCTCAGGAGCTCTTACATAGAAGAATTAATTGCCATAAACAGGCACCACTCTTTAAACTTAATAGTAATACAGAAACTGAATTTACAGTGCAAGACCAATCTTACCACACTAACCTGCTTGCATTTGCCCTATCTAACTGCTGAAACAAGATATTAAACTTTTTTAATTCACTTGCATAACTGTATGAATATATTCTGGCAGAAAGAAGACCAAGTGTGATCCCTTTCTTCTATGTGAGCTTGTAGCACAAGACAGCCATCTTGTTGCTTAGTGCACAAAATCTCTGAGAAAAGACCTCTTTAAGAAATCCAATTACTGAAGCTGCCTACTTAAACCAGAAACTGTTTTTAGAAATACAGTAAATCACCATGATGGTGACTGCAAGAAGCTAATAGTTATGCACACCATACATCTACTTAACTCAGCTGACTGTGCTGTAGCGCATCTGCAAAGTACTTGATATTTTTCTCATGTCAATTAACCAGCGTATTCTGACACGTGAAGGAATGAGTAGCAGGCTTTTCCTGTCTTTCTTGCATCCCTTTCCGAGAAATCCAAAAAAGGGAGGAAAACTTGGCAAGAGGAGAGGATTCAATGTTGCTAAGGAACCTAAAGGGCAGAAGGTTGAAGCAGCAGCCACTGAGCAGAAAGGCTCTGCTGAAGCAAGTAGGGAGCCAACTGCAGAGGGCATAGAACCAACAGGGGGAAAAATGTTGAGAAACGAAAGAAGGGAGAAAAGCTCGGGCAGTTTGGGCAGTGGTCTGCCTGAGCGTAAATACCAAACTGCCAGAAAGATTTGGTGTGTGAGGCTGCTCAAATCCACAATTTCAGGGAAAATTAAGGCAGTAAGTCTCCTAAAAGCTGACTGCTAGGCAAAAGATAGTTCTTATACTACCAAAAAGCAGTGAAGCTTATTCTAAAGTACAGTTAATATGGAGTTTTTAAAGTGCTAAGCAAAACACATGCTCCCATTTTCTGACAGATTTCCAGAGTTAAGCCAGCCAACTATACACAATAGCTTGCTATATAGGTCTGCAAACTGGCAAGGAGAAAATCTGCTGGGAAACACAAAAGGCCATTTATTTCACCTAGCTTCTCATGCTTAGCGTCTTCTCCTGGCTCTGCTAAAGGTCCTAGTCTGCAAGAGACCTTTGGCACAGAGAGCTAGGTGGAATACGTCTGAATACGTCTATGGGAATGCAAGAGTAATGCTAGATTTTACAACATGCGAGAATAACCTAAGAATGAAGTACAGAAACTGGAACTCAGCTGCTCTGTGTTACAAGCTCAGTGGATAAACTCTCTGGCATTCACACCCATCGGTAAACAACTTTATGATTCCTGAAACATACATTTTAGCTGATCCCCTTGCCTTTACGTAAAATTGAGGAAAATTTTGCTTTTGGGCTATGGCCCTATCTCAGGATTATTGGTGAAGTAGTTTGTATTGTTGTTTTGGTTTAACATTCAAGTCATTACAGAGTAAGTTCAGTAACTGGCCATGCCTGCGGTCACATAAATGCCTGGAGGAACCGCCCAGATATTGAATACTCACAGACAAATTATAAGCTATCTGTACCTATATGAGGCCCTTAATATTAAGTATGTAAGCGGAAGAGAGGGCCCATTACGCTCCTGACTGTGCTGTTGGCAAGCCTTGGTTTCTCTTTTGCTTCTCGATCAATGAAATAACTATTGAATTCTCACCGCAGCACTTGTGACTTGTGACTGCAAACAAAGCAGACAAACTTTCTGAGCCAAGATTTGCTTTGCTGCGATGGTAGTGGCAAAACAGCTCCCTGTGCTTGTAGTTGTACGTCCTTGGGGAATTCAGGGGAAAAGAATGAAGACGGGAACTAATCAAGAGTCTCATCTGAGAGAAACCTCGCTCTAAATTCTCTGCGACTCCAGCGTATACGACACTGCACCACCTCCTGGTGTGTAATTGAAGTCAAAATATAATTAGAGAGTGTGCGTAAAGGGATGTGGTGTCTCCTCTAAATACTTAACAACATCCATAAAACACAAACGAGCGGTAGTGGAAAGGCTCATCTAGACAAGGAGGGAGTTGTCAATTCCAAGTTGTGCACAGCTAACAGAAGAGTAACATACCGACAGGCTTATCTTGTTCTGCCAAAATCCCAGTGAAAGCAGGCTCAGCAAAGGAGGCTAGCACTGGTATTACTTGCTTGTAGCAGCTGTTAGCTGCCAAGGAGAAGCGGCACCAACTGTGTGGCCACAACAGACAGAACAGTCCGAAGCCAGTTACACGTGCCACAGAAGGTATTTATTTCCAGCGCTTACTGAACGCGTGGGGAACCGGCCTGTTGTGTAGCTGCTGCTGGGGCAGCAATACCTATAGCTTAACCCAGATCCCAACGCTGAGCCTTAGACAAGGCTTTTCCTTGTACAAAATTAGTGTTACACAGGCTGTTGAACCAGTGCTGCTGTCTTCATCTCTCTTAGAATACGCAGCTCCGGTTCATACAATCCTACCGGATGTATGAGAAAAGGCTGAATGAATTGTGATTGCTTCTTCAAAAGAAGACCCTGAAGAAGCCTTCTGTATATTTGGAACTTCCTAGTAAGGATGGAGAATAATCAGTTATACCTGTTACAGTGGATAAGACATGAAAAGCTGGGACAAAAAATGTCTGGCACCTAGCTACAAAAAACCTTTTGACACTTATTTGCACCCATCAACTTTGTTATTCATTTCATTCTTCCTGGCTTAATTATATTGTTGTCTGAATGTGTGACTTATAACTCTTTTCTTCCCTTCCCACAGACCAATTCTGGAACCTGAGCTAGCTACAGTAGGAAAAAGCTGCTCATCGCTCTAAAAGCAGGACTCTCTCTGCTTATCTCATGGGAACAGAAAACATCTGGGTGAGAAGTTTCAAAAAGAACAGGTACAAATCCTGACTTTCTGCACTCTTTTAGCTTTCATGGCAGAGGAGTGTTCCTGCCCACTCTCTGAAATAATGCAGTAAGCACCTACGACATATGCCATCAGATGTCATAAGACTGCCAGGGGGAACTTCTGGCTAAATATGAAACTGCAGGGGAAGTCTGTGCACAGAACAGAGCATCTCTTTGTAGGAGAATGGAAAAGATAGTATACATAGCTCAGTCCGCAACCTCTTCCTTATCCTACTGGCTTATGCGTTTCTTCAGGGAGATGTGTGGCAAAAGGAAGTTCATTTGCCTGCCATTAACATACATGCGAACTGGGGTGTCTGGTCTTTTGTCATCCCAGATCCACACACGTATGCTGTTTGTGTCAAATCATCTTTATATTAAGTACTACTTTTGCCTTTGGGCATTAGCTGTTCAGTCATTGGTGTAAGTATAAATGCTGGGACACACAAAACAGAAGAAAGCTGGGTTTATATAAATCAGGGGTCAGAACCAAGATTTTTCCCCAATGCACATCTCTGGTCACACAGTAGTAAGCAAAATGTGCAGGATTTCCCTCCTGAGGCTTTCTGCCTGCTCTGTGCTGCAGGTGCAATTTCTGCAAACAGTACTACCTTGCTGATGATGCACTGTGGGATTCACTAAGAAGAGAGGAAAAGAAGAACTGTTGCCAGGGAAGTCCACTTTACATTAAACATTAAGATTTTTTTTCTCTGAAGTAAGCTGGGAAACTGTCAAAGATTGCATGAAGCCTACCGGGGCAACACTAGCAGTTTGGGCTGTGTCACGTGTATGGAGCACACCAGGATCTATGATGCAGGGATCCTTGTTTGAGTCAGCAGATGTCTGGCTCAGACAGCATATGAGATACAGTTCCTCTGCTGGACACAAACCTGGAGTTTCTGAAGTTCCAAGAGCTGCACATTATCAGCTCGAGAGGTTGGACCTCCGTTTTGCAGAGGGCTGGATGAAAGAAAGCAATACAGACTCCAGCTAGCGTGTTTGTGTGCTTCTATAATTTGATATTAAACCAGCAGGGCTGGCAGTTCCTTTTTGTACTGCACAGCCCTTTAGTCAGATTAAGCAGTCTAGCAGTTGCCTATTGTGTACAATTTAACTCTTTTTTTATTATTATTTTGACTCAGCATGTCCTCATGGATCTTTAAGTGCTTGAGCAGGATATGCTAGCCCCAGCTGAGATAAGGGCCAGAGTGTGTTGTATACAGGTGTATAGGCAGTATCTTTCAGGGAAGGGTGGTGAGAAAGCTTCAGAAATCTATAGAGGGAGTCAGAAGCACAAGGTTTACAAGACCGGTGCTTTTGAAAATCTCTAAACAAACAGTACAGGGAGCAGCTGATGAGGGAATGGAGACAAGAGACTGCGGGCCACGTGCAAAGTTGGTTCGATTCTATCTCTTACTTAAGAAACTAAAGCTGCTTCTGACTTAGGAAGCGGCAAAGTGCCTTGGATAAACTGCTCACCCAGCAAGTCTGCCGAACACAGGTCTGCGTTTCCAAGTTTTCTGAACCTAGTGCAGTGCCTCAAGTGCAAGCCCAATTACTTAAACTTGCAATCTCCTCCAGGGAAGGAAAACATATTACTTTCAAAGGTACAGGACAAATGCTTATGTGAAGCATGATATCCTGACAGCGAAACAAAGGAGGAAATCTAGGTGCCCTGATCTCCAGTCTCTGTTCAACTCCCAAGATAATAAAATACTAATACTTCCAATGTAGAGACTCGTTAGCAAGAAGATCCACAACAGGACAGAGGTACTATTCAGAAGTGACACTATAAATAAATCATGTTTGATCTCATGAGCGAGATGAATCTCATCTCCTATATCCACCCATTCAATTTTTTTGACTTCCAAACGCTCGGGTGTATTACAGTAGGACAGGACTTGACTGATTTCCAGGAGAGCAAGAGAAATTCCCTGCAGAAATTGGCCTGCTTTTCCCCTGCAGAAGCACCTGGAAGTTGTCAGCTCAAATTTATCACAGAAGAAAAGGAGCGGATAAGTAAAATACAAGTTGAAAATGTGGAACATGTTTTATGTTAACCAGTTTGCTGTGCAAATCACTCAGCGACATTCCAAAAACATTTAAAATGGATTCATTTTAAGTGCCCAGCACCCAAAATCCATTATTTTTTTTTCAATGAGACTAACTCTCAAGTACTTAAATTGCTTCTATAAAATCTTACGTTTCTAAGTAACTTATGAGCTTTTGGGGAAAAAAAGGCATCTATTCTGTTTACCACGCACTGACCTGGCTCTGTTCCCTTATACTGACTCTCCAGTGACAGGATCCGAACCTCTCCCACTCCGCACCTTATAAAGCATCAATACCTCAAAACCAAGCCCAAATCACTATAGGTGGACTCTCAAATAAGTGCCCTGATTTCTACTCAGCGACCTCAAGGAGCACTGTTAGGCACCTGGCAATTTTTTTTCAAATCACGCCACTCGTTTTAAGCTTCYATCTCTTGAAAGACACATGGTCCAGATTTCTGCTGCCTTTACTTTTCTCTCCTTCTGTGAGCCACTGCTCAGTTCTCTGATGGCATTTAACTCTTCCAGGCATTACTCAGCTACAGTTTGTGCTCTGCATCTCCCGTGACCTGAGCGCTACAGCTCCTCCTGACTCAGCAAAAGCTGGTGACCGTGCCAGGGAAACTGAACAAAGTGGGTGGGTCATAAGCTGGATTTGCTTGACTTCTGATAACTTCTGATGACTTTTTCTGACAGTTTTTTTTGTTGTTTTTTTAGCTGAGAGTTTTCATTCCAGCACCGATGATGTTTCAGACTTGTTGCCTATTTACCATGCCTGTGCTGCACGCTCATTAGAAATACATCACTTGCTGGCATCAAAACAGAGCGGTAAGCAGGAATTAATGGCATGTTCTGTAACTTTCACCCCGCTCTCCTTCTCTTCTCTGCTAATAAATATGGAAGAGATGACTGGAGAGGTTTTCTGACAACAGTAGGAGAAAAGAGTAGGCTCATTACTTATCTCAATAAAAAGCAACCTGAAAATGACAGGGAAATAACTATTTCCCCTCACTAAATCAGATTAGTTTACTCTTCTCCCCACAGGGAAAAGTTTGCTCTTCTCCCCACCTAAATCAAGTGCTCTGTGCTTCTGAATTCGATCTGATCTTATGGATGCCTCTGTAGCCTGGTAAGTGTTGAAAGAGAGAAAGGAAGCAAGCCATGTCACACTCCTCTTGCTCCCACCTCTCTCTTAGAGCCTCTCTTTGTTCTGGCTTTGTTTGAAAAATTAACTTCCATGTTTTCTTGGAGCTGAGAAAGCCATTACGGAAAAGACCAAATCAATTTTTCTTTCCAGTACCTGTGATTGTTTTCTACTTCCCTGAAAGGTTAATGTTTAAAATGAGCAATGGGTACCAGGGGAGGAAAAGGAGGAAGAAAGGCTCTTCCTACTTGCCCTTCTCTCAGCTCATGCAGCATGGATGTATTCTATTTCCGATAGCGCATCTGCAGCCTGCAGAGCTGTTTGCCCTCAGGTGGTGGCCTCAGAACAAGATTCAGTCCTACCGATGCATCTGCTTACAAAGGAAGCGCTTTGTCCTCCTCTCTCCCTCTCCTACCTCTCTTGATCAACTATTTTTGCTGTTGCTGCCTCCGAGGCTTGCTATTTCCTGCCAACAGATCAGATATGAAGTTGCCTGTGCAAACTAGTACTGTTGAATCCACAGCAGTTTCACACCTTAGGGATCTGTTCCTCTTGTTACTGATTTACCAGTGGGCTTAAAGGAATGAAGTAAACAGAATTAGGGCCAGCTAAAAGAATAGTTAAAAAAAAGCAACCGAAAGTTTGACATTTCACACAAATTTAAGAGCAGCGTGAAATGTTGTATCCGTCAGCAATGAGGGCTGCCTACTGCCTGTCTTCATGAATTCATGACAGCAGCAGGAAGGGAACTCACCTCCTCCCGCTTCCAAAAGCAGACTCCGAGCTGGCAAACGGTATGAGGTCCGTGACACAAAGCGACAGGATTCCAGCCAACAGAAGGGCAACAGTGAAAAGCATGAAGCCACCCCCAAATCAGAGCTTGACAGAAATAACACAGTTCCATTCTGAAAAGCCATTGGATTATCCTGGAATAAATCCATACTGGAACACACTATTACTCCTTATTAAACCAAAACCTGCTGGCTTGTAGAAAAATAAGTAGTGCTGTGAACTCTCCTGGAGGTTGAAAATATAACTGAGCTTGCCTATGGAAAGAGCTCCCGAGCTGCAATAGAACATAATTCTTGGCAACAGAGAAGAACACGAGGAAATCTATGAAGTCAATGACTAGTTTAGTCCAAAAATACTACATGGCCCAAAATATCAATAAAATTATCACAGTGCCTGGAGTTCCTACTGGATATATGTTATTCTACAAACAAAGGAACTGACCCACAGTAGAAGTTCAAAAATACATCATTTTTTTCAGGAAGATGCTAAATGCAATACATTTGATTTAACAGGATAAACATTTAAACTGTTGTGCAGTCATCTATTGGTGATCTCAGATGATTAGACTGAAAGTAATAATTTGGGAACCAACAGAGTCCATAAATAATGATGGTCTCCCACTGGAAACAGCTGGGTTGTTCAACATAGCTCAGTAGTTGAGCCTTCCGGACGCTACAAAGTTGAGGCGTGTCTTTTCACATACCCACTAGATTTTTTCTTCTTCTCAGATTTTATCCTCCTGGAGTTTCAGTTTACAGGTAAAACCTGTCAGAACTGCAGACTTCCAGGCCAAAAGGTGTGCAAAACCACAGATTTCTCATAGTTATACTGGAAATCCAGGTTTTCCAGAAGCTGTGTCTAAACGCTATCATAACTTTCCATTACTTGGCATTAATAATAAACTGTAGACTCTCAAAACTGAATCTTTTGTGTCTTTTCCTTTTTCCATGCTCTCCACATGTCCTTGCTGAATCTACAGAAGCAACTGTGCAATTTTATTACAGAGGCTCTCCAGGGATGGATGGATGTAGTCGTGAAATGTGAAGACTGTGGCTTTGAGAATTATTCTGCCACCCTGGCTTCTAATTGTAAGGCAAAATATCTCTGAATCGCAGTATTCAGGTGTCTATAAATTCCTCTACTGGAAATCTAATTCAGAAGCAGTAGCATTTTGTTTTTATAGGGTCCAGCCTTGTATTTCTCTCGCCCAGGTGACTTTCTATTTTGTTCCTAATCTCCTCCTTCTTTCCACATACCTTCAATTCAGATTCATTCTCTCTTACTGTTATACTGAAGAAAATTGGACAAAAGTGTGGTCCTGCAGTTACAGAAGACTCTGGTAATAAGCTATCTAGGCTCCTTTTTGAATCATCTATTGCTGTGCTGTAAAATCACTTTGTTTTTGCTTTCTTTAATCCAGTCTAAATTGCAACCTCCTTGGGGAAAAGACGACTGTGTGTGTGTGGGTGTGCGTGTGTAATAACGAATGCTTACAACAGAAGAGACCTTGACCTTGGTTAGGGCTTGTAGGCACTAGTGTAGTACTAAGGATAAAACCAGAGAGGCTGCCTGACTACATAAGGTTATAAAAAAGCCATCAATAGGTATCACGTCATGGTGGAAAAGCGAACATGAGAAAAAAATTACCTCCGTGGATGGTATAGCTGAGTTGTACTTCATTATATTGCATTGGTGCTATGCTGAGTGTGATAAACTGTTGAGACAAAAAGATGAAACCCATGTCACAGGCAGTGTAAGGAAACACATTGCTAAGGGTGCATTAAACTTTGATGGCTCCATTTATACATTATACATGTGCAAGTCAGCAAAGCTGTACTTGTGGTAATTTTCCAAGGGAATCAGCTAATAATGTTACAGCACATGCCTGAGCAAATTACTGCACAGGTTGCTGCTGTTTTTTTCTGGTTTTCTTTTGCTTATTAGTACACAAAATATGTAATGCTCCGCACTATTTTATGCCCCGGGGTATGGTCCAAAAAGCAAAGGGGAGTTGTAAGGAAGGTCGATGCAGATACGCTTTGCCTCTACAAAGAGCAGACTGATGAAAAACACTCGGAGAGCAGAAGATTAAAACTGGAGGTCCCCTAACATTTGAACACCTTATGACTCTGAATCTTAAGGAAAAATCCACTGCACAAATTACGTATACTATAATGCAAGGAACCTCAGCAATTTCAGGAGAGGCTGGACTCGTTCAAAGCCTGAGGCCACAGGTGTTTTGAAACCATGCTGACAAACAGCATAAATATCCTGATAGAGAGGGGCTGACAGCAGAGAAACCAGCTGATACTTCAGTAGTTTCCTCCTTTGAAGCAGAACTCCAGCTGATTACATGGTTCAAATATGGAAAAAATATGGGAGAACAACCACGGCAGGCAGCACAGGCAAAGGCACAAGGCCTAGTGACTCGAGAGAGGGTAATAGCAAATCTTGGAGGAATTTTATATTTTGATTCCCTTGACAGAAAAGTCCTGCACAAAACGTGTCCTCAAATGTCAGCTACTCCTGGCCCAACGCGTGCTTTCCTCTAGTAATTCTCCAGCACTCTAATGGTTCATAGGACATCTGAGACAGCTCAGTAGGAAAGCACAAGGACCGAGGAAATTTCAGTTCCACAACAGCAGGGGATACGGCATTATCTGTCTCTATCATCTGCTGAAGAATCCCTAAACCCCACAAAATTTTCCAGGCTCCTAGGAAAATGTAAGACTCGCTTGACTGTTTCTGTGGCAAATAAAGCCGTGAATGAATATCCTCCCTACTCCAAGTAGGATAATCCTGAAGATAAAAGAGACACTAACATATTATGGGTCACAAGAGCAGCAGCAACTTACTAATCTGTAAATGGGTGTTTTTGAGATTTGGAAAAGTTGTATTAAGTGTTGAAATGGTCCCATGACTTGATTTAAACATCCATGCCTTCAGAAGGGTCTACAGGAGAACTGACATAAAAATGTTCTGAGGCAAAGACTGTGTTCTTGTTCTGTTTTTGCCCAGGGGCTAGCACAGTAAGCCTTTCCTCAGTGGCTACAACTTCTTTATATATTACCTTAACAAATAATAATAAGAATCAAAAGTAATGAGAATCTCCAGGTCAAGTGAAACCTTATTTCAGACCATAATCTAGCAAGACTGAGCTCTCTTCCACCCAATACAAACTGAAACAGACACACCCTGTAACTCCTGCAAGTGGGCTCTGCTCGGTCCAAACAACCCACACTGTGTCCTGAATTTAGGTACTGCTGAATCTTTTGCCTATTTCCAAATCTCAGAAGTAATTTTGTGGTCATTGTGGGATTAATCTTTACCGAAAATTGACTTACTCTTGCTAAGGAGACTTTAGAAGAGTGAGTGCAGTGATTTGTTCACCATATACCGCGACGAGTTTAGCACTTACAGCCCTTTGTCCAAGTTATTCCAATTTTCTTATTCTTCCACTCACACATCTTGGTGCAGTGTATTTCAATTCTGAGTTCTGCCTGGCTTTGCTTTATTTTGTACAGCACCTTGCATGGCAGGGCTGTTCTCCCTGACTGCTGTCCTTACATGTAAGGGAGATACAAAGAAGGATGCTTCTCTGCTCTGAAGCCCCTAGGTGCTATCTCAGTAGCACATAACTATCACAAGCACCGCTTGCATTTGCAGGATACAAAATTGAAATTCCACAAACAATGTCAGGAACGTAAAGAACAAGCACTGGAATTGCTTGTGCTTTATAGACACTTCCTGACAGGAGCTTATCTCTGCCTGTACAATGCGTTGTTATTCTGGTAAACACTGCATGTTGGTTTATTGTGGTTAATGAAATGCAGTCCTAACAACTCATAAGATGCAGAAGGACTGTCAGAGCTCCTTGCAGCGACTGGATAATACAGTGATGTGTTGTGGTTAATAGGAAGAAAAATGTGGGAAAGAGAAGTTTATTAGTGCAAGAAAACCAAACTAGAGGGAACTTCATGACCAGGGGGAACTTTTTATGACTTCCTGGCATTCAGGTCTCAATTATCCGAGACACGACTCAGTTCATAAAGAATACTTATCTCTGGCCAAGATAGGCTGCTTTATTACAGACCTTGGAAAGAGTGAGTGTTTCGATAACGAAGTTAAAGGAAAAGCAGAACTTCCCAATTTGAGAGCAGCCTTTTCTGATCATGACGCTAGCACTGTGCTAGGTCAAAAGAAAATCAATAACGCAGCCCTCAGGAAGGCTCTATTTATGAAAAATTCTGTAAATTGATGTCTGTGTGCTGCTGGCAAAGAATAATATTTTCTTTAAGGGGCCTAGATCTCTGGAGATACAGAGAGGTTGTATGGAAGTCAAGGTATATTTATATACCGACTGTATAAATACACACACTGTGGCTGAGCGTGTCAAATTTAAAATGTGAAAGGCAGAGAGAGGTTCAGGGAAGGCAGCCTTGCTGCAGCCTGTATGAAAATACCCGGGTTCCTTAGGAGGCAGACTCTGACCCACTGTTTCCGAGCGAGCGGTGGGAAGTGGCTCATGAGAGACCTCTCTCCTATCTTTCGTGCAGCTCATGCAAAGGCAGAGCACAACAGATGAGTTTGGCAGGAAGAGATTTTCCAAGCTTTACTCTCTTTGGAGAGAAAATCTGTCAGATAGGCATGAGGAGGAGCTGGGGGCTGTCCCATACACCTCTGCAGCAACCTTGTGCTACTGCTACACTTGAGAACTTCCCAGGCTAGAAATTTTACACAGTCTTTCTAGCTCAGCTGATGTGCAGAATATTATTAAACAAATGTTCTTTGGAAAAAGAACTTCATTTCCACAGCTGTTTTGTTCATGAGGCATGAGTAATGAAGCATCTCTTTTGGTTTCTACCCTTTTAAGGCCAAGGGAACCAAGAAGCACAAGCACATTTTGAAAGGCTCATTAAAAGACGTAAAAGATTCCCCTCAGATGATGCTGGCTAAAGGGGTGTGTGTGTGTGTGTGTGTGTGTGTGTGTGTGTGTGTGTGTGTAAGGGTTGTTTATTGTTGCTTTTCTTTCTAATTCACGGGCTAAAGGGAGCTTTCAAAAATCCAGGGGTGGGTTAGATCAGGACTCAGCTCCCACCGATGTGCAATACAAATTCCATGTAACTGCCCTTTGTGCCTTTGAAGATCTTCCTCCAATATTTTCTCCTGGTGACAAGTAGGGGAATTGAAGCCTATGTCTCTGAATACGATATGCCTCTTTAGTTCAATAGCAAGTGCCTGTTTCCTACCTCATATGCATATTCTCTTCCTAGACATTGAGATGGCTTCTCACATTCACTTTCCTTCTTCAAAGTAATAATGAACAAAAAGGAAGTCTGTTATTTTCTAGGTATTGCTTTGCATTTATCACTCCTTACTTTAGGCAGTTCCCTGAGGGGTCCATATTAGCATCCTACTTATTCCAGGCTCCTTCTGTAAGCAGAGGAGAGATTTCAGATGGGATGAGTTGCACTCTGTGTATTTCTCTTTCTTTCCCCTAACTGCAGAGAAAGCTTAAGGCAAACAGGTTCCTACTCTATATATTTCAGTTTAATGTGAGGTGGGATAAATTTGGACAGTAGTGCTTTTGATTGTGTCTTGTCAAACCACATTACAAATGCAAACAAACAAAAAGCATGCTCAAACTTTTACAAGGGAAACTATCCAGATACAACTCTATACAAGACCGCTTCACTATTTAGACTGTTCTTACTCTTTGTGTCTTTTTACACTTCATCCTGCAAAGACTTAGGAACATGCTATAAGTTTTCCCATTAAATGCCTAACTCTTTGCATGATTAAATCTTGATTATCATGATTATAAATTCTCACGGTTCATTGGTTTCGTACAGTACCATGCTCATGAAATAACAGCATTAGAGTTGGCTGGGGCAGCAGGGTAGTATTGAGAAGTTATGGAAGCTTCTCCAACATTGTTTTCAATTGTCTGTACTCCTCAGCACAATTCTCCCCCTCTCCAACAGCAGCATGAAGATGCATCAGGCTATGGCACATGCAAGTAATCAGTCAATATACTGATAGAAGAGATAATCCCTTGTGTTTTTTAGAAAGCACAGATTTTTTCCCCCAAATAACCACTGCTGTCCTGTCAGTGAGTTTGGGGGAAAAGCCTTTACTGACCCTAATTCAAAGCTCAGTACACAACAAATCAAGTATCAGGCACAGCGAGTCCCTGTAGTGTCACTGAGGATCTAATCCTGCTAACTGCCCCTTGTTTCCAAGTCACAACTCAAGCAAAACAATTGCTCTGAAGTTAGTTGGCCCTTTTCTCCAAAATACAGACCAGACAGCATCAAAACACAACTCGGTGAGGCGAATGACACTGAGAGATAACCATATGGCTGACATGGTAATCACAGCAACATTATGGGTGTGGAGACCTGGAAGTCAAGTACCAAAATCTTCATGTTACCCTCCCTGAAAAGGTAGAGGCAGCTTGTCATCAGAACCGTGTGACTAACTAATTTATTTGTATCTGATAACATAGAGAGGACAAGTAATTAATCAGGCTTTGAGGGAAATGTTTCTGCTGGATTCATTCCAGTCAGAGACAGGGATAAAGGAAAGATAGCTCAATCAATACTGAACAGGATTATTTTGTTATTATCCTATTTTTTCCCAAGTGCATCTGATGTTTAGAAAGCAAGAGAACAAGGCCCCAGAGCAATTTGTCCATAGAAAATGGGCGTAAGAGGAGGGAAAAAAAAAAAGAAAAAAGAAAAAAGAAAAAAGGAAGAAGCATGAGTCTAAGCTCCCTTGTTCAGATCTAGGAAAGGTGAGATTTCTGGAAGAGGTGTTCCCTAATAGCTGAGCATTTTGCCTTATTTGAGCAGTACAAAAAGACATGCAGAAGTTGGTGTGAGAAAAATTTCAGCTGCTGTTAAAACCAGTAAGGCTTCAGCATTAGGAGCTTTACAACAGTCAAAAAGGGACAAAAGAAGTGGACCCCTCAGGAACCACTGCCAGGTTTGTAAACTGGAGCAGCCCATAGGCTCTTCTAGTCAGATGTGGTAGCCAGAGTTCCTATGTCCTGACAAGCAAGTTTCCTGCTCCACTCATGTCCAACAGATCTTAGTGAACGGAAGAAAATGTCTCACTGCTTGCCTTTCAGAGGATAGTAAAAAAAATCTGGGGGGGAGGAGGATGGGGAAAAAAAAAAATCAAGAAAAACAGTGTGCAGGACATTTTCAAAAATGTCACGTAAATTAAAACCGTATGTGAAAATATATCAGGAATAGAAATTCAGGATGTTTTCTGTGTACAGTGTCAGAAGTTAACACCCTGAACTATCAGCTTTGTGTGTTTGGTCTCTTCTATAAGTTCAGACCTAACAACCTTTTGCTTTTCATGCCTGACTGCTTCTGAAATGATATTTTTTGCAGGATTCTGTATGTGCAGAATTAGAACACCAAAGCTTGGACTGAAAGCCCTTAAAAAAAATGTGACTATGGTTATTGCAGTCTAGACTTGGGGCGGGGGGAAACTAATTCCTCTAGCAAGTTCTCGTGATTAGCCAGATAATGCATCCAATTAGTACACAAAGATGCTGCAGGTTTATCTACATGGTTGCAGCCACGGCGGCATTTATGGGACCATCTTACAGATTTAGCTCTTCTGATGCTGCGTGTGCACAATCTGATCTTCTGGACTTAAACCGTGGTACGGAAAACATTCTCAATGCCTAACAGGGATAGACTTTCAGAATAAAGAAAGGTTTGTCCATTTTAGTTAAACACATCTGGGAGTTGCACAGGGAGCTCCTTCCACAGACACAGCAGAGGAAACRAGGATGCTGGAGCAACGTGTTGCCCCCAGTTAGAGTCTGCAAGATGCACAAAAATAGTTTTCAGCAGGTTTTGGACACTGCAGGGCACACAAAAGGGAACATTCTGTTCAACAGAGAGCCAGATAAGAAGGGTGTTTAAAAAGGATTGTGAAGATTTGAAGAGGACATTGTTTTATGTTAAAAAATAAGTAGGGAAGACACAGTATCTTATACTGATATTCTGTCAAACACGTACAGATCTCAGTTTAAAAAAAAAGGGAATGAGCACATATCTGTGAACATGTTCCTGTGAGTGTACAGACTAGAATAAATATTTTGACTTCATTAGTAATTTCATTACCCTAATTGGTACAGTCAGACTAGAATATATATATATATATTTTTTTTTTGCAAGTTGCAGGAAATTAAAGTTTCAGGAAGGGCAATAAAATCAGTGTAAATGGACTCTTCTGCCTTTATTGAAAATATACACAGATTTTTATCCTTGTTTCCTATGAAAACAACACTTAAGACTTTACTGTGGTTTTATGTCTTCATCTGGATCTTTGAGTCTCCCAATAAATTTGAGCCAAYGTGGTCACATGTGACAAAAGGGCAGAGGACAGAGATAACGAAAGTCTCACAGAATTCTTGAAAACACCTAACTGTTAGCGAAAAGATGCAGCAAACATCCTGACCAAGGAAGATTATAGCATTTTCTTAAAAAGGAAAAACCATCAAAGCCCCAGTCCCAGAAAAGCTTCCATCAGATCTGTAACTTCTTGGGCACTGAAGTCAATTAACCATGATGAGTAATCCATAGGAAGCCATAATTCAAAAGTTCTGGTACTCAAAGACCCTCTGCCTTAAAGGTGTAAGGCACAGTCATGCTGTCCACTGAGAAACCTTCGATGTGTGAGGCAGTGCGGGGGGGGCAGAACGCAAGCAAAGTTATAGTAGACCGTATTTCATAACAATATAATTACTCTGTAACTACCCAAACAGATACAGTACAATTACATAACGCATTTATTTGAGCCTTTTTGAAATTACCACTAATTTATGTAACTGGAAATTCACCAAGCAAGTAGGAATAATTACAACATAAATATGATGCAGTTAAATATCTAGAGTTTAATAGCGCTTCATTAAGAATAATATCCAAGGCTGTTATGTTGTCATGAAGTTAACCTTCTCGTCATAAGGATAAGCATTATTTACATATTGAGAAACAAAACTGGAATGTAATCACACTGTCATTACACAGAGAATTGTAAACTTTTTACAGACACTATATCATAAAAAGTGGCTTTAAATCCTATCCATTTTAATCACCCACACTGGCAAACAAGTTGAAAAGAGAAGAGCTTTTAGGAGACAATGTTGCCCCTTTTATCTGAGAGGAACTTGGACATTATTTAATCATCTCAAGTTTCCATTTCCCCTAGTATTTTCCCCTTAAAGTTTAAATGGTGACCTCAACACTTTTAGCTTACTGGAATTACAATTGCTGAGGCCATGCCTCCTCCACATGTTCTGTGTTGTCTGCTTCTGTGAAGACAGATTTCCCAGAACCAACATTTTCCATAGGCAAACATCTTGCACACGGCATTAAACATAAGCACTAGTGAAGCACCACGGGGATAACCACCGCACTTGAGGTAAACTACCATGAAATGTCACATAGAACAATGCACGTAGCAAAACTCTCAGGTTTCTATAGAGATTGATTTATGTCTGTTATCTGAGGTGAGTAAAATCCCTTAGGTGGTGCAACTGGGATGACACCTTTGGAATTTGTGGATCTAGATAATTTGCACAAGCTCAGATCTGACTCTTATTACACTGACCGACAGAAATTACAACATTGCTTTCTATCCTAGATATCAGGAGACCCCTTCTTTGCAATTGTCAAACACAACAGAGAACACTGTATGCACGTAGTACAGCAACATTTTGATTTTTGGAAAACCTYGGCATTTTACAGGTTTATCTCTCTCAAGTTTTAGTATGTTTAAAACAAAATTTTTTAATCTACTAACTCTCATAAGGGGCCTGTGGATGAGTCTAGCTTGACAGCATTAAGCTGCAAAGTAGCCATGTATTTTTCTGAAGATGCTGAAGTACCATCTGCCTCCTCTAAAACAAGGCCAGGATCCTACTGCCACCTCTCAACCAGCACCCTATACTCAGTCATCACAGAGTAACTATACTGAAGCTATTTTTTCCAGAACTGGCATGCAGTTTGGATGCCCTTAAATTCTCTGGATGCTCTACCAGTGAATTCAGCCAGGAGAGTCTGCAGTCAGCCAGCCCTGACCTCCCCCCAGCCCCTCCTGCTCCCTTTTCTGCTCTTGCTTGGGCACAGCCATTTGGAGATTACTGCCTGCGACTACAGAAGCAAATGAAGGCTGAGCATGCCAGTCAGCTACCAAGACACTTGCACCTGATGGTACTGGAGATCAGAAGCACCATTAGGGCACAAAAAAGCCTGGGAAAGTTGATCTTAGAGTGAAGAAATAGCTGAGGCAGGACCTCATAATCACAGCCATGCTCTCTGACTCAATACAAAGGTTGTAATTCAATTTCCRAGTTCTGCTTCGGTGCAACTGTTATGATGTTAGCAGAGAATCTCTCAACTGAATTGAAGAATTGTATCAGTTGGGAGGCAGACATTATTCTATAGAGAGAGAGCAAGAGAAAGACAGTTTATATGTGTGTGTGTGTCTGCACTACATTCCAATCTAATTACTTATAATTATAAGGTAGTGGGATGTGAAACGCTAATTGAAAGTTTTGGGTGCTTACGTCTCAGAGTCTGCAAAGAATTCATGTGCCCATCTGGTTAATAGGAAAGGGATTGTATTTTCTAGATCATTGATTTATCATCATTAAGGGCCCAAATACAGAGTTCTGTAAGTCAGCTTTAGGAATATGTTTTTTCCATTACGTTTACATTCTGTCTAAAATTGCCTCTAGCACTGTGAATGTTAAAATTGACTGGATTCAATTTAGTGAGATCGCCTTCTTGCTCTGTCAGAGGTTATCTATCTCATTTAGCTTTTGTAATCAAAGTTTTTTTTTCTGTTTTTTGTTTCTTTCTTTAAAGGCACACATAATTATTCCTTTTTTACTTTTACTAAAAAAAACAAGCCCAAACTGAATTGGTTTGGAATGGTAACAGTGTCTTCAGAGCAGCTTTTGTATAAATACACTGAATCTTGCCAAGTAGAATCTCAATAATCAGTAGTGAGTCTGTTGTTTTATTACAGCCTATACAAGAGCAAATCCCCTTTAGCATCCTGAAATTCTTTCCCCATCTCGTGCCAAGGTCCATAGGATACTACAGAGCATTACATGAATTAAGAGCTAAATCTATCATGTCTTACATCAACTTTACTTACCATTGAGACTTGTGAAAATTTGTGGAAGAGTGACTGCTCATAAAAGAGGAGAGAGAATGCCCTGGAGGTGCCAACCTTTACCTACCGAAACCCTAGGAGTAGTATTAATAGCAATTTTGGAAGTTAACTCTTTCTTTGTACAGAAAGAAGCAGCAGTTAGGAACAAGATTTAGTGTCTCATAACAGCTTATTCCTAGATCTTATTTTACTCATCATTCCCTCCAAAGACGACTTTGCTGGAAGCAACTTTTCTGGTCTGCCGAGTCATCTCACCAGTGTTCAAACTAGCTGAAAATATATCAACACTACAGTAACTGGCCAAAGAATCCTGGTAACTTTTGAGCAATCAAATGATGACATTAGAACACCCAGAACACTGCAGAATACCATGAGCTTTCTTTTCAGCTTGTTGTTAGGGCTAACTTCCACACAGCAAGAGCTACGAACAATCCTTTCAGTTCCACATGTGTCAGCTGAGGATGCTGCCTTTTATGGTGATAAAGTCAATACATAAAAGACAGGGAACAGCAGTCTGTGAGAGGTGGGAAGATAGACAGTGTAATTTAGAGCACTGCAAAGACATAGGTGAACAATGCAGCAATAAGGTAGAGCATTATCTAAGATTATGTAAAGGATGTGATCTTGTAGTTAAGGCATCTGTCCTTGACTTAGAACATCTGGGCAAAATGTCATGTTTTGCAGATAACAGTATAATTGCAGTCCTTTTATTTAATTTTACTGGGCCTCTGTCCCACATCTATCACACTTTCTGTACAGCACTTACTACAATACGCCAGTTACTTTCTAAGAACTATTGTAATATTACTGTTAACAATATGTATACAAGTATAAATACCTGCCTATCAAGCAAGAGCATAGTGAAAATACCTAGCGCTTAGACATTTGGCAGGTAGATAGCTTTGAACCAAGCCAATCTGCTCATTCGGTATCAGTAATAGCAATAGGACCAAGACACACTAGTAAAGACCATGCTAGTTCCGAGGAAACTATCTTGGTACTCCTAATGATTTATTTATTAAGTAGCTCCAAGAGGAACAGCAATCCATTTCCCTCTTCAGTACTGAAAGCACTTATTTTTCCTCATTTTTGCACTGAATCTCTTTTACCCAATAAGTAGGTTTTGATTACATTTTTTCAAGGTCCTGATTTCTGAACAAAAAGCACAAAAAATTGCAGTGAAAACCTTCCTTTTCACAAAAAAACTTATATTGTCAAAGGGCCATTTTCTGTAAAGTACAACACCTCTCTGCTGTAAGCATGCATCCTTCTGTGGTACAACACATCTGTCTTTCCTCTCCTTTTTCACAGAATCATTCTGAGGAAATATTTAATTGTTCTGCTGGGCCAGTGAGCATCTTCTCTGCCTGAAAAAATGATTCTTAAGTAGAAGGGAAGAGTTTCAGTCTAAGGTACAGAATATCTCATGATAAGTATGCTTCCCTCAGGTTTGGCTTGAAAACTTCCATTTACTAGTATTCAAATATCAGCTTGCAGCATTTGCCAAGCGATTTGTAATTGAACACATGCCTCCGGTCACGTTCAGGTTCTGTTATAAGAAAAGTCCTTGCGCCTGTGAAAAGGCATCAAAGGAATTTGTGGTAGATAACAATCACAACAATGGCTCAGCTTACTGGTGACCCACACGGGGTGGGAATATCTGCTTTGTCTACAGCATGAGGTAACTACACTTAGTGGTATGGACATATGCACTGCTTTCCAAGAACACATTCTGAAAGCAACCTGGCTGCCATTGCTGAGATAAGACTTGGCTGCCTGTCATCCTTCTATGCATCCTGGTTTCCTTTGGAAAGAAAATCCAGTGAATGAACAGGGAGAAAAGGAGTGCGAGGCATACTGCAGAGCACACCAGTTCCACAGTCCATGGGCAGGGAGTGCACACGGGGACCAGGACTTCAGGGCACACTGCCAACCTCACCACTAAAAGATGCAGCCTACAGGTTTTTCACTGAAAATCAACTCTTCCCCTGCTCAAGTCAATAAAAATTAATACATACACAAAACTGCAGTTTGGTAAACATTTTTGCTTTGAGTATAATTAGCTTTTCTTGGTATTGGGTGGTGCTGAAAGAGTAAGAGATTTTATGAATGTAACTTCCTTGAGCTTTCTGGCACTGTCTTCCCATTATCTTCCCTAGACATTGGACAGAAGGCTCACTCTCCATCAAACGGAGACCTGGTTTAGGTAAGGTGACTCAGACTAGACAGTAGCATTTTCCATGAGCTCTTAAAAGTGCAGTGCAGCTGACAGCAACTTGTTCCTCCTCCCCTGCTGAGCTATTCTCCCATATATCTTATTTCTCTCACCTCCCACTAGCACCACCAGTTACATCCTTACCTGCCCTTTTGCTACTACAAACCTTGCATGAATTTGCTATTTGATTTCTTCCAGCAGGAACCCTGTGAAAGCTCAGATTGGCTTCCTGTAGAGGAGAGAATATCAATCTATAAACACGAGGCTAATGGAAATCAAATTTGCTGTTATGGTTCTTGAAATATAGACCTTTTCTCTGTAGCATTAGCTCCTGTACAGGTCTGTCTCCCCAGCTGGACGTATAGCACTGAAGATGCTGATTGCTAATTACCTTCCAATGAGCACACATTAGAATTCAGGCATTCACAGTCATCCAAACCAATCTGTGGAAATGCAGGGACAAGGCACGCTCTTACATTTGCAGCAGAGCTATTAAACCTTCTCCCTTGTTGTCTGCAGCTAGCCAGCCCCAGGCACATGTTCAGGCACTGACAGGGTTACAAGGCAGAACACAAGCTCAAAAATGATGCTCAAATGTACTTACTTATTTTTACTCTCCAACTATGTACAAGATTTCATAGAGGCCTTCTAGTTATTGTTATATTCATTTGTCCTCCCTATCAATAATCATGCTTCCAAATCACTCTAGAAACCATTATAATCAAAACCCCAGGTATCAAAACATAACCAGATTCAAAGTAGCTCACAATCCACCACCTGGAACCCTTAAGATGTAAGAACCTCAGAAACATCCCCTAAAAAAAAAAAAAAAAAAATCACACGCAAATGTTAACCTTCAAATCTGAGCTTGTGATTAAAGCACTGAGCTTAGACTTGCAAGACCTCTGTTCTTTTCCTAGTTCTGCTGGTGACCTCGGGCAAGTCATTTCATTTTTCTCTGCCTTAATTCTCTATCTTAAACACAGGAATAACAGCTGCTTTTAACAGAAGGAATTGCAAGGAAAAAAAAAAGTTGGTACTTAAGCTGTGCTCAAATATGGTATTGATGGAGATTACAGTGGCACACTGACAACTAGCTCCATACTCAAATGTCTGAGAAAAATTACCCTAAGTTTCTCTCATTTAAAATAAGAAAACATTGCTATGAGTATTTGTTCAGCAGTGCAGAAGTTACTGCTCACAGGAAACCATTTTTTCAGTTTTAGATATTTGATATAGACCACGTACAGATAGCACATAAGGAGATAAGAATAAAAAAAACGAGGAAAGGATAAATTCTCCTGGTAAGAGTGGGTGCAACTCCAGTCACAATTGCAAAATTTGGCAACACATTTCTTCCTGGCTGAGTTGGAAGAAGCTGTGTTGAGCTCACCTCAGCAAGGGGCTGCCTTGAGTCTTTCAGGTATGATCTCTTAACACAAATTACTATGTCTCCAGTTTCCTGAATGTCTGAGTGACTCTTAAGAGAAACGCACATGCACACACGCATACGTTTTCCCAAGAAAACTTCCACCTTTTATTATCAAAGAGGGACCCGTCACAAGCATCATCCACAGAACTACAGTTTCTGCAGCCTGAAGCTAATGGTGAGAGGTGGAATAAATTGCACATGTACATGGCTCGTTGCAAAGGTGTCATAGCAAATATAGCAACTCCAGTGGAGGAACTGAAAATGCCACAGTGCAATCTAATAAAGAATGATTACAAGCGCAGACTATCCTGTGTCCTGGAGGAGGCTCATTCCATGCTAATCCAACTGTCGTGAACTGAAGAGACAAAACACTAGTATCATTTGGCAGCAGTAACAACTCTCTGTCCACCTTCCTGCAATCAACCTCAAAACCAATTCTTGAAGGCTGGTTTTGTCCTGATAAGTTCAGGCGAGGCGATACTATGCTAGCCTTCTGCCCGCGCCCATGTCTGCTCGAAAGCACACGTGCACGTATGTCAGTGTTTAGCGCATCTCCACGTGCCTGCATATGGGCATATTAACTGTCAGTGAATATTTGAAGGACCATGCACATTTAGGAAAGCATCTGCGTCTTCAGCATGTCAGACAATGAGCATGTACACCAGGATCTTTCCGATGCATACTCATTTTAATGCATGTCATACCCATTTGAGTATCTGATCTTTTATGTCTCCTGTGAAAGCACGTCCCTACGAGGAAATGTGTACAGATGTGCATGCCTGAGTGCATATGTGACAGGCATACACATCCCCAGTATATCTCTATCAGGACATGTGTATGCATGAAAATGTCAAATGGCAGGTGGTCTCTTGAAAGGTGATGTTACAAGGCTACTGCTATAAGCCATCTTATGATTTAAAATAATAAAGCAATCAGCTTTCATACTAAGGAAGAGCCAGGAGTTTTAGAATGATTGCACCTCCAGCTAACAAATTTCCTCTGATACATCCTTTTCTTTTACCACAAAATTAGCATGGGCCTAGAGAGCTTATTAGCATGGGATCCAAATTTCATCTGTACTGTGCTCACATCTCAATATTGTAATGGGAAGCCAGGGGAAAGGCATGGAGGGTGAAGATCTATATGCAGGGAAGCTCCAGGCATTAATGAGCGAGGCCTGATTAAAAAGCAAGCAAACAAGCCCCCCTGCCCCTGGGGAACTGTTCGCCTATTGGGTACAGATGCTTTTGCAACCTCTCCAGTAACAGCGATACCTTTTACCTATCAAATGTCACAAACATGGTTTTAAGTTAAAGACTGATATTAAATATCAAAGATGCAAAATCCACAGGCAAAGGTACAGTGTGAAACCATCACAGAACATGATACATCAGGATGGAATAATATATTCCCAGTTCACAGTGAGAAATAGACAACTGATGCAATGCTTCATTTTTGAAGTATGATGCATGTTTATTACTGTCCATATGGGTGGGCAAGACATTCTGTAGCGCTTTTCAGCACTATAGCAGTGCAATTTGCATCCAAATCTGGAAGAGCAGTTGTATTTCCAGAGGCACTTTTAAGAGGTGCCTGAGAAAAACTGGCTCCTGACAGGAGCCAGGTAACGGGTGGATAATATACAAACCCATTTGCTAAACACCACTTGAAAAATCACAGGCAGCATAATTGACTTTTACAGCTTGGATAATGTAGGTCACTGCTTTAGTGCAACAAGAAAATGAATGTATGTTGGAGTGAAAGACAGAAGGGAAGTAATTACAAAATATAGATTAAATAACCATCAGATAACAGGCATAATAATAAGAACAACCAGGGTGAAGATAGAGGAAAAACAATTTGTTAAATGGATTGTAGCTGGGTTCTAAGAAACTGTTGGTCTCAGATGTTGTTTTTTTTTTCTCCTTCACTGCAAACTCAATAGAATAAAGTATTCCTCCCCTTTTTGGAACTGATATCCTGCTTCTCATGGTATCAGCTTAGAGCTTGCTCATCCTAGAGGGTTATTAAGTTAGAACCTGATTATATTAACACACAGTTCTTAACTCTTGCAGAAACAGGAAGAAGCCATGCAGTCTCAAGCAAGTAAGAGGGATCACAGCCCAATCCAGCAAAGTCCTGTATTCTGGCAATGGCTTACTAAAAGCTTTGGATCCTCAGGACTTCTGCCGTTTAGCCCAAAGGAGTTAAAAAACAAAGGACAGCCCCTCTGTGACTCTCCCCCGACCTAAAACCCCAATACAAAGGAAAAACTTGGCATGGGGGACTTGATAAAGATGTACAGATGACTTTTAGCAAGTGAGAGGATTTCAGTCCAGCCCAGTTTAATAATGCTCTGAATTTACCAGGATCAGAGAGCTGTTCAGTGGGCTGTGAGAATAACATTTAGAGGACTGTCTGTCTTCCAGCAGTTGGCTGTTTTCACATCACATGAAATCACCATCACAACTATCCCTTTTGGGAGGGCTCATGGCAGTAAAGAAATACATATACCTGGACTTCTATTTGCTAGAAAAGGGTCTGTGCAGACCTACAATGAGCGACATGAGAGATGATCAACAGAGAAGAAGGCAGGGAAGAAGGGAGATAACGTAGCTGCTGCTTGTATTGAATCAGTACCTTCTATCAATGCTTAAGTGACACTGACCTGCACTCCAGAAGAACGTCTTAGGCTCATTTAAACTCCTGCAAATTCATATCCACTGGCTGATGTGCAGCTGACACCCAATGGCATATTGATTGTCATTCTGAGGAGGAGAGGGATGTAAGCTGGAAAAAAAAGATAGAAAGAGTCACAAAAAAACCTTAGTGGAAGTGAAAGAAGTGTTATTTCCACACTGAAGAGGAACAAAATCTACCAGCTCACTGTCCCTTACACAGCTGCCTCTGAATCAAAGGAAGCTGCACAGTAGCCACATATAAAACCCTAAAAGTGGGAATATGGAATAAGCCTCCTATCTACACACACGCCCACCAGAAGAGCATACAACATCATTACACATAGTGACACAGGAGGCTACCAGTCAGCTCCTCTTTGTCCCATGAGCGGGGAAGAAGCACAGCAAAGGAAAAAGGAGGCAAAAAGGCTCTAAAGCAGCATGCCTTTGGAAGAATTGTCTGGTCCACATAAACACAGCAGAAACGGCCAATATCCCATTCGTTGCCTCATTGTGCAAGGCACAAAAAGTTCAGACTCCACAAGAACTGTTGAATTTCAAGGCTTTTCTCTCTTAAGAAAACAGGAATTTAACATGAGCTTGGTATCTGCAGTTGATCATGTGGTAGGACAGCTAATGCACAGACACAGCATCAGGAGGTTTGGAGACACAGGCCTCCTTTCTGCTTATTTACAGCCCAAGAGATGGAATGAGAAAGAAGCAGAAGTTCACCTCTTTCTTACCTTTTTCCGCAATAAGGGGCAGAATTGTCTCATCTTGCGACTTGCAACACAGGCCCTCATATACATTCTCCTGAGGCATCACGTCTGCTGTTTGCAGCCCCTAGCCTGTGGCTGCATTGGAKCATCCTTGTCCTCTGTTGCTCTGTTCATTAATCAATGGCTCCTCTGAATGCGAATGAGTTCAGAAAGGAGCCAGGTGAAAGGAATGGCAATTTGCTCACAGCTTGATAATTACACATTTTTCAAAATAAATTAAAGCCAGAGCTAACAGCAGCACACTGTTTTCAGAAGTCCTGCTTACACAGAGAAATTAATTGGAAAGTACATGGATTGGAGGGGCTGTTGAATTCCAGCTTGAAAATTATTTCCCAATTGTTTCAAAGCAGCTCCCAGACTGCTCACCCAACAGAACCTCTCACCACTGCTCAGACTGGGAGGGAGATGAAAGAAGGCATGAACAACCTCTACTCATTTGAAGCCATCTTTGGAGAAATCTCATTTCCTCATAGAATAAAGCAATGTTTGGGAGGAAAAAAGATCATAGTCTTCGGTGAGTCTTTGCATTAGGGTTACCCAAGGCAGCAAGGCTCCAAGACCAATTAAATCAACACAGCATATGGCAACGAGCAGTTTTACAAGAGAAATGCTTCAAAAGAGCTTCTTTCATCCCGAAACACACAAATCAGGGGTCTGGGTGAACAAGCAGCAGACAACCACAATGTACACAAATCATCTATGCTTTTTACTTCTTACAGAAGAAATTTCAAAGCCAACTTTAAGAGAATCTTATCCCCTCTAGGTCTACAGGCTCTTGGTTACTTGCTGCAGAAGGGTGTCTAAATTCCAATCCAAACACCTTGGCAACCTGCCACTCAATCTAAAGGGTGGGAAAGAGGTAATTTCAGAGATGCCTGCGTCACCAGACACCACAGGGCACACACTGCAAGGAAGCTGATTTATAAGAGAATCCTTTCCCCTGACTGTGCTAAGCACGCTAACTTGTAGTAAGGCTAGTGCAGGCTTTGGAGTTATTACCACAGTAGATGACAGAAAATGGTTGTTCGCTTGTAGAACAAATCTTGGGGCTTTTTTTTTTTTTTTGTACAACCCTTCTTGTCTTACCAGCTCGCACATGTTCAAAAGGGCAGCTCTGCATAATAAATTGAGTTTGTGTAATCAAATATTTTAGGAGATAAGATTAGTTTTAATTTGTTGTTCTTGCAATTCCTCCCCCACTCTTCATAAAATTGTACCAAGCACAGCAGGAATTTATCTTAACCAGGACTTTCCTGCTCTAATGCTGGCATATTCAGGCAATTAATGCAGATAAGCGAAAGATGGAATCCACAGGAGAATTACACCTCCTTGGATCCACTTCATAACGTTTGTTTTTCTATACACTTCACAAAGTATAAGGTTGCAAAGAGACTGTTGCTGCTGTCTTCCTAAGAGCGGGGCATTGGAGACCTCAGAAAAGAACAAGAAAACGCTCCCATTCCAACGCACTTAGATTTTAGCGTTTTCACATCTGCAACTCTAGAAAATGAAAATGATGACAGCAAGCACAGTTTCCATGGAGTTTGCATGCGATTACACCTGAGTTTTCATTTCTATCCTTTACATCTATCTTTAGATTTAATCTTTCCACACATCACTGTAGAGTCTGAGTATTTGCAACAAAAAACAGAGCAATAGCAGGTCCCCTTCTGTTTATATGGTGCTGGGGTGAAATGGATTATATTCTGTTGCAGTTGAAACTGCTTCTCTTAGTTAAGCTAGAAGACATTTGTATGAATTATTCCTGAGATCCTTGTAACCCACAATCAGGAGAGAGGGGTATGAATTAGCAAGATGGGAACAGCTGGAGCCCAGTTCTTGTTTTCTAAGCAAGACATCCTCACAAGAGAAGTTAAAATGAAGCAAACCCCAAGACCAGCCAAAAATAGAAGCCACATACTAAAGTTATCATCTGTACTGACCCTTCCTAGACATTTACCTCATAAATAAGCAACGTGGTTTTTTTTACATAAATGGCAGAAAGTCACCAGGGCAGTGGGCTGGGATACAGGTCAAAGTGTTTTTCTGGTCAATTGTGCTCCTTTTGCACGGAAAAGCACTACAGTGCAATATGGCAGGGACAGCAAAAGGTGAGTTTTAAAGAGGTTCTGTAGCCCCATAAGAGACACCCACATTGCAGCCAAAGCCTATTTTTAATCATGCACCTCATCTRCATTAACTATTCATATCAAGACTGTGCACGCTTCAGGGGTAAAAATACTACTGAACTCAATGGCAGTTTGACTGCCAATGCCACTGTTTTCAGCCCTGAACTTGTTCACTGCTGCATGTACAAACTATACAGGCACCTCAATTACTGACCACACAGCCTCTCGTCTACACCAGAACACATATAACCCTTGCACACTCCTACACCTTTCATCAGTCCCTTGGYAAAATGTCATTAATTCCTTATCAATTCACCTGTTTAAACACCATTCATCAATTCTTCTGTTAATGAGAAAGTTTCCCCCTAGTATTACACTGAACCCAGCAACATGACAGATCTAAAGAATCAGAGGTATCTGAGCTGTCAAAGAGCTTGCACTTTTTCCCTGGAATAAAGTCAAAACTAAGTACTTTCAAGGGGGGAAAAAACAAAAAAAAAAACCCAAGATGTCTACAGAAGTATTGAGGGAAAAAAAAGATCCAAGCATGGTGCAGGTTGCATATTAATGTTTATAAAACTTTAACTTTAAGCTGTTTAAAGCCAATTGATCCTCAGAGACCATGAAGGCCCGGGCACATGGTTATGCTCTAATATTTTTAAAGCTTCTAGTTTAAACAAAGTTAAGGAATTTTTTCTTTTTTTCCTTTTTCTTTTTATAATTTGCATTGCTTCCATTTTTCAAGGGATCACCTGAGGACATGTGAAAAACCTCTTTTCCTTCCTTTTCCTTCCCTGCACTAGACAGACKGTGTCAATTGGTATGCAGGGTATGAGCAAGCCTGTAGGACTTTCTATTCATTCCCCAATTAACTAAGCTTCAGTTGTGCCAACTTGGATTTTGCTGTTGATGCCATGTAGAAACCAGCGCTAAGACGACTGCAGGTTTCAGAAAGGAAAGGCATAAACCTCAAATCTTTCAAAAACAGAGAAACCACTTACGTAGTGTCTACCTCTAAGTAAGAATATTCTGCTTCAAGAGAAAAGGCCCTTCCACACAGATCAAATAAGAAATTTCAATCACACTTCCTAAGTTGTAACACTGAACAGTTTTTCAGGCCTGTGTGCTGCTGTGCACGTGCCATTGTTCTTGTACAACACACTATTAGAGCTTCGTTCTGAGGGTCTTCCTTTGGGCTGTATCACCACTAATGCAGAARAAAACCAAGGTGGTTACACGTATTCCCAGCCTCTTCATATCTTTGCATATCAGAAAGAATCCACTGTCTTGCCATAGAAGAAATACAACTCACCAGAAACAGAAGCACAGAAACCCAAGTCAGGAAACGTTATCTCATTCACTGCTGTGCTCAAACGCACCTTTGACGACAGATGCTTCTAAGACACGTTTGCCTCATCAATTCCTAAAGACCTCCAGTGAGAGAAACTCCACAAACACTGTAGGAAATCTATTCCATGTGTATCTCCAGATAGGCTTTGTAATGCTTTCTATACTCTCCTCTGGACACTACTGACCCTATTCAACACTGCTTTTAGTTTTTATCATTTAAGTCTTGCCCTGGGATGTCCTTTCCCAAAGTAGCTCCTCTCATACCATTTCAGTCTGTGAGGCTCTGAGTCAATATGCAAAGGTAAGGAAGATAGTTACTTCAAGAGTAGCTTTTGAAAATTATTTGGTTATACAACCTATTCTCAGTATAAGGAAATCCACCTGAAGCTCTTTAACCCCCACAGGTTTTTTTATTTATAACCTTTCAGAATCATGTCAGAATCTGGCAGCTGCTTTTACTGCTGTGCCAAGAAGGCAGGGAAGTAATAAGGTAACTTTTTATTATGGCTCCGAAGCAGAAGTCATATATCCAAAACATACCTCCATTTTGGAATCACCTGGATCCTTTTCAAAAGACCTCAATCAAGTTTCTGTAAGAAATCAATAGAATTGTGTGAGATTTACACTTGCTGTATTTAATAGGGCTATTAAACACAGACAAAAGGGACTCGGTGATTGGCAGTAATAGGATTTTTTTTTCATCCCTCACCTCTTTGTGATTTCTTTGAGTGGGCTGAACCTATTTTGAAGTACAACCATTCATTTGTGCTGATTTAGAACAACACCGCTGGTGCTTTTAGAGTTTTTCCAGAAATATAGCCACTGTGACAAATGTTAAAAAACTTGTGCCGTCTTCCCATGGACAAACCCATCTCTGCCTCAGTGCACAAGGGAAGAAACTACAGAACTGCCCTTCCTGTCCTCACCCTTCCTTTTGAAAATCCTTGATTTTTAAGAGTGAATGAGCTTTACRTAGGCACTTCTACCACCAGTTGTCCTACTAATTAGTATTATTGCTGAAAGGCTCCTGAATCCAGTAGTCTAGGCACTCCCCCRGAAGACCTAGGCTCTAATCCTGGAAAAAATGCCTATCCGAGGTGGTCCTTATCTCCAGCTACAGTCTTAAAGGCTTCTAGTAATGTAAGTTGTGCATAATTATGACTTAGCAGTTATTATTTATCTGTAATATTTATATTAATATCTACACCTATTCAAGAAACCAACCTTGCTAGAGTACTGGTTCATGTCCACCAGATCATAGATATACAGCCGCCTCGGGACCAAGAAACTTGACACCTCTTAAGCAACGCGTAGCAGGACTAGGCAACTGCTTGAGACAAGGAGACAGGAAAGATGCTGGATAAAGACAGCAAGTACCTCTGTGCTAGCAGACATCGCCATCGGTGTTAACCAAACACTACTGCCATCAAAGTCAAGGCAGAGCACAGCAGGAGCAAAAAGGTCAGAGCACATGAGCCACATCTCTGCAAACACTATAAGAAGTGCCAGCTGAGGCTTGTTCCTTGGTGACTGGGAGGGTTGCCCAGTGCCACGTCAGGGGAGGGCCCTAGAGGTTTGCAGCTCCCTCGCAGACGGCTGTGGGTTCTGCTTCGTTAACTCCGTGGGGCTGCCGCACTGCAAAGAGAGGCGGAGCATGAACAATTTTTTTTTTTTTAATTCTTTTAAACAATGAAACTCAGTGGGACTGGGGAGTCAGCAGCCAATTAAGGAGCCATCAAACTTCTCTTAAAAACAGCCCTTAATAATATTCCCCCTCCTGCCTCCAGCCAACATGGTAATTGTGTCTAATTTCTAAATTTTCATGCAGTTGTTGCATTTGCCTCCCCTTAATGAGATGTAAATGTGTTGCCAGTTTGTGGATTTGTTTAATTGCAGGGTAGCTAAACTGTGATTGGCCAAAAGGTTCATTTTAAAATTTATTTATTTAGTACACATGCAAAGCATTTTGAAGTTCCCTTTTTCCAGCTAAGAGAGGGAGGGGAGTCTCTTCTGTTTTCCTCTTATGTTCAGGGTTCTGTTGCAAAGAAACCATCTGGTTTTCCAAGCGTTTGCTAGTGAACTTAAAAGATTCCTGCCACATTCTAAGTGTATGAAATAAATCGGAGTAACTCCTGTTTGATTCAAGTTCCTAAGCCGGATTTTGATGCTYAAGGATCTTTGGTACTCATGGGTCACAGGGAACATACTCAAAGCATTTTGAGTGGCTTCACTACAGAACCAATACTCTTTCTCTGGGCTTTTGCTCACCCACCTCCACTAAAGCCATTTAAACAAAGGAATGACAGATACTGAAGTCCTAAATTAGGGTAAGAACATGGTCATCACTATCTAGTCTAATTCAGAATAAGATCCACTAAACCTTGAAGGAAAAACAAACTGATTTTACTACTTTTTATCTACTATCACTTGAAAGTTTGCTCAACTATAGGAGAGCAGATAGGATTCTATTATATTTTGTGAACTCCTGACAGATTTGTTTTGTAAGTAGCTCAGATCTGTTCACATCAGTAACTGAAAACAAAAACAAAAACATGTGTTTCTCTTAGATCTAAATGCAAAGACAGATTAGCTGCAAAGTTATGCAGGGAAAACCCTAATTTGTCCTACCTAACCTTTTTTACCGAGGATGATTCAACAAATGGAAAAGGCTCAGTTTGACTTCCAGATCTCAAGATGATGTCTGGAAGTGAGAAAATCATCTCCTATAAACTGTGTCCACCTGGTAGCACTGATGTAAACAGAATCACAGGGCCACTTCTGCAGGGTCAACTTTCAAAACAGAACCACACAATAAAAGCAGAAAGTTCTAGCTTTGCTGCTTTGTAACCCAGAGATCAGTTCTTCCGCTCTGCTGCTACTTAACAACAATTAGTCTGCCGAGAAAGCCTTAAAACAGTATAGATTTTTCAATACTAAGAAGCTTTTTCAATACTAAGACTATATAAATATTATTTTCAGAATTTCTCTAACATTTTGTTTCTGATTACTTCTGTAGCACTCTACTTTTGTAGTGCTGCTTTTACCATTTACCCTTACTAAATGACTCACCTATATAATTCATTGAGACATGCAGACTTAAACCTCTTCTCAGTCCCCTGGTAAAATCCTGAAGAAGTGATACTAGTATTAGACATTTTAATACAGCACCTAGCCCAATTGATTCTGATTAGCAACATCTAGAAGTCCTAACACCCCAACATAAAGGCTGTGAAAACCCACGTCACAAGAAGTTAAAGGTCCCTTTCCTTTTCTGATGTCCCACAGGAATGTCCGAGGATACATCTTGTCCCCAGAATACTATTACCAACCCTTTGCTAGGGGGCCCAAACACTGACCCTGGCCCAGAAACGCTTACCCTAAAAGCAAGCTGCATTTCATGGCAAATCTGTTCAGGAGACACTACAAGCGTCTGATCACTAGTGAAAAGTATTACTGCGCAAGCGGTGAATATCTCTCTGTGCAAGTCACTTACATATCCTAGAGCCAAGAATGGAAGTTGATTTCAGCTCCATCTGGCTGTTATTTTACCATAAACAGATAGCTGCAAAGGTAATCAGCGTGTCCCAGGGCCAAGGGCATCACTTCTCTCAACTGTTGTCAGTAGCAGCCAATAACACAACTCTACAAAGTAAAGAGAAGTGACAGCAGGGAAATAATTTAGCCTTTAACTGACACGTTATCCAGTTAAAAGCCATTTACCTTCTGCTGCTTGGTGTGTCATTGCTCATTTTAGTTTTGCAGTGACATCTCCCCAAGTGCCATTAACATGCCAGCAGCGAAAGGGAATTTTATAGAGTATGCACCCCGGAGAATTATAGCCTGGGTGGTTGTGGTGAAGGAAGGTACTTTGTGGACTCTCTGTTTATACTTAACAGTTCCCATCCCATCTGATTCAGAGCATCTAGGAGAAGTATCAGACAACTGTATCAGACAACTCCATTGTCATCACCTTCTCGCTGTTGCATAGGACGAACTGATAATGTATTTCGGCAGCAATTACTGCCTCGGAGGATCCCCTAGCATTCGAGAAAGTACAGCCCTGATTCAAAATTCCTCCTTCTGGAGGAAGAAAGGGTGTATTCTACARTGCTGCTGAGAGGACTATGGCAACAACTTACCAGCAAATGCAACGTTCCTGGACAATGCACAAAGAATTATAGCATAAAATTCAGGGAAATTTAGTGCAATAGCATGACCCAAAATGGAGGTTTTTCCAGGACAAGATTCCTGCAGCTACCAAAAATGTTACATGATGCTGGATGTCCACACAGCATAAAAAGGAGATAGTGCAGCTCACAACTACTTCTTTCCTTAGATTATGCCAAAGACAAGGGGTATTATCCTCCTTTCTAATCATCCAGGCTTACCAYAAACAGCAATGGATTTCAAGCTACTGGACAAACTGTCTCCTCATAAAATGATGGAGTCACGGTAAGGATAAAAGCCACCATTTATCACACACCAAAGAGCCGCAGTAAAAGCTGAAGTGGCCTCGGAAGCCAGAATTACTGATGCTATCAGCATCGATATCTACGCGTTCAAACTTGATGTAGCGAACGGAAAACAGCCTGCTCCCGCCACGGTGAGGCCACGCAGGGTGCAAAGCGCACCACGAGGCGGCTCCCACGGGAGACCGCGCGCCTCCAGCTGCCAGGCAGGAGAGGGGCAAACGGCCACTCACTGGATTCACAGTTGCCCTTTACCGCGCCGCCGCCGCCTCCCGGCTCCCCCCTCACGCGGGACCCGCCGCCGCCCGCACCCACCAGCGCCTCTCGCCGCACGCGCGTGGGGAGGGGGCGGCGTGCGCATGCGCGGGGCGGG
>NW_020449752.1:1165349-1333441 GCF_003343035.1 Apteryx rowi
CTCCCCCCCCATCCGCCACGCCCGCGCTGCCTCGCGGAAACGCGGCTCCTCGTGGGCTGCCCGCTTGTCCTCGGCACCCTTCGGGGCGGCAGTTCCTCACCGGCTTGCGAAGATCGCGGCGGCGACGAAGGTCTGAATTCCCAGAAAAAAAAAATAATAAAAAAAAACCAAAAAACAAACGCCGCAGCGTCAGGTAACGGTCGCCGCGAGGAGCAGCGCGCGCCGCCTCGCCTCGCCTCGCCTCGCCTCGCCTCAGGGCGGGCGGTGCCTCCGCGAGGCGAAGGCGGGAAGAGCCGTTGGCGCTTTCCTAATATGTGCGAATCTGGCAGAAAGAGCTTGAGGCGGAACTTGCCTGTTTTGACTTTTCGGGGTGTCCGCAGTAACATCTAATTAGGTTTTTGTTTGTTTGTTTCTTTGTTTGTTTGCTTTTTTGCTTTCTCACCCGGCGCAGTCCCAGTTTTGGAGTCCTTGGTTATGTGAATCAGTATCTGATGCCATGAGAAGTGCTTATGTGGAGGAGGATTGCCCGCAGGAGTAACCAGAAAGCAAGGTAAACTGATGCAAGGAGCGCCCAGGGAGGGGGTGGTGGGTACAAGTTTTTTTAAAGAGGAACGAGCCCGCTGCATTGTAGGAGGAAAACCTGATGAGCTTATTGAGATGCACAGCACAAGAAAACATTGGGAAACCTAGAAAATACTCCTGACTTTTCACCAAATTTATTCTGAGGCCTTGTGCTGGAATACGGTTGGCATCCCAGAAACATGAGGGAGCCAAGCAAGAGGCCCTGAAGTGGAGAGTGATTTCATTAGCAAGGTAAGAGGGGATCTTGTGACAAGAGCCAGCTATTATGCCGGTGCAAAGGTATGGGCTGAGTGGGCAGAGCTGTGAAAGGACTTCAGAGCCAGCAGGCTACCTGCAGGCAGAAACTGTAGTACTTGGGCAAAGCTTTGTGAAATAACCATACTGTGTCAGGATATGATTCAAAGGCGCTGGCACAGCTGCATAGGGATTTGTAACCTGTCATACTGCTGAACTATAATTGTGTTGAATTGTATGATAGGAGTTTACTCTGCTCCTGCCTGTGCCAGCTCCGGAAATTTGTTAGTTCCTTAATTTTCACCCTCACCAAGAAAGATTTAAAATAATTACATTTTTAGGAGGGGATAAGGAAGTGCATGTATAATGGCATTGCTTGCTTGACTTACTGTACCCAGCACTGTACTTTCATCATTTCTAGCACAGTTATTACCTTTTGCTTTTAATATGTTATTATATAAATATTCATCACATACAGATGCATACTGACCCAGAACAGTGGAACTCAGTATCTCCTGAAAGAGTACGGGAGGCAGGGTGCTGCATTATCTTGGGATTTCCCTGAATATTTGCATGTAATTCCTAAGGTTTCTAAAGCATCTGAATAGCCCCAGGCACAGGGTGGTAGAGGAGCAGAAAAGAAAAAATCTGTTGCTCTGCTAATTGCCGTTCCAGCAGGGCAAAGGTCTGAATAAAGAAGCACTTGAGAGAGGACTGAACTAAGGAGTCTTGCCCCACCGGGAGATCCTAACCTGACTCTGTTAAGTAATGTGGCTTCATGTTTCCAAGGGAGGAGGGCATAATGCTCAGCATGGGAGAATGCTGCTGCTGGGAAGGTTTCTCCTGTCTTGCCCCTTCTCTTCTCTTTTCTTTTCCTTTCAGTAGTGCCTCCTCCTGTGATCCATCATGCAGGGTTAGGCAAATCACAGTCGTAAATGTACTTCTGCTATTTAACTTGCTGCATCTAAATTTTGAACTGTAACCTCTCCAGTGTCTCTGTCTCATGTTGCTTCATAGCGTATCCCCTCTGCAACTGGTCAGAGCGTCTCTCCTGAACCCCTTTACCTTTTCGTCTTACGGGGAAGAGTTGTACTAGAATGGAACTTGCATTAATGTGAACATTCAAGGCCTAGGACTCTCCTGGGATCTAGCTCTCTGTTGAACTTGTTTTCAGCCATCCATCACAAAGTGTTATTTCTCCCTTTTGCATTGCTCTGCTCTTGGATTTTTTTATTTTTCATTATCTTTTAAAGCACTGAGAAAGCCCATCCCCTTCTGCTCAAGCCACAGGATGATAAAGTTGTTTTTCCCTCCAGCTCTTTTCAATGCATCATTTAGCAGACCTCCTCTAACATGTTCTGAAAAGCCTTTCTTATCCCAGGTGGACGGCAGGGAGGAAGGAAATCTGCAGGCTAGTGGGACCATGTAGTTGGAATCCATCTAGGTTTAAATAGCTCAAGGTCAACTCAGGATGGAAAGGACAACAGCAGATTTCTAGAGAGTTCATTCAATGAATTGTTGATTGGGAAAGTTCTTTCAGATCCCCGTGGAGTAGAATCTGGAAGAAATGTGTTTTCCGAAAGGAGGACAGCAGGTTAGTTGTTAATGATTTCAATAAAGCAAGAGAAGGCACATTAGGAGGTTGGCCATAAGGGTAAAAAAGGAGGCTGGTGTATTGCTCATTAGTGGTTTGCTAAAATTAACTCCATTACCGTGTTTGCTTTTATTGCAAGCCTCCCATTTAATTGCAATTACCACTGAACTGCAAAGAACGGACCCTGCTTCATGCTACAGGTTGTTAGTATAAGAAGAGGACCCAGAGCTAAGATGTGTGAACAGCCCTTTTAGGGATCATCTCAGTGGTGTAGCTGAGCCACTTTATCCTGGGTTTTGTTACAGAAATATCTTGGGAGGAAAGTGTGCATTTACTGCTGTTCCCTTCCAAAGAAATCACATGTATGATTTCACAGGCATGGGCAGGAAGTTTGTTTGTTTGTTTGTTTGTTTTTTAAAAACAAAACAAAACAGAGGACCTGATCTAAAGGCTGGTGAAATCAATGACAGCTATGCTGTAATTTTCTGTCAGCCTTGTGTTAAGCCCAAACCCCCATAAATTTAGTTTTTTAAAAAAAGTTYTTTTTTTTTTTTTTACCTTTTTCCTCTCTGTATTTTTATATTTCCTTTTATGTTCTCTTTTCTCCCTTTCACATGCTATTGATTCTTATCTTATCTTTTATTTACTGCCAGTTCTCTCATAATGTCAGGAATCCTATACTGAAATGCCATTCTGTTTTCTGCACGTGCCACACTGTTTTCTGTATTCACAACCTTTAAATAAAGAGAAGGCTTTGCTATTCTTTGTGAAGGTGGCTACCAGTTGGCTAGTTACTGTTTTAGTTTATATACAGAAGGAAATAAGAAAGGAATAGCTGGGATGCTTTTCTAGCGTTGTGGGGCATCTTGCTTTCCTCATATAGATATCCAGTCAGCTCAGAAAATGATGATGGGGACAGTTTTGGCAAAGGACACTACGTCAAGACCTTATCCTTATAGGAAGCCTTATGATATCTGAATAAAATCTTTAATGGAGAATGTGTAGGGCAGTTTTTTCTTATACTAGTAAAATCCATGAGGATTTCAAGAGTTTACCACCAGTGTGAAGACATGGGAAGGTAGCCTCTGTTTTCAAGGGCTTATCTGAAACCTCCAAGGAGGTCAGCCATGTAGAAATCATTACAGCGAATTCAGAAGAGAGAAGGGCTGAATTACCCACGTGTGGATTTGAACTTACAGCTTCATGGTTTGAAGTCATTGCAGACCTGCCATTCCCTTTAGCCTCTGGTTTATCTTGCTTTCCCAGTCACAGATAGTCAGGTATAGGTCAGTGCGGTGGCAGCCTTTTCTGGAAACACAGGTCAGTTTGGACAGGGCAAGCTGCAAGTGGCAAAGCAAATGGAAGGAGACAAAAGGAATAAGAGGTAATAATAGTGCTTTGATGCAAGTAGGTCAGTCTTTAACTCAATGGCCTGTTTCTTTGGGCTCCTTAGGAACAGTTATAGCTGCAGTTGGAGATGGAGATTGCACTGTGAACTGAAAGCAGATGTTCTCTGAATGCAGTTACCTACTAGCAATAAAATACTAAGTGCATGGAGAATGCAGTAATTCAGTCATGTGATTTTTATTTCCGTACTTTGGTCACTGACCCTACAATGGCACTGAAAAATGGGAACAGCTTGTATTTAAAAARAAAAWGGAAGATGGCTGTCAAAAAAAGTGGCTAAGCCTATTTTAATTAAAACTCAGGGAGAAATAGTTGTCTCATTCTTGTAGATCTTTCCAAAGCTCTGCTTCCTAGTATATATTGGTGTTTTGTGTCTGTGAATCTGATGCAGATAGACTTAATTCATAGAGTGATGCAAACATGAAGCTACTTCTGGTAACACATTATGTTATCAGCAGAACTGTCTGCCAGGAGTTATGCTGCTGGTCTCACCAATCAGTGCTAATTTTTGGGACAGTCATAAATATAACCAATTGTAGGATTATGATTGCCTGATTGTATAGGTAAGGGCTCAGGTACAATGGAGATGGGAAAATATTAGAAGTGCCTTGCTAGATCTTTGCCACAGATTTGGGAGGAGTATTGATAAAGTGGAATAGCTCACAAGGCAGAAAAGCTGGGGAATGGGACAGGAGGGAATGACAATAAATGAGTCTTCTTTCTCTGCTTAGCCAGAGGCAGAATTATCGGAGTAAAAAGCCCGTGTTTAGCTCCAACCTTGTCAAACCAGAGCTACTGTTTCTGGATTGAGAAATCTTGGCACGTCTAACGTGTCCTGAGAACTCCTGAGCGTTTTCTGCCTATGCACCTAGAGCTGTGCAAATGGGCCACAAAGAGGATGGGAGGCATAGTTATGCCTCCCATCAGCCTTGGCYGGGGAGAGACTGGGTGGCGAAGGTCAGTGGCTAATGAATCCAGCCCTCAGAACTAGAGCCTTGTTTGTGACAGGTGAAAGCAGGGTGTGCAGAAGGGGGTATGACGAGGTATCAGCTGCTGTCTTGGTAGACAGTGAGCTGCTATTGGACAGGGGAATGCTGTCTTGGTTAACAAAGATATCTGGGAGCCAGAACCCCAGATTCCTTCTCTAGCTGTGCAGCTTTACTCTAACTGTGCAACGTTTGCCTTGCTGTGCATTGGTTTCCTTTGCAAAAATAAATAAATAAATAAAAATAAAATAAATGCAGCTGCATAAATAACCAGTGTTTATATTCAGCAATACACTGAAAAAGCAGAAAACACTCTTTGGGAAAGGAGTGTTTGTTACTTTCCCACGGGGGGGGGGGGGAAGGCAAAGAAAAGGAAATGTTTATTTCAGTTTGAATGAAACTGATTTGTTTCAGGAGGAAGAGGTTAGCTCTTCTATTACATTTTGTCAGATTTTTCAAGTAAAACATCTTTATGATAAAAAAATGTTTTTTTTTTTTAAAAAGGCCCCAAATATGTTTCAGTTTTTTTCAAATTTGTTTTATTTGGCCACAAGAATTTATAAATTTGGGTCACGTATGGCACATGGTTAGTCCCTCTGCATATTTCTATCAATAAAGTCTTTTCTAGAAATCCCCTCCCCACTTGTCGATTAAGAATGTTTTCTCCAAGGGGCAGTGGTTATTTAGTGCTGGCAGAGGTTTTTTAGTTAATTTGTGCGGGTATGCAAAGTGAAGTGACTGAGGTCTCAGGGCTCTGGCGCAGACTCAGCCAAAATCAAAAGAAATAAACAATATCTATCCCTACCGCATTTATCCCTGGGAGACCTGATAGTTGGTGATTCTGACAATGACTGTGTAAGCATCGTTATTAATGCTGAAGGGGACTCTGTTATGTTGTTATGCAGGTCCAGATACCGTTTATTTTTTGTGCTTTCCGAATGCTGCTCTTGAAGGACAAGTAGCTTTTTGAAGCAGACCAAGGTTAGATCTGGTGACCTTTCCTGATTTTTTCCCTCTCCCCCCACCTGTTTTCACATTGCTTCTGTGTTGGTTGCACATAGTGGGTGAGTGGGTCTCTGGGCAATTCTTTCTCAACTGGTGAAAGATAAGCAAGGGGCACAAGTGTCAGGAGTGTTAGATAGGCTGGGAGATACCACTGATTAGCTAAGACAGTTAGAACTGTTTTCAGCAGCACTCAGGTACCTGGGGAGAGAGCAGGAGAAAAAGCAGACCCTGGTTTTAAGCGGGGATCCCGTGCAGGAAATAAAACCCTAGGGACCTGTATCAGACGCAGATAAATCAGCTATGAAGTCTTGCACTCAGTAAATAGAGGAGTTTACAGAATCTACTGCATTAAGTTCAGTTGTAACTGTGTGTGTTTGCTTATTTGTGTGGGTGAAGGGAGACTGCAAACGGGATGGATGCAGATACAGAAATAGGGTGGAACAATGTGCGTGTTCATGATTAGGTCTGGCAGGGTTCTGTGTGATGCCCAGCAGAGAGACAGGACGTGTAATGTTGAATCAGTTGACCTTACTGATGGGTAATGCTGCTTGTTCATCTGTAAGCATCTTGAGTTAGTGGAGACTGCAGCATTGCTAGGGAATGCAAGCACTCTCTGGCCTGTTAATGTGTGAGCAGTTGAGGCTGTCTTGAGATGCTCTGAGAGGAGAAAGAAAAATGATCCAGTTGGGACAAAGTAGCAAGGATTTGGGGCCAAACTCCCCAAGCTCTAAATGGAGCTTTCTGTCAATTTGCTATTACTTTGACTGTGGGGAGGGGAGACGATGAAGTAAGCAGATAGTTTAAAAGCAAGACCAAAAGGAGGTGTCACCTCTGATAACTGAGTGAAAATAACAACAAAACATTGACCAGCAGTTTCTCAGCTATTCCTAACCTAAAGCCAGGTTCTYTCCAGCCCAGCTCAGCCAACAAATTGCTTATGCTTCTTGCTGCCAGCTTTCTGGTAGCTTTAGCTCTCTGTGTGTTACTGCAAATAAACATCTGCAGTCCAGAGCAAAYAGATTTATTTAAAAAACATGCAATGGCAAAGGTGGAATAATAGAAAGGACAGAATGGGTCCTGGCTAAGAGAATTAGTTGTCCACCAGGCTCAGCTCCAGTGAGCTCTCAGCCCTGCTTTGTGAGGCATTGTTGAGGGAGAGGACTAGAGAGCAAGTGGAGCGGACGCTATGCAGAGCAGGAGGAGATATGAGGAGGGATGAGTATGCGTTACGAGGGAGTGATGGGACAGAGGGATGAACATATGGAGGCAGGGGAGTAGCTGGGGGAGTTGTACGGGGTCAGTGTACAGAGAAGAGATGAATGTTCAGGGAGAGGGTGATATGGAAGGTAATATACAACTGTGCTTGGTAAGAAGGTTTTGGGGGGTAATTTAACAAGGCCTGAGTATCTGCATGTGTTGGGGTTGAGCCTGGATTCTTTCAGATTGCAGCCAAGCTCAACAGTAAGTAAAAGTCGGKGCTGTCCTATTCCTCAGGGGGAGATGACTCAGTTGTTGTTGCCCACATCCCCCAAAAGATTAGTTCTACTAGGCCATGTGTTTTTAGCTTCAGGATTAAATAAAACAGATACAGTCTATGTCACTATGGAGATGGCTGCTGAAGGGCAGGATTGGGGCAGAAAGGCACTGGAAAACAGAGAGCTTCTGTAACACTTTCTGGCTAAAAAGAGGTCCTAAGGCTCAGGTCTGGCATTCCAGGCTTTGTTTCTGATTTAAAATTTGTAACCACCTTGCCAGGAGTACCAGCGTCGCCGATCAGCCAGCAGGAAAATGGTTAGAAGAAAGGTGTGCTGAGCTGAAGGACAGTTTCCTAAGCAGCAGCAAAGGAAAAAATCCAACCCCTCTGGTACCAAGCAGCTTTGATGTGGTTCTGAAATCAGCTCTTGCCGGGTCTCTGAAGCAAGACATTGCTTCAGCAGTGCAAACTGCTGTTCCCTGCAGAAAATTAATAAGGAGACTTTGGATTCCACCCTGCATCTGACCTAACCAGCTAAATAGGTTACACTTAGTTTTAAGAAATGCCCCAGTTTTCCTCTTAATAGGCAATTTTTCTGCTTAATTTGCAGAACAAGCAAAAAGCTATTATGTAAAATTTATCAGCAGCAATTGGCTCTCATTAGAGATTGGGAGCAGGAGGCTTCATCATACGGGAGAAGGATCCTCCAAAATTTTGTTTCCCAGCGTTTATGCCTTACTCTGAGCAGATTCAGACTCCAAGCTATCAGTATTTCTTTCGTCTTCTCACAGGAGTTGCTCTCACCTTCTTTCTATCTGTTTCTAAAAGTCCTTAAGCATTGAGCAACCGGTCATGTTACAAGCWTGTGATCCAAGCTGAATGAGGTGTCTGTAAATTGCAGTGCTATTATTAAAGTGTTTGAGCATGAATTTTGCCATGTTGAGCAAACTCAGTTCCAGCAGGAGCATTTTGTTCAGGAACGTTCAGGTCCTCTTGTGTGCAGAACTCCTTGCTGGGCCAAGGAGTCAGGCTGTACGTATCTGATTGTGCCTACAGGATACAGGCTATGTGCAGGGCCAGCAATGCAGCTTATAAGTTGCTAATTGTGTCATAAGGCAGAACTGAGTTATTTCCCTTGTACAGACAGAGGATGACTTGTGGTTGTTTTATTTTTTGGAGTCAAGTCTTTGTCAGCTGGATGAAAACTTTCTCTTTCAGTGCTGAGGGAGGACCATGCCGCAGTTGCTGAAGAATACAGAGAGGCCCTGTAAATCTCTAGATTAATGGTGGTTCTGCCTGCGCCTGGCTTTGCTATCATGTCAAAGGGCATTTTTCTACTGATCTCAGGGAGAAGAGATGACATCTCTTATACTGGGCAAAACTACTCAGGAAGTCTAGAAAGAACCGTTTCATATTAACACTTCAAATGCTTTTATGGTCCCTGTGACAGATAAAAGGTCATGGCTTCTCCCTCCATAAATCCTGCCTGCATATGAGCTAGATCTTTTAGATCCAATATTGTTGCAACTTGCTTTGTCTGTACTGCTGGAGGTCACATTTACTCTAAAACCCAAATACTGTCATCCTTCGTACAGCCGACATGCTCAGTCTCCCTCTGAGTCTTGTCTGCAGCAGGCAGCTGTCTCTCTAGCCCATGAGACTCGGACATGGGGGCAGGTAGCTTTCGTGCAAGTTCAGCCTTTATGTGCCACATGAAAGTGAGTGACTTGGGTCTGGAAACTCATTCCTGAGTCTTACATCTTTACCAGAAGTGATATAGTTACTGATACCTGCTAGGCTGCCTTTTCTTGCCACTGTTTTCTCCCAAGCCCTGCACTGGATATAGCAGTCATAGAAAGAGCTGCTGGCCCTATCTCCTGGAGACCTAGAACAGCATGATCTGAAATTGCTCATGTTTTCTTCATGCTGCAGCAGCATCTTTGGCTGCAAGTGGAGACAGCTGTGACTTGTGTAGAGGGACAGGTAAACTGTGATATACCTTCCTATGAGACACATTAGGGAGGTGGAAATTATTACTGACATTGAAACATTCAGATGGGGATTTTTCCTTTTCTTTTCCCTCTACAGTAAATGTTAATTATACATGAAGGTTCACTACAGCAGAAGGGATTATAATTAATTTATATTTGAACTATAATAGATTTCACTACAAACTGCATTTCATTGCAACAAAGTGTATTATGACTGTTGTTTGGTGCCAGTAATTTACATAAATCGACTGCAAAGCATTGCATCCATTAATCCTGTGGTAAGGACAAGAGCAGGCAGATAGGACTAAAAAAAAAAAAAAAAAGAAAAAGAAAAAAGGAAAAAAAAAAGGCAGCTCTGTTCAACTTGTGAACAGAGACCTTCTGCTTGCTGCAGAACCTATCTAGTATAACCTGGGAAATACACTGTGGTGCAATGCACTCCTATTTGCATTTGAAAGATAACATTTGGAATGAAATCCGCATCTGAACTTTCCTAGAAGTGAGAATTTATCTGGCTGTTTTATCCCTAGTCTAAGTTACTTTAAAAAAAAAAATCAGAGTCCATCTGAAACAAGAATAATTCTTTGTTCTTCTCAGGGCCCTGAGTTTGATTCCAAAGCTGTGTCAAGAGAGCCCTGGCCTGGAAGATGGGTGAGCAGGATTTTATTCTTGACCTGATGGAAAATTGTTTTCTTTCCTATGCCTCTCTTTCCTTTTGCAATATTACCTACCTGGTCTTATGGGATGGAAGATCCTCCAAGGTAACGATTATGCTTAAAGCAGTAGGTTGGAGCAACAGTGTCCCTGTCATGGTACCAGTATTAATCCAAACGTACCAGATGCTATTAAAAACGTAAAATAGCACTTGATAACTTCTAATTGGTATTCCCTAATTTACTACTGCTATCATGCTAACCTCACTGCTCTCCATCCTTGTCACCTTATGTGATGTCCCGGTGGTACCAGCTCTTGGACCTTGGTTTCTTTGCCGTCAGGCATGCCCTGACACCTGGCAGCCCTTTGCTAGGGAGCATATCAGACTCTGCTGATGCTGTATGTTGGACTGCTTGCTGCCTTCTTCTCCCTCTGAACATGGTATAACAAGCTTTCGGCTGCAGACAGGAACTTCATCCCTGATGACCCAATCTCAGACTGTAGAAAAGGKCAAGCTGGCTTGTCAGAGACTTGAACAAACAGCTCGGCAGCTGTTGTAAACAGCTGAGAGGAAAGGTCAGAGACAGCTTTCCTCTGCCACTGGTGAAAGTTCCTCTCCTGCACTGCTGGGCTTTGGCCAAGCAAGGGGAAATGCAAGAGAGGGCCGGAGGAGAGAAGTGTCAGGAACAGGCACCATAAATAATTTCTGCTTGCCCAACAAAGGACAGAGGAGAAATGTTGGAATAGTGGCCAGGCTCTGTAAAAGATGGAGGCATTCTCTCCAAGCAATAAAAACCTTTTCCAAATAAAAGATTGCTGCCTGTTTAAATTAATGGGCAGGTCACTGATTATCCCTTTGTCATTTATCTTTAATAAATGTTTTGGGATTCATTTCAATGTTAGAACCAGCCCTCTGCAGGATTTCCACTCCAGTTCCCACCTCTCTAGAGGCATTATTTTGGGGAACACATGGCAGTAATGTGGCTTCCGCCATCTTCTTAGGAGCATGAGGGAGCTTAGTTGCCATCTCCTCAGGTCAGGGGCTCTGTCCATTTTGGGCGTGCAGTGGRTGATGGGTAATAAGGCATTTCACTGGATGCTATTGCTGTGCCAACGTAGAACATCACGTGTGTGTATGTTTTACGCTAGTGTAGTATGACTGGGAGTAGCGCCGTTTGGACTGTATTGGTAACCTGACATAGGAACCAGTATCAAGCCCTGGACGCGCAGGTCACACTTACCTAGAGGTGCTTGGATGATCAAGGGAGTTATATGTCAGCACTTCCATCTTCCACAGAGCAGTATTAAAAGCCATGCTGGTCTTGCAGCTGGTATCTGAGTTAGCAGCATGTCTGGATTTACTCAGGGTATCCTTGTGCTAGGGAGCTTGGGTATCAGAACATCAGAACTGCAGCAGCACAGCCCTCGGTACAGTTGACAGAAGCCCACTTGAGACTCTGGGAAATTACCTGCTGTCTGAATTGCTGTTGCCCTTAGATCCTGTGCTCTTGGATCTACCAAAAGTAATCTAGCTTGGGCACATCTACCTGTGCTACTGTCTTGTTACAGTGCAGGCATACTCTTTCTACCTTGGGACATTCCTTGCCCAGTTTGCACTTTATTTGCTTCAGAACTATTTCATGGCTTTGCTGAAGGCATTCATGGCCACTTCAGTGAAGTCTGGTTCCCTTCCAACAGCTTTCTTACACAATTCATACTTCTACTCCAGCTGTAAAATTAACAGACTGTTTTATTACACAAGCTTTATTATCCAGTAGGACCCATCCAAGGGCAAGGAGCAGTTTTAATCCCAGCAAAATGACACCTTGGCAGCAAAACAGTTTTGCTAGTAAGATTGTGTTGGAAGTGTCCGTTGAGAAAGTGGGAGGAGTCCAGAATGGGCCGCTCTAGCTCCTCCTGACACGAGAGGATGCAGGATAGAATTTTGGAGCAGTGCAGAGCAACATTGAGGCTCGTCCCTTCCCAGTAGGAGCCACGGGAAATAGGACTCTGATGGCTGCATTGCAACACCTGAGGAGAAGTCACTGCAGAGAGTATTGTAACACTGTGGATGTTAAGACCTGGCACCGTCTCCTTCCCAGTCACCCACAGTGGGAATCACAGTGGGGCAAAAGATGTTCACAGAAACTGCTTTTCCTAAGCCACCCAGATACGTACATTGTCCTAAAATGAGAACTGGTCTAGTCTGAGATGGAGGAAAAAGGGAAACTGTTTCCAGAAATTCCTTCTGTCTTGCAGTTAGACAGAAGTGAGTGTCCCACAAAACCGGACTGAGTGGGGGGTCAGTCATCTGCCCCCTTACTTGCTTCTGACTCAGCCTCTGACATAAAAGACCATTTCCAGAAAGCAGTAGGGGTGAAAATATTTCAGTTCGCTGCTGCTTTGCAGTTGCCAGTCTCACTAATTTCTACTCTGATGTCACCAGCAGTGGTCCCATTGATGTTATTTATAGTGTTTGTGCTGTGGGCTTTGGCTGTGCTCAATGCTCGGTTGCTGGTCTGCAAGGAAGGGATGAGCAGCTCCAACCCTTTCAGTGACATTGCCTTTCAGCCTGGAGTGTATTCCAGGTTCTCCATGTCATACCCGGGCTACCTAGATCTACCCTGCRCTTCTGTCTGTTCCTTGGTTTGCTCCAGCAAACTGAGCCATCTTTTTTTTTTTTTTTTTTTATATTATTTAGAATTTAGTTTAAAAATGCAGTAATTCATGAGACCAAGCGAATTCGATCAAGAAGCTTCAGGGGAAGGCAGTCTGCAAAGCCAGATGCAAATGCAGCCAACCAGAAATATAATATTGAGAGCAGGCAATTATTCTCCTATCAGAGCTGCAGGATTTCAGTGTTTCTGACTTCAGTGCTACTTCAGGACAGTGAGGCATCCATTTTTGGCTGAAAATGGGTAGAGCCACAGTTGCTTCAAAGCTCACATCTTTCCCTGCGTGATATTCATGAGCTGCAATTAATTGAGGCATTTGAACAAGCAGATGCCAATCTCTGTGAGAAGGACCTTTTCAGATGACTGGAATTGCTAACCTGAAGCATTCAAAAATCATGAGTCAGGCTTTCTCCACTTCCCCAAATTCTAAAATTAAAAAAGMAGCAGCAGCAGCAGCCAGGGCTTCGGTATTTTTACTCTCTGAGGTTTAAATCTTCAGAGTTTTCATGACAGTCGAACTTCTCAAGTAATTGCAGGGCTCTGGGAGCTAAGGCTTTTCAGAAGAAGCACCAAATATTACCAGACATGGTACAGTTGTAAACACTGGAAACTGTGCAGTGAAAAAGTATGCCCCAAAAGAGGTATTTCAACACCTAAGCTGATCTCCAATATGAAGTGTGCCCTGTGTCTGTGTATAGGAGAGAGACCTGGACAGATACCACATCTACAGAACAGGCCCTTGTCTCTTTAAGACATCCTGTGAGCCACATGGCCTTGATTCAGTCCCTGGGTGAAGAATATTTTACAGTGAACTTGTGCCCTGTTCCTTATGCATTTCACATTTTTCTGCAATATTTCAGCTTGTAAGAAGCCACTCAATGTATTAATGATCAGGAAATAATAACATTCTCAACCTAGGGCCAAGTATCCTCCGTCTCCCTGCCATCTGTAATAACAGCGTGTTTAATGGATGTGTGCAAGATGGTCTCTTAGGAACCCTCGGGGAAGCGCAGAGCTATACTGAAAGCACAGTTGCTCAGCTGTTGCTGGAAAATTCAAGGCTCGTTCCAATTTTTCAGTGCCGGTTTGGTGACTTTCCCAATGACGTCACTCTGTTACCTGCTGCAGGTTCTGTGTTGTTTTGTGTCTGTCCTGGGAACTGATTTCACCAGTGGCACAAAGGTACCTTGTGCGTGTGTTGTCAGCCTCCTACGGCAGAGATTGATGGTAAGCAGCAAGAACCACATGGTCGCAGAATCTCCCAGCTACTGCCATCTATGATGGAGGAGACTGTCAATCAGCAGTTGGCAGCATCAATGTTATTTTAAATCAAATATACCAGAGTGGTTTCCTGTGGTGGTCAATTGCCACTGGGTATCAGTGGCGGTCTGCCAGCTCACTCACAAATAGCCTTGCTCCATACTGCCATTATTGCATTGTCTGTTCTGCGTCCCTTTTGTGAATATAAAGGCAATATATGATATTGCAACGCAGCCATTGCCTTCTAACTCAAGAGAAATTCCATTTTGAGGGACACTTTTCAGAGCGGTTGCTCACAACCGTTAGACCTAACAACAGAGCTTGTTCTGCTGTTTGATTCATCCTTAGTTTTTTCAAGAGACCGTCACTAAAGAAAGCACAATTGTTGGACTTGATCTGGGAATCACAGAGTAAAAGTTGATGGCCTTTGTTAAGCGGTATGAATATAATAGCCTCCTCTAGGCATTAATCACCATGAGACCTTGAACACGAGAGCTTGGGATGTTTTTGCAACCCTGTCACTTGTGTGCCATGTGTCCTTGGGCAAGCCTTTTCTTTTCCCTGTGGCCCCAAAACTACCTCAGCTGAACAAAGTATGTAATAATACTGAAGTGCCTCTAAAGACCAGTTCATTGATGAATGAATGCTTAATGCCTTTTTTTATATATCTTTGGATGCCAACTGCTTTTTTAGTGCAAAGTAGTATTGATTATCATCATGCATATATAATACACTAATTTATTATTCATTTCCTTATTGCTTCTGTGTTCTGACATGATCTTTATTAGGTACCTTGGGGGGAGGTTAATAAAACTCTGTCTATTTACGTGACATAAAAAGGGAAGTGTTACCCTTCATACAGTCCCACCCATTGTCCTAGCAAAACCCATCCACTTGGCGCAGACCTCCAAGGCACCGTTCCAGCATGTCTCCTGAGCATCAGGCTGGGATTCTACTTTGATAGATGTTTCCTTTCTTTTCCTTCTGCGGAATTTATAACTGCTAGTCTGACCTGGCATTGCTGGCTATCACAGAGAGAGGCTGCTTCTTTCCAGGGTAATCTTACACTACTTGTTTTTATAGGTATATTGAAGATAATGATCTTACTTCTGGATGGAAGATAAGAGCGAGACAAAGACAGAGCTGTTGGCTTTGAGCTTGCATGAAGAGCTGCAATGAGGACCGTATATGAAGACAGAGCAGTGCCACGACTGGTAAGAGTGAGCAATGTAGTGACTTTGATATGAACAATGACCCTCTCAGCGTTAAGCATATCCCATTATTTTGCAAGAATAATGGTCAAGACCCAGATTCACAAAGGTGCCAAAGCGATGCTAAGTTCAGCAGCATTTGAGCATCTAAATACCTTTGCAGATAGGGACATAAATGCCCTATTTAATCTGAATTAACGTGACTGAAAAAGTGACGCTTTAGCACAGTGGAACATACTCTGTCTGAGGTTGTCTCCATTTTCCATTGTAGCTGCCATTTTGTATTTAGGTTGTACATGTTGCCAGCCTTGCCCAAGGCAAGGTTAATGAACTGCATTTCCTCCTATCTGCCCAGCTTCAGAGAGCTGCACCATATCTTGTTGAAGGATCATCRCTGGGAAACTATCACACAGCAATCTAGAGCCATCGGCTTTGATTGTCTCTCAGTGGCTGGCCGAACGCCACGGTCAACAGATTGGCTGCATGGGGATGCCAGCGTCATGGGTGTCTCAGTCTCTTCTCAGCCTGACACATGGCAAAAAGCTGCACKTAGGAGGAGAGCCAAAAATTGTCCGCTGGAAGTGGGGCAGTGCAGGAGAGAGAGCAAGTGGGATGCTGCCCGCAAAACTCAGGGTTGCAGAGGGAACCTGTTAATGTAGATTTTTTCCAGATAGTTTCTTTGCTCTTTCCTTTAGTTTCCAATGCTTCCTGGTTCCTATCTCCTGTAAGAGCCAAGTTGGCTGAGCTGTCCAGCCTCCTTTCTCCTCGCCACATCACTGGTCAGATTGTACCTGAAATCCAGAGGTAAGAAGCAACAATAGCAATTTTACTTGCATTTTACCTACCTTATGCCAACTCTGGTGTACAGAGGACTTGTTTTATGATTCTGCCATTCTTTCCCATCCCAGAGAGGGAGAAAATTTCCCATTTAATATTAATCTCCCCTCCATGGATTCAGGCTGCTTCTGACACTGTATCAATTATTTAAACTTGTTTAAAAATTTCAAGGATTAAAGAGATTAGTTTCTTGTTGATTTTGATAATTCTTCCTGCTTTTGCATCTCTCAAGCTGTGAGTGCAACAGAGCTACTGAGTTCCTATTTGTTTAGAGTTCACCCTATCAAGGGGCGAAATGGAAATTTTGTTTCCATTTATAATTGCCAAGTTCATGTCTGAATTGGAAGCAGTTGCAGCAAACTGAATATTGACAAAGCAATTGAAGACCTTTTCAGTGACCTTGTTAGGTGAGGGATCACTTGTAACATTACACAGGGACTATTTARTTGTGCGTTTGTATGTGCAGTTAGGATTTTTCAGCGGAATTTTACATTGTAAAAGTAAACTTGAAAGAGAGAGAACAACATTTGCAATTTTTCTCTGTAATCACTTCTTCTTCTCTGCTACATAAAGTGACTGCTCTCAATGGAGTCTGGGTGACTCCGTTGTCAGGTCAAAGAACCCCGTATGTTCTTGTCCCAAATTTAAAGAATGTCAAAAGATGATCCGTTGTCCCCTTTGCGATGCATCTTTGTTAGCTGTGGAAGAGCAGCTCACGTGCTCCAGCCTACCAGCTAAAATCAGGACTGCAACTGGCACTTAAGAAAATATACAAAAAGAGGATTAAAAAGAATAATCAAAGAGCTTTAAGTATCAAGAAAGCAAACAGGTCTATGAAATGTACGTGAAAACACACTAAAAGGTCAATTGCAGAGTTATCTGTCTTTCATGCAATCATAAATTCATGGGGGGGGGTTTCTGTCAGGGAAAGTGAACTCCATAAATGGGTTCTTTCATGTCACCTGACTGGTGCTGTTCCCCTCTGCTTCTTGTTTTCTTGGCTGCTGCTGGTTCACGAACCCCTGTTGAGATGGCATGGTGGTAGCATCAGTGTGAGTTGGGGCAGGATCGGTGGGACTCACCCCACTTCCATTAGCAGGCAAGACTATGTAGTCCTAGCTTGCATCCTGTAAGGAGGGGATAGATGGACCTTGCTGGTGAGAGAGAACCTCCATTGGTTCATTGGCTAAAACACTAAAAACTCATGTAACTCTCCAGCCCTGCTGGTGTTTTGAGGAAGTTATAAGTCCAGTGGAAACAGCCTTTTACCCAAGGAGTTTGGATGAATATCTGATGTTGAGAAGCTTATCTAAATGGACCTTTGAAAAGAGATGGTGTCATCACTCAAGAATATCTCTCTGTCCTTTCGAGGCAGTGCTGAAGTAGCTACAGCAGGACTCTTAATAAAAAAAAAAAAAGATAAAAAGAAAAGCATCAGAATAACATTGCAGGAGAATAAAATAACTTAAGTATTCACAAGGTGCCATGGTACGTGCTTTCTTACCAGAGCACATCTCTGCCTTAGGGCTGCACAGGCGAGGTGTGAATGCAGTGTTTATTCATCATGGCCTCTTCTCTTCCTGTGCTGAGAGTGCTTGGAGGATTTCTTCTGTAATAATTGGAAGTTTCTGTTGTATGGGCATGTGTCCCACCAGCATCTGGACTACTGCTGCTAAATTTGCCAGACCCTTGAGGAGAGTACTGGGTGACTATCTTTTTTCACAGGCACTGAGTGTTTGGAAACTGTCTTTGTTCCATTATTTTATGTATGAGAAGCAGCTGCAAAGCAGGGAGGAAATTTAAGTCCAGATCTTAAGTTTTCAAAGTCTGTGGGTGTGTTATGGRTTCTAGGTTTTGATTCAGTCCTCTCTCCAAAGAAAAGCTACAGTTGATGACATATGAAGACAGAAATCCTTGCACAAACACAGATTCAGAGCGTAACCTTTATTTTGAGCTTCAGCAACAGCAATGCTGGTAACAGCAAAGCTGTTTGCAGGTGATGGTATGGGGAAGAAGTCACTCTCCTGATATAATCATCTGATTTAAATCCAACCCAGAAATGAATATTCTTGGCTTCCTGTGATATCCCAGAAACGTGCCATTCCCTTAACAAACTGATCAAACAGTGATAGTCATATCTAAGAGCAAGTTTCTTTAATTACAAATTAATCAGGGGGAAAAAAACAGTAAGCTTTTTCTCACTGAATATTCGCTGTTAGAAGGAATCAGATGGTCCATTATTTTTCTTTCCAGCTGTTTCATGCTGCATGATAGACTTTATCAGTCAGCCCCAAAAACCAATCTTCTTCCAGTCTCCAGCACAGTCATCATCAATCACATCTGTGAGCAATGGCACTAGAGCCTCATCACAACCTTTTCTTTGCTAGCAAGCGTCACAGCTCGGAAAGAGAGGTGGAGATGTACATTTCAAATATCGATCATTGTCTCCTGCAGTGAAAGCATGGTGGGAGGAGAGAAGAGAGAGAGATTGCATGTATTTTATTTTTGTTGTTAGTGTCTCTGGCTAGAAACTGATAAGCTGCAGGAGCTGAGAGCAGAGAGAGAGTCTGGCATGAATGGTGTGTGGGAGGAAGGTCAGGAAGGGAGGAAAACAAAACGTCTTGTTGTTACTTCCATTATTTGTATTATAGTGGTGCTACCAAGCTCTTACACTGAGTGTTCTGTCCACCTACTGTGAACAGCTTTGTAAAGGTCAGGATCGTTATCATGATCCATTTTCCAAATGGCGAAACTGAGGAAGGTTTAACTTGTGTAAACCAAGCAAGCCAAAGACAGAAATTTTTTTAAAAAGCTCAGGTCTCTTGAGATGTAAAATAGCACTCTGTCCCCCACGTAGCATTGCCTTCCCTTTGTAGAGAAGGGTGAATCTGAGCAGGATCTCACTGGGCAGAGTATGGTACAATCCATACAAGGAAAAAACATCTCCGCCAAAGGCCCCAGCATAGACCCCCTTTTTCCGTTTCCTGGTCTCTCTGTCACTGGAGGTCATCAATTGTTATACGGCTTTCCATTTCAAAGCTTTAGTTCATGCTTTATGTACACAAACAAGAAAAGTGTTCCAGCTTCACATTGTTGCAGTTTGAACCCCAGAGAAGTGATGTGCTGCTTCAAATATATTTCACTTCATAGTATTAAGAAAAGGAGAAAGAAAGAAAAAACAAATACTAGAAGCCAGACTTCTTTCTTACGTTTGTTTCACACTTCATTGGTTTCTCTGGAGTTACTCCTAATTTACACAGACATAAGGTAAGACTTAGTCTCCTGGGTCTAGTTTTCCACCCATTTATACAAACTTTATGTATGTAAATCATGCCTGTAACGTCTGCAACGAAGACAGAAAACAGAGTGCGTTTCTTTCTCTGTATTCTACCCTGTAACACCATTGATTCCCCTTCCAGATACAGAGGGAGTTTATTCACTTAAGGTTTCTTTAAACATTCTTAGATGCTGAGAATTTAATCTCTGGGTGTTTGTAGTTATCTGCAATAACTACTTGAAGAAATGAGGCTAAGGCTGTACAGCCAGTTGAAATGTGGTCCCTGGTCAGGTTTAAGCAGGCTGAGAATTGTGATGCACGCATTTACCATCCACAGCATTACCGTACTGTGGTCTGACTGCCCTGACAAGGCTGATGCATCCAGCTTACATGGAGCTATACTGGGTGTTGTGCTAGGATTTGAGTTTTGCCTCAGGAGTTTTCTGGAGAATGAGTGAAGCCTGCAGCTGCCTCCCTCCTGTATTTGCAAAGCATAAATGATAGGCAGTTCAGAGCTAGAGTACAGGCTTGGGATAATAATGTAGAGCTGTAGGCTGCTGTCTTAGCACCCGTGACTCAGAGGGCCTAAGTTARACCAAAATAAATGGTTCACATACTTACCTCTACATTTAGGTTRTAGGTGTCATGCATCCCTTCAGCTGGAAATCCAGAAAAAAGACTTTTTTCATTTTTTTCAAGACTTGTCCTTTGAGAGGTCATCTGTGCAATATAGAAGCAGGATATTTGTCAATCTCTTTTGGCAAATACTCRGGCAAATACTTGGTACCTCTTATACAACAGTTTATTTTCCACCTTTGTTTGTCTGGTTTCCTGTTGATCTCAATTCTGCAAAACCACAGCGAAGCCCATTCCTTCCCTCATTCGGCTGCCTAAGTACAAAGAGCATGTATTTTGTCCAAAATCATCTGTAGAATTAGTAACCGAGATGCACAGGCTTCCCAGTTCCTGCTTCCCCAGGTACCTATGTGCCATGCTCTCTGGATCGCGTCCCATTCCTTCTTCTAAGCGGAATAAGCTTTCTCTAGGACCAGTGAAAAGCAGCATTAAGAATAAAGTGCCCAGGAAGGGGATGGCTGGAGATACAATGGTAATTAAGCTGGCAAAGAAAGTTATGTGGAATCAAATCACCTCACGCTTCCATGCTTTTCTGTCCTTTAAAAAATACCCTGGATGCTGGTCCACGCTAATTGGCTCGTCATTCTGGCAAGCCAAGGAGAGATCAGCTTCTTTTTCACTGCCTTTGTGTCCCTGCTTCCCATCCTAACTTAGTTTAGTCTTCTGTGAAATTGTTTTCTCTGCAGAGACAGAGTTGCCTCGTCTCTTGTAATTCCACTAGAATAATCCTTGGCTCTGTGCTAGAAAAGTGCTGAATGTAGTCACTGAAAGGAACGCTGGGGAAACGTAGGCATCTGCACACATGCACCTTGGTGCTGGGGGAACTTGAGCAAAACTCGGAAAACACTGGAGTTTGCAATTACCTCCTTCTTTCCTTTAACACTTTCTGTACTGAAAAGTAGAAAAGCTCAGGAAGCAGCCAGCCAGCCAGCCAGCCGTGGAAAARGGTGTACCAAGCAAGCAGAATTATTTTGGCAGTGAAAGCAGGTGCAGGGGAACAAATACTTTGTACGGGACCTCACCATGCACAGAGCGCCGTGGGTTGCAGGCAGTGCATGCAGAGACCTGGGCTCGCTCAGCATCAGAGCTGAACATAAGGCCAGATCCCCTGCCTCATAACTCCTCTGACCTTACCACAGTTAGCGCGACATGAAGTTTTGTCGCAGAGTGCTTAGGATTTGGGCTGATGAAAATAATAACTTCAGACTTATCTGCCTGTGTAACTCTGTGGTACAAAAGGGAAAGATCTAGTCCTAATTATTTAACTAAATTAAGGATCCTCATCAACCCCCTGTGCCTGAGATAAGCATTGTCCTCATTTTTACACAGAGATATGTGGAGGCTAAGGCGTGGTTCCTGAGTGACAGAGCCTTGAATAGATCTTACAATTCCCAACTCGCCAGCTGAAGCTCTAACCAATGAGGTGACAAACCAAAAGGAGGTATAACTATTTCATATGTGTGATTTGAAGACAGAAGGGAACRCTCTTGTAGGCCTTCTTTGTACAACCTAGTAATTCTTTTCCCTTGCTGGATAAATGACGACAATAATACTGAGCTTAACAATTCCCAGTTAGACTAGAGAGCATCTCTTTTTGAGAGCTAGCCAATAGCAATTTTCAGATATTATTGACAGCCTACTGTTCCAGCCGTATCACACCAGAGTCCTGGCAGACAGTTCACTGCTCCCTGTAGAGAACAGGACTTTTTTCAGAGTTTGTCACCATATCAGTATTGTGCCTTAGGTTATCAGAGAGCATCCAAATGGCAGCACTCAGGAAGATGCTTATCGCCTGGACAGTTTATTCTGTAATTTCCTGTTACTATTTTCTTGTATTTGTTTCTGAATCCTGGCCATTGTCAGCAAGAAGATGCAAGGTAGATTGACATAGTCCAGTTAATATGGCAATACCCACATTCATAACCTGCTTGTAGGGCTCTTGGCCCATGGTACGCTGAACTTTAATGAAGTCTGATAGGTAGTTGAAAATTTTATACAGTTACATCAGCCAGAGTAGATTTAGCCAGAAATCAGTTTATAGCCTGGTTTTGACATGGATCAAGACAGAAGGATGTAGAACAGGAACTCAGGAGTAGTCAGATAAGAATTGCCGTGTGATTATGGGGTCTGTCACTCAATATTTAAATATGGTGGGTGTCAACCATTCTGTTCTAAAAGATGAGATGTTGTCGTTTTCATTACAGATATGCTAATTTGTCATGCTCACAGATGACAGAGCCCCAACTCAGACTTCCATTGTAACTAATTAAACAAAAAAACCAACCAACAAACATGGCAGGTGAGGAATTAGAATGTGAAGAATTTAAAATGTTAGCATCACCTTGCAATGATGCTCAATATAATTCTGTTAAATACCAGAGACTTACCRGGAAATCACTTTAAAAAGAATATAGGGCACCACAAGGCAGCAATGACAGTTTTCCCAGGGTTCCATGGCAGCTTTCATCCTGAAGGATCCCAAAGCATTCTGTCAGCTGTCCAGGCAAGATTCACTTCATGAAAATGTAAATGGGTTAAAATGTCCCTGCTTCTGGATATCGGTGTACTTGACCTTCACTTGCTCTCTGCTGAGGTCAGTGATTTCAGTGACTGGGACTGGCTGATGCACTAACTGACTCAGACTTACATATTAAGTGGTCCTTAGATACCAGGTGAAAGATCTCAGAAATAACCCCGGCAGATGAAGAGATGGACAAGTACCAGAGACAGATAACATTTAATTGGTTTTTGAATATGTATATACCAGTCAGTATCTGACTACTGCAAGTAAGCTGACTTTGCTTTGTGTACTTCAGTATAAAAAGAATCAAAATAGTTTGGGGGAATTTTCTGATCTAACTAAGCATTCTCAGTTAAGCAGAATCCCCACAAAAGTTAAAGGGGCAAAACGAGTAAGGGAAAAATTATAGCTCTTAAGAAGTCCTCCACAGCTCAACTATTGACATTATATAGGTACATTTTTTTCTTTGTAAATATTATCAAGGAAGCTCACAATGAAGTGATAGGAAGTTTTTCTATTTTAATTCAGGCATCCAAGATTTATTCTTTCTTTCTCTGTCCATCTGTCTACTTTGCTCAGGTCATCAGAGGTGTATTGTACTGTGATTCAAGTAACGTGAAGAAATATTTTGTACAACCCTTGCAAAAGTATGGTGTCTCCCCTGTCCAGAAAAGGGGATCCGATAGCCTGAGGATTTACTTCTCAGCTTTGTTTCTTCAACTGGGCAACCCATTTCCTGTCTCTCTCATTGATAAAGTCATCTGAGTACATCAGGTGTGATGGAACATTTCAATATTATGTCTTCTATCATGGAAATGGAGCTTTCCCTCTCCTTTTAGATAAAAGCTTTTAATATCTGAGTCTCCATTCTAGTCAACCAGGCCATCAGACATAAGGCTCCCTGACAGCATATTTGTGTCACAAACATGTGATGCTGCTCCCTGCTTCACTAACCCAGACAATAAATGTTGTGGAGCCAGAGCAAAAAATGAGAAGGGGGATTTACAGTGCACGGTGTTGTATGGCTTCTAGGCGAGGTTCATCCCTGGGTTAGTGCATTTCAATTCGGAGGAATTGTCCCAAGCAGTCAATCTGCTCAATAACAGACATGCAAGACTGGAATTTCAGCTCTGGACTTTTAACTCACTCTTGTCCAAAATACGTAGAGGGATGCTTAGCACAGGGGGATGGGGATTTATATAGTGTTTGATTAATCCTATGGCAGAGGCTGAAGGAGAATGTTAACACTTCAGCTCACTCAGTATAGAGGTTCTGAGCATATCCGAAGTTCAGAGGGATTCAGTTAACGGCTAGGCCAAGAACATCATCAAAACTGACATGAGACGGATTTACAAAGAAGGCTGAGGAAAACTGAGGGACTCGGAAGGTCCCTAGCAAAGCTAGGTGAGCGTGTAGCTTAATTTATTTGTTGAGAAATTCAAGATAACATTTTAAAAAAGTTGTTATTCTGCTTGTAAATCTTTGAATTTTAACTGAACTTTGAAAAACTCAATTTGCTATTAGCTCAGTAAAATGCTCTTCAGGCACTCTCGAGCAGCCAGACAGGCAACGCTGTTACAAGGCATAAGGACTGGCAATAGAAAATAATATTGACAGTAGTGTAAGTCATCACCTTCTTCAGTGGAGCATCTCTTTTGGAGGTTGATCAGGTAGTGACACTGGAGGGGGTTAAATGTTCAGATTTTCTTATCAGCTAAAAGTTCAGAACAAATAGGTTGACATATGGTTTGCTCTCCTTTTTCAGCCAAGTCTTAGTTTCTTTAGAGTCATTCTTAAAATCTTATGATGCACATAAAAAGCAGTAAAAGCATTTAAAATGTGTGTGTGTGTGTTCTGTATGGAATGAAAGGTGCTTATTCATACAGTGACTGTGCAGTGAGCTCCCAGTGAAATCCCAGGCTACATGGAATTTACCCATTAGATTTGATTTTGAAGAAAATCAGTTCATATAAAAATCATTGAAATTTTATCAGATTCTCAGTTTTGTTTATGGAGAAGTACATTAAACCTTACGACATTTGCAATGTCTGATAACTTGGGCATACCACCTAGCAAAAAAAAATCCCCCAGAATATACAGCAAGAAGTAGCAGTAGGAACCTATTTGCTCTTAAAACTGGGGTTTGCCTGAAACCAAAATTCAAAGGCAGCCTTTGCTGAAGGAGGTGTATAGACAGGGAGGTGAAAAGAAAATGACAGCTATCGTGGCTGTCTGAAAACCTCTGTGGCCTCTGTTACCATAGCATCTGAGCTCTTCCGAATCACTGACCAATTTTGAGTGCACAACCCTCCTGTCCAGTACAGAAGCAGTTCCAGTACTTTAAATTTGGTCTTCCTATGAAGAGTTAAATGGAGAGGAGGAAGGGAGGGAGAGAGGGGTGGAAAGGCCAAATAAATCAGCATCATTTACAAAAAGGTTGAAAATGGAAAGGGAGGGAGGAGAAAGAGGCAAGTGCCAACAGTAAAACGAAAAATGAAGGAGTGCCATGATAAAAATGATACAGTGTCCAGGTGGTCCAGTCCCCAACCTTGAAAACACCATGAGTAAAACACTGCTCAGCGAAGATGAATCCTTTCAGCTAAGCTTGTTCACAGCAACGTCTTTTCACATCAGAAAATTATTACTTTGTCACTTTCCAGCTCTCAGGTGGGATCCTGAATATCCTTGCATATGGATGCATAGTTTGGATTGACTTAGGTTGACTGAATTGGCAGAGAGACTCCTTACATCTACGAATATTGTGCAGTATTGTTCTTTTTCAATAAGAAAATAGCTGGAAGAATCCTCCCTGAATCAAGCAGAGGGATCTCACTATGGCACTATGATGCCATCAGCCTGGCTTTTTTAGCCATTGACCAGACTGAATGACCTTGCATTGCAGTAGGAGTGCTTGGAAAAATTATGAGGACTTGAGCAAAACCGCAGAAGCTGTGGGAGCAAGTTGCTTCTGAGTGCCTGTTCTATTATCTTCTGAAGGGATTGATGCACCTCCTTCTTAGCTCAGCTCTGAATATCTTTCAGATCCCCACAGCAGCCATGCAGGATGGGAACATGCTTCTTCCCCTTGTACGCTTTTACATGGCAGTGAAGTCTTTTGACTGCAAGGCCAGATGCTTAGGTTCTCAGTTAAGAAAGTCCTCAATGGGGGCTTTTGGACACTAGATAAAATGAGGAGCGCTCTGCATTTTCAGGTCTCTGATGTCACCAAACTAATGCAGGGGACTGTCATTACAGCCGTGGATGGCATTCCATCACTAAGCGCATACAAAGCAGTGATTTGCAAGAAAAAGGCTCTTCAAGGCAGCGTACTCCCCCTTCCTCCTCCAAGCTATCAAGTTGCTTCCAAAAGGCCGGTATTTTAGCCCAAGAAAAAAGAGAAAATTCCACCAAGTCCTGCCACATCTCACATCCCCAGGCAAAGAAGTCATGATGGATAATGGAGTCTCATGTTTGTCTAATGGACTTAAAATTACTTACCAGTGCAGTTTCATCAACAAAAGTAGGCAAAAATTGATGAGAAGACAGCTAACAGAGCCAATGCAACTTATTTATAGTCCTTGTCCTCTGGATACTTTTGGTCTTGAGGCTAATCTGAGAGCCAGAAGGCCCTTGCTTAATTCCTTTTAGGCAGATCTGCCACAGTGTACTGAGGAATAAAGTTTCTTAGCTGTTTTAAACACTGAACAAGCTCCTTGTGTTTTATTGTGTTTAGTGACAATTAGGTTAACTAGTCAGATCTTGCAGATCACAGATCTTTATGTTTCACCCTACTGGCCTTAAAAGTGGACCCGTTCAGGCTTTAGAAAACTAAACATTTCCTTGCCATAGTCAAAGCTAACAAAAAAACCCCAACAAGACCACTGTCCAGTGCCAAAGGTGACAAAAAAGGCCTGTGTAAAGGAAACAAGAAGCACCAGAAATTCTCCCTGATCTTTTTAGGATCAGATTCTTTAGCTGTAGAACATGGTAATAGATTACAGAACTATATCAGATCAATGACAAAAAAAAAAAGAAAGAAAGAGAAGCCGAAGGATATGGCACTGAAGAAACCTTCCTTGAGAAATGGAAAATAGAATTTTTTCTCTTTTTAGTAATGTGTCAGCCTTTGTATAAACTGGCCCAGCGCCCAAAAAAATGGACTGTTGCTTCCATTTACAACAGGGCCAGATCTGGCCTTCTGATGGCTCTATAAATAAATGCTCCATTATCTCTTACAAACATCTTTCCAATATGTTATCTGACCCTAGGTTTATTCGTTTACAAATTTGGTCATCTTTTATAAAAGAAGCTAGTCTCTTACTTTTATCCAGGGATTTCAAAGTGCTCCAGACCCATCAGTGATTTCAGCTTGTTAAATGTTACAGAAATGGAAGCKGAGGTATGGAGAAATGAAATAAATGTATCCAAATTCATGCTGTGAGTCAGAAACAGAGCCAGGAATAGACTGGCAACAAACATACTAGAAATGATGAAAGGTTAGGACAAAACCCTGGACTCGCTAGTTAGATGAAGCTGCTTCCTTACAAGATGAGACGCTCACCAGTGCTAGGGTTCACTAAAAGCACATAGAAAAGCTGATAAAATGGGTGTTCTGAAACAGCTTATACAGTTCTTGTCTATATTTTTCTCTGATTTCCTAGCGTGTTGCATGCCGTTCTCCTCATCACAAGAAGGAGCGTAGCACTCTTTAGTAAGTGTTTCAATGGTAGCTCAGAAACACTGTGTTGCTTTTAACCTTCCAAGTTCTGTGATAGAAGTGGAGGAAGGGGATGCCTCAGATGGCTGTCTTGTTTTATTTTTCTTGCAGAGATTTGTATCATGAGTAAGCATATTACATAAAAGAGCTACCGCTTGATGCAATTTGTGTTAGTTCATTAAGCACAAGATACGATTAACATGAACACTCCTTTAATCAACTAAAGCTGATGTTACAGACATTTAAAAGCCCTGTGTGCTTTTAGCTCTTCCTTTCTCCATACTGCTCCTCTGCCCAGATTTGCAGGAGAGCAGACAGTTCATACTCTCTAAATGCCAGTGCAGAGAAATGTTGAGCCATGGTAGCAGTTTCAAAATTGGATCAGAGAAATTGCAGAAGAATCTGCTTCTTCCCTACAAATAACTCTGTAGCTTTTGCACTTAAGACATGTGTCTGGCCTCTTATGTACCATACAGGAATTATTCCATGAACTGAGGTATATATGGCCATGTAATGCCTGAGCAGGATGTGGAAGTTCAGATTACCAGGTCGCTTGTTTCACCCAGCCAGCCACCTCAATGCAGGTCTGTTCAGTCTAACCCAGAAGAAGCAAAACAAACATTTATTGCCTTCTGTTGTCATCTTCTTTCTTGGTTCTCTCTTCCCCCAAGCCAGGTTGACATAACAGTTATTGTTTCTATCACTATCTCCATAAAGACTTGAGCAGACACTGTATTTTCTTGCGTATTGAGAAGATTGTCTGTAGTTTGTCTTTATCTCTATGCTTATCYTGAAGAATCCCTTAGAGAAGGAATTGCCAAGTAAACAAGTAGGTGATGAATTAATAAAAATGTTTAGTTAGTTCATCTGTGATACATGGAGGCAGCTCTCAGTGATGTGGATGCATTGGTACTATGTACACCTGGAGTCCTGTGGATAGTTAGAGAAATGGGGGCCTCCTGCTTCTCTCTGCTGTTTGCAAAGAATGGGAAATTTTATTTCTCAGCTACCATAATCACAGCTCAAAAAGTTTTAAATAAGTGAATTAAATGTGGTACCTAAGGACACCTCTGTATCAAAGCTGTATTTCTTATCATTGCTCGTCCTTAAGAGGAGGAGTTCAGCTAAGACTTCAGTAATCGATCTGTACTGTGTCCTTCCCTATCAGATGAAAAATACTTATTTATGTCTCAAAATTAGTCTGTGACAGACCTAAGAATATAATGCAGGAATGCAGTAGCTTCTGGTCAAGAAGTCATTTATGTCTCTGCCTCCCACACTGGGATATAATTCACTTTGGTTCATCTTTCATTTCCTGGGAGGTAAGAGCTCGCACAAAAGCAACTTTCACGGAGCAGTGGATGCASAGTGTGTTCTCAGTGTAGCTTACCTCATGGTAAATTGTCCGTATTGCACTAACCTTTGTTACTGAAATACAATTTGTATACAATCTTTGTTATTAAAGTAAAGAATGACTGTCTGCTCATCATTTTATTTTCTTTTCCTGGGCTCAGACTAGTTGAGGCCAACTACTTCTGCCGCTGGCTACAGTGGTTCAGATCTGTGACTTTGTGTCCTTGCTGTAAMGGGAGTTACTTGGCGTCTCTTTACCCAGTCTGGTATTATCAGACCACAGAACAAGCTAAACAAAGAGGGACAGACACTGCTTACAATTCACTTTGGCTACTTACTACAGTCTGATGATTCTCCATTACATCTCTGCTCATTATGGAGACAGATAACAGACTATCATGAGCTGAGTAGCCTTATCCTTAAGAGATAAAACTAATCTGTGTTCTTAGATCAGCAGCCCAGTTTTTACTTAATCTCACCTTGAAAAGCAGAGTAATTACAGAAAAATAGAAAGGAAGGAAAGAGTAAGCAAGTAATAACCCTGACGAATGCATCTCTCTAGTTCTACCCTCTGAGTTCGTGTACTTGCACTGATTCCTAGCCACATCTTTTCTGAGCATTGTGAATTTTACACTGTGCATCATAAGGAAACAGTCTTCTACAAGAGGTCTTCTGTTCTGATTAATTCATAAATAAACCTTTTGCCTAGCCCTAAGAATAATGATACTGGGTGAAAGAACCCCTTGTACCCAAAGCTTAACTGGTACAATGGGCACCACGTACAAAACACTTTCCTTTTATATTAGATTTCCCCTCTTTTCCCTGCTTTGGCATTCTTTTGTTTTTTCTCCCAACAAAAGGAGGCATCCGTATGCACTGGTGGCTAACACAATGAGGCCTTGGTGTCAAATGCTGTCTTTTGACCCTACTCTAATGCAAACAATAAAAGCAATAAAAAGAAGGTCGTTCAAGTTTGAGATCAAGCTCTAAACCAGTGAACACAGTTCCTCTAATAACACTTGTAGCTTGCAAGGGAACTCCTAACCCAAAGGTCCACATTTTGCTGCAGAAGACAGAGGAGAAGTTTCAGACACTAATCCAGATGCATGTTTCTTAGGTGACTTACTGCTCTTACTGTGGCATAGGAGAGAACTTGTTATTGGAGCAAAATTCARAATGACCTGTAATGCAGATCCAGGTTTCTTTCTTGGATGACTCTGTAGGGGGTATCCCAAAACCCCAGTGATGTGGCCATTCCCAAATGTAATGCCAAAAACCATGTCCTTGCCTTTGGTGAGAATTTATACTGAAGCTTTTTAGGCACACTTTTCTCCTTTCAATTCATGCTATTTTAGCCTTCAAATCCAGTGGAGGTTCTGGGGTTTAAAAGAAAAAGAAAACAAAACAAAAAAAACAAAAAAGCATCCAGTTTATAAAACCTATGACTTAATATTGATTTTGGACATCTCATGAATTAAAACAAGCCTTCTGTGCAGAAATCCCCCAAAGATATCATGTTGACTTCTCCTCTTGATACAACATTTTATTGATTTCCATGTTTGTGCCACATGAATGATGGATTATCACATATCAAACCTTGCAGTATTCATTTAATGCCTCTGAATAAAACATTCCTCACAGATTAACTGAGCAGTTTTAAGTGAACAACCATTTTCATGTGTTTTAAATTTTCATGGGTACTTTTCTGCAGAACAAGTACATTGTTAATAATTGAAGGGAATGAGACCTTTCTAATCTCTTTGTATTTTAATAAAGTCCTATTGCACCCAGTTCATTTATTTTTAAAATCTTAGCATTTATAAAAATTGATTATATTTTATTTCTTTCCCTTTGAAATGAATAATCCTGAGATTACATGAAAAGAAATGATTGTTTATGTGCCAGAGAACTGGAATTTCACTGTGTCCAGATAGCTATGAATGTGGCTTGTGATGGGTTTAATGGATGAGAGGAGTGAGAAACGCTCCTCACTGGAAGCAGAGAAGCATTGGAACAGCAAGTTTAGAAACAGAGAAGGGTGGAGGGAGAGAGAAACGGGAGATTAGAAGAGAAAGAATAGGGAAGCAGTTTTGACATAGAGACAGATGGGCATATAAAAACAAGACAAAGTGTGGGTAGGTAAATTTATAGAAATKTGTGTACGTAGATAAATGCCTACATCTTTCTAATATGCTTCCTTTCTCTTATTCTGCCCTTTCATCTCTGCCTGCAATGCTATTCCAATGACCTGTACAACTCTCTCCAGTTCAACTTTGTCTTCTGTTTCTCACTATCAATTCTTTTGTGTGTGTCAGGCTCCAATTCAAATCTTTTCTGCCTGTGCTGAGAGCTTCTCAAAGCTTGATTTACACAGTCCCATTTCTCTTTTTCAAATGCAGTTTCTTCTTTGCACACAGCCACAGGATTACATTTCGAAGGAGAAAAGAAAACCCAGCATGTACATGATTTATTTTATCATTATCAAGACAATGTCAACCAGTGGAATGCTGGTCTCAAAAATACTGCATTCCAGCAAGTTTCATTAAATTCAGTGGTCAGGTAGAGCATGGACAGGAATCTGCTGAGGAGATCTCCAAAGAGTCCTAAATATGCTCTGTCTGGTCATATGTGGTCAGAACAGCGAATGAAGTGGCTTTGAAATCAGTGGTAGCCAAAAAAAAAGAAAAAAAAAAGGGCATAAGTGCATTAGGTGCCCTCATCAGAGGATGGTTGTGCTCACAGAGAGCCAGGTTAGTTCTCTAATTCTGTGTTAATAGAGTTTTTTGCTGGTTCCAAGCACTCCTGAGGTATTCCACTTTCAGTCCGACATTTGGTAACTGTCCTTTAGTTTGGAGGGGCTGTTGTGAGAGGGTAGTAATCAAACATTCATGACATAAACCGAGATCTCTGCCTTCTCCCATAATCTCCTTGAAACAGTGTCTGCAAATTGCTTGTTCTTATTTGACCATGAGTCACTTCTGCATAAATCCTTACCATCTATTAAAACCATTGCAAAGATGCTGGAATGCTGAGATGATCTGATGTATTAGTGGGAGGAACAGGAACGGGACTGGGCAGCACAGCAGATTTAGATTGACAGCCTTCTGTGTGAGTGATTTCAAGCAACAAGTTGTGAAAACCTGTTGTGGGAAGGAGCTTAAAACAGCTCTGCATTAAATCTTTCTCTAGAGGAGAAAATCTTCTTTTTCACATTTGTAATCAAGTTTCTGCTTAGCTGTTTACTGATGAACTCGTGGTGCAGGACAGAAAGAGGCAGTATCAGTACATGAGACAGATCTGTATATGGTGCTGCTGTTATTGACCCGGGCAGGTTGGGTTTGATGGGTGTTCCGGCTGAGACTTCTCAAAAAACCCACTGCTGTACTGCAAGAAAGGGTATTGTTCAACGAGAGCGTCAGTGTATTATCTCTAATCAGGTCCTTGGCAAAGGGTTGTGGTCACACAGGGTGATACCAGTGATTGCTGTTTGGATTAGATATAAAACTGAACATCTGAGTATTTGTGATCTGAGACACCTTCCTATTTGCAGACTAATATTCTTCCTATCATTATTCCCCCTGGATTTGCACAAGTTACAGTTTCTTTCACTTCCTATCTCAGACTGTGTAGCATCATCTTTAAATAGCTGTCATATTCCACCCAAAGTAGCTGCATTTCAATGGTGGATGAAGTGATTTAGGTTTTTGTTTATGAGACATATTATTTGGAAACTGGGCTGAACTCTCAGCCATGCTCTAGCAACTTATGCTACTTGTGTGGCACACAGCAGCTGGGAAACTGGATTATCCAGTTGCAAACAGATTCCCAGAAAAACAAAACTGGCATAGCTATCTGTATCACCCCATTCACAGAATCACAAAACGGTTTGAGGTTGGAAGAGACCTTTAAAGATCATCTAGTCCAACCCACCCTGCTCAAGCAGAGTCACCTAGAGCAGGTTGCCCAGGACCCTGTCCAGACAACTTTTGAATATCTTCAAGGATGGAGGCTCCACAAACTCTCTGGACAACCTCTTCCAGTGCTCAGACATCCTCATAGATTTTTGGACTTCCTATCAGTTGGATTTTTGTCTTGACCCTGCACTTTAAGTTCACAGGTTCATTTCATCTGGAGTGTAAGCTTCCCTGGACAGACAGGGAAGGAGCATAAGAGAGCGATTAATTGGTGGGATATTTCACACATGCTCAGTGTTTGTCTGGTTCTGTTGTGCTGTAAATCAGTTCCAAAACACAGTCAGGCAAGCACTGAACACTTGGGGAAATGCCACCTGATTTGCATTTATTGCTCCTGCTGTATCTCCCATTATGGTCCTTGGCTCTTGTATCTATAGACAGTGAAGAAGGAGGTTCTGTCCTAGGGCAGTAAATAGCTGGCTTGTCCTCTCCTTGAAAGTGAAATAGAGGCCAGTTTACATCTTTCCATTATGCATTTGTTTAGAGCAATTGCCTTTCTACCAGCTCAGCAATCCCTCCCTATGTACCTACTTGTCTCTAAAAGATACAGAACGCCACTTTCCTGCAGTCCAGGCCCAGTTGACTGTGACTGATGGCTTTGCTTAGACCTTGGGAACTTCAGACCAGTGGTATATCTCAGAGGAAGTAAGGATTTAGCCTTTTCAGAAAACGAATGACTTGTCTGGAAGTTCACTCTCTCTCCGGAGTATAATGCAATCAGCGCTCACACGACTGCTGCACGCACTCCCTGTGACCGCAGGCTGGAGAGTAATTCACGCCAAGGCTCAGCTCCAAACCCCTTGTGCTTGCATGACATGGGCTTAGCTGGGTTTCAACTGCAGTGATTTCAGTGCTCTTGCCACTTGTATCTCCAGCCTTCACATGATCCTATTTTTGCAACTGGCTTGTCCCCAACTGACCTCCTTTGCCTGCTGCTTAGCAAATGCACTTATTACACAGTCACATGCACCCAGTGACACCTGGGCATGGAATCATACAATCCCAAAATCACACATGCCAGTCTGCTGTCTCTCTCTGTCTCTGCCTCTGTCCCTGTCCCTCTCCCCCACCCCCCATCATACTTACATACATTTTTACGATCTTACAAAGAGAATCATGCGGGTTAAATCTCCTCTTTTGCTTGTATGTGCAGCCGGACATGCAATCCCAAGTCCATAAGCAGTAACACTCAAGATATAAATATTCMTACTTTCCTTTCTCTCTTTCTTGTGCGTGTGCACACAGTTACAGCATGTGTTTTTTGGATCACAAATGCAGTCACACACTTTTATCCATAGGTACTCTGGATCTCATATTTATACAAAGTCTCACAATCCGTCAGACTTTATCACAGTCTGATAAAGTTTTACACAAGCAGACACAATCCCTTGAAATCAGTAGATTTGTGTTCACACCAATACATAGTAAACACACTGTATGAGAGGTGAAGTTACCCAGGCCATCCTCCCCTGCATCACACATTCATTCTCAGCACAGAGAGCACAGGAATACACACACACACACACACACACATATATATATATTTTTTTTTTTCAAGCTGGACAAAATTAGTGAACTGAACTTCACTCTAGAACCAGTAAAGCAGCTCAGGGAATACGTAGAAATGAAGCTACATTTGAGGTCTGTCATTTTTTAATATCCATGTTTCCCCAGGTGTATTTTCAGATATGATCTATGGGTGAATACTGAGCCAGCTGTAACCCTCACAACAGTGACCCAGATGGTAATCAGCAAAATRGACTAATTGAATAATGTTGAGTTAGAAGCCAGTGCTTTGCAGAACTCTGTTAGACCCTGCAATAACTAAGCATAATTTAAAGACGTTGAGTGAGTGTCACATTCTCCACTCTGATCCCACACCTGGAGATGCTGAGAGGGACCTGCATATGGGCAGCACAGACACTAAACTAAGAGACATTGCCCAGTGCATCAGTCTGTGTCTGGAGAGATCTTTCTGTAATCAAAAAAATTGATTTATTTATCCCCATAAAACTCTTTGAGGCCCTTGAATAACTTAGAGGGGCCATTATTCTTTACTAGCCAGCAATCATAGTCAGGGATCGCCTTGTGCTTCTAAGGCTTTCCATTAGTTTCTGGGGCTGATCTGTGCTCTGAAAAAGGAGGGACATAAAAGCTGCTCTGCGCTTGCTTTTTTCTCTGCTGGATAGTAACCAGGGTCCTCGTTTCATGTGTGGCATGCTGCAGAGCTGTGCAGGCTAGGGCTGTGCGAGGGCCCTCTGAGCCTCGCTGCGCCCGGGGACGGGGAAGGCAGGTAGGATGGGGTCCCTGTGGAGCCAGAGCGCTTTTGCACAAAGGCCCAGCATAGTTCTTACAGGGCACAAGCAGAAGCAGCTGTTGCTTAGGGGAGARGAAGGAGTGCTGGTGAGAGGGAAGAGCTATTAAACAAGTCAGCCCGCATAGAGAAATGTGACAAATATCTGGAGGGAAATAGGAGTGAGAGTATCAAAATGGTTGCTAGAAAAAGGGATGAGGATGCAGTTCAGGCCTTCCCACCCACTGTGGCCACAGTGAGCGCACAGGGCCGAGAGACTGGGCTCAGTGGAAAGTGCAGAGAGCTGTTCCCAGGCTTGACTGAGAGGTCTGGGCTAGCTGYGAGTGTGGGAGGCCGTGATTCAGCCAGCCCCAGGGCCTGTGTTTCTGGGAGCTTTGAATCAGGCTGGCTGCAGCAATGGGGGGGTGACTGGAAGCAGAAAAGAAAGCGCCTGCGAATGGGAGCGGGCATTGGCTTTCTGTCATTAACCTTTAGTATTAACCCGCTCTGGCAGCCCGAGCAAGGGGAGGGATAACGAGCAATGGCCGGTGGTGTCGCTGTGCAGAAACCGCTCCAGCCAACTGATTTATGGGTCAACTAAATAACTCATTCTGCCCTGCAATGCTGTATGAATTCCTGCTCTGCCACCAGGGCTGAGCTGTGTCATGATGATATCAGCTTGGAACGGTTTTGACAAGCTCCTCTTCCTCGCTGTGCCCAGGAGATTAGAGCCAGGATCAGACAGGAGAACAGGAAAGAAAAAGGCAACTGAAGGAGCAGCAGTAAGATGCTGATAGTGGGGACTGTTGGGAATATGCTGGTAGAAATGCTAAGGGTTGCCTGCCTCATTCTCTACTGCTAAGCATCCTGTGCGTAAAAGCTTAGCTCTTCCTGTGCCTTATGTTCCTTGTCTCTCTGTCTAAAAGCATGTTTGCATCAGGGCAGGTATGCCTGCCTGCCTTGTGATATTTAAGTGATAAAACTGTGTTTGGAGAGCTSTTTGAGAGCATGGGTTGATAGGAATGGAGTTGGGGGGGGAGGGGATTTTCCTCCTTCTATTTAGTATAGATGCTGCCACCTGAAAATACCTTTTCCAAAACCTTTTTTCTTGTCCATGTTTTGCCTTCAGCAAACGCAGATCGTGTTCAATTTGTCAGTTGCTTGTGACTATTACACATTTCATTACCTTATGCCTCCCTCTTGCCCTTTTATCTTTTTGACTGTTGACAGTCTTTGGCTTATACTTTTCTTTCGCCGAAGGAAGAACCAAAGAATGCTTTAAATTCGGGCCAGCAGGTGTTGCCATAAGTTCAAAGTCACTTTCACCCTTTGCCTAAAAAATGAGTAATTGGCATTTTTCCACTTCAAAGCACAGGGTCCTGCCACCATATACCCTCTCTCCCATAATCAAAAGCTCTTGAAGACTCATCCAGGTAATGATGGTCATTTCAGTGGATGAGATTAGTCTGAGCAACTTTTTAGCCAGCAAAATTCTTTCAGGTTCTGCAAATGATCCAGGAATAGTTCTTGGATGAAAAGGCAGCCCAGAGCAATGCAAGATAATTGCCAAGGACAAGACCAGGTCAGTCCAAGCCTGGAGCATCCATCAATTTAGCCACAGTAATTCCAGCAGACATGCACAAATTTGTCCCTGCTCAAGAGCAGAAACCGAGGGAACCTGTTAGCTGCAAAGGTCTGAAGGGCTTTCTCCTGTGCATAGTCATTTCAGCCATGGTGCTTGTTTGTGTGCTGCTAACTCCAATAAGTGTAACAATCCCAAGAAAGCTACAGCCCTAATGATGTGTTACTCCTAATAATGAGTTCATTCATGGGAATCACAGTCCCCAGCGTGAAAGTGATTTGGTTTGAGACGACATTCAAAGGTCCGTCACCGGAGAGGTGGTTAGAGTGAAAATTCAGGAGAGGGACAAAGGCACCCAGGTRCAGGAGCAGGGGTAAGTGATGGGGGGAGTTTCACAGTGTGCTTTTGCCAAGATAGTCAGGGTGGCGTCTGACATTTCAGAAAGCTGTAAAAAGCCAGAAAGTAAACAAGCCTCGTTAATTCCAGCAAAGGGCAATGTACTTAGCTGCCAGCTTCTGCTCTTTTCTTTAGCTTTCCCCCTTATTGTCTAAGGATTTCATTATCATAAACAGCTTCACAAATTGCATAACAAATAGAGTTTTARAATATTAAAGAATGGTTGAATGGTAACCATATTCCATGGAGAGATTGAATCTTTTCCTTCCTTCCTTCCTCCCATTGCCATAGATCCTTCCTTTTCTCTTTYTCACACTTCATCTTGTCTCTCTGTTCCATTGATGTCTTCCTTGCTCTGTGCTTGTGCCCATCTCTCTTTCTGTCTCTCTCATTCTCCCTCAGCTTCTCAATGCACCTGTGTTCCCAGCGCCCACAGTGTTTAGCACTGTTCTCCTAGCTGTTGGGAAGGAAGAGGTTTGGGGTGGAAAATTTAATGAGATAATCCACAAACCTGTTTCCCATTTAGGTTTCTTTCTTGCTGGAATGAGATAATTTGTACATCTACTTGGCAAACTGGGGAACAGAGTGTCAGACTTGAGCGGAGCCCTCTGCAACATGTGCAGACTTTCACATGTTTTTGCTCATGTATGAGTTTGGGGATGCAGCGCTGTAGCCCAGGGTCACAGCCCCACCCTGGACTATGTCCGGCGTAAAGCTGCCAGGAAGAGRTATGCAAGCAGGGTGCCTTTCACAGAGCACATTTCAGAGCAAAACAGCTTAAAAAAGCAGCTGACATTGAAGAGTACATACATCAGTGGCAGACATTTGCAGAGGTGCCAAATCATTTCTGCAGGCTATTTCGGATCAGGCRCAGCATAGTGATACCACATTCTCTTACAAAAGCCCATCGTGCTGAGGAGCACCTGGATGCAGATGACAGTTCAGCTGGGGTGCCTTCCCTCTCTTTTCTTAAGGCTAGTCTATTGGCCTACAAAGAGTATTAGGTGATGCTGACATGAAGCAGGCAGTGAATTCATTTTCAAAATTGAAGGGTTTGCAGTCTGTTCCTGTTTGTGGAGAAGCCCCTTTTTGAATGACCTTTACCAAAAAAGATTCATACTCGCCTAGGGAGTGAGTCTTCCAGTTCAGAGAGCTTGGTTTCTTTCTTGCTACTAAATTCTGGGAAATTCAAACCAGGCAGAAGTGAATATTGTTTAACAAAGGATTGGTTTATTGTGTAACAAGACTACTCAGAGTTATAATCAAAGAGAAGAGCAACTTGGGAGTGTATGTTTAATTTCATGCTCCCGGACTTCCGCCGCACTGTGTGTATTGAGGCTAAGATGTCACATAATGTTGGAGATTTGGTTCCTCTGAATCCGGTGGGGTAGGAGTTCTAGATTGCTATTTCCAAAACAGAGATCAAACCTTGGAGCACCTAGATGGACCACAGATTTAATACGGTTGGACCGTCCTGATGGTGCAGGGCCAGATGCAGCCAGGCTCAGTGTGGGGATATCATTCCCCTGTCCCCAGACTGCCCTTTGCAGTACTCAGGTTGGTGAAAAGAAGTGGTGTGGCATTCTTATCTTAAAGCTATTGGCCTCCTACATAAAGGAAGGTAGGTGCAAAAGTGCAGCCATTCTTATCTGAAAGTATTTCAGCGCAGATACGTTTGATGAGAGTAGCTGCACAGAAGTCTTGACGCCTTCCCAAGAGTTCAGAAATTCTCTTCTTTGTGGCCTGCTTTTCTGGGCTCTCTGTTTCTGCTCTATTCATGTCTGCCTCACATCCCTGGCTGTACCATCCATGGCGTTGGCATGTGTGATCCTCAYGGGTGTGTCCTGAGATTATGGAGCCTAGAGAAACTCCTTTGGTCTGAGGATCAGCCCAAAAGCAATTTCATATCTTTTGGGGCTCACCTGCCACTGCTGTGGAAGTTCCCTGTTACATGAGCCTGGAATTCTTTCTCTGCTAGCCATGCTGCGTGGTTAATAGCACTGCTAACTTTAGTGCCACTGGGTTTTTTCCCTCCTGCTGGAGAATCACCATGGAGACCCCTGATGCGTCCGTGTACCCAGCACACCTCTTGGCCCTGGCATTAATCCTTTTGCAATGTACCACAAAGTCAGCTTTAGCTTGGAGGAGTGATCAAATAAATATGAAAACTGCTCCCAGAGGAGGTAAATATTCGCTAGACAAGCAGAAAGAAAAGCAATAATAAACCATGTAAGCTRCTGCCTTTTATTAGCTCAGCTCCCTTTTCTCCCCTTGTAAAGTGTTGTTGCATTGTTATATTAATCTTTACTCCGAAGCAAATTAAAGCAGGGACAGTTGTCAGAGTATTATTAAGAACATCTGTTTAATTAGGACTGCCTTTGCATCAATTTGAGAGAGAAATGTAACACCCCTGTKCATCCACTCCTGCTGTCTCACTCCCCCTTCCTACCCTTCCTCAGCTACGTTGCATGCCAGAGGAGGAACGTGTTGTGCATAGAGGAACACCTGAGGCCTTTTTCACCCTTTATTACATTCCAGTTCCTCTGCTCATAAGAGGTGTCAGTTCTTCCTATTAATGCTGAGGAAGGAGGCTGGGAGGGAGGTATAACTGTCATGGGGTTTTTTAGTGATCTCTGTCTTGAGAGCCTCTATCCCTGCTTTCTTCCCCTCAGAAAATAATTTGGAATTCTGTAAAGTGATCATGAATAGCTATTAATTATCATTAGCAATTTGCCATTCCAGGCCAGCCTTTCATCTGGGAATCTCAGAGCACTTTTACAAATGCTAATTAATTGAGACTACCTCATGAAATAGTCTGTTAAACTCATTGTACAGGAGTAAATCAAGGCTAAGAGATATGAAGTGACTTGTCTGAATCGGAAGTGGTGCTGACAGTAGAACCCAGACTTCCCAGCTTCAAATAACATGTATGTTGCAACCACTCCAYAAGTGAGTCCCTCAAACACTCCCACCTTTCCCATACCCCCCCGGTTCAACGATGGCATCCCTGACACTTACACGAGGCAATGCCAGGAGGTGATAAAAACAGTCTGCAAAGCTTGAACTTTGTCCATTTCATTGTCCCGGTGAGATGGTTCACAGAAGACAGTTAAATACAATGGCCTAAATGCARTCTTGCTTAAACTGCCAATTGCCAGAATTTGAGGAGAGGTACAGGATCACGCTAAACACTTTCTGATCTTCCCTAGACACCAGCAACTGGTCTTTGTCAAGACTGTGATCCAGGAGAACCTTTGCTCTGATCCATTCAAACAGTTCTTACAGTCTTAGGTCTGTCTGTCTCTCACTCTCCATATATCTTTGTGTTTATATGTCTTCCCAGATTGCAGTATCTGATTGTCTAGGCACCATTTCTTCTGTATTTATGTAGCCGCTTACTCAGGCAGCCAGCAGTGAATTAATCATTATGTCTACAATCTCAGCTGGGAGAGGTATTGACTCATAGATTCAAGTCCAGGAGGCCAAGAGCTTGTTTGTTACCTGATAAGACTAAACTTCATTTGGGGCTGCCCAAGATGTCACAAGTGGTTTAATGAACTAACTTCGTGAACTATGAAGGTCGGAGCTTAGCTCAGCTCTGCGCCACTGCACAGTAAACACAGTTTGTATATCTGATTGGGCCTATGCTTTGTGTAGCAATTCAGCATGCTGCAGATCACAGCGTTTCAGGGAAGCTCTTGCAGCAAGGAACAGTTATGAATTCATAAGGGTTGAGAGAAATGGTACTAACTTCTCCCCTCCAACCCTCTCTCTTCTCCATACACCATCTGTCCCATCATAGAAAATGAGAGTTTTAGAAAATTAAAAATTTCAGTTGAATCAAACCTTCTTTTTCTCCATTTAGTGCAACCATTTTCCCTTAAGATAGTATTCTCTGAAAGGTCTGCCAGTTCAGTCATATAAATCATCCACAAACTCAGGCTATCTGATGAGTTAATCAGGTTTAGGACTATGGAAGGTCACTTAGAAGTTCAAAGCAGTCTGTACCTACCTGTAAATCCAAATTCCAGTGAGCAGCTGAGATTAACGTCGGAGATACTGTAGCAAAAGCTGTTTTACGTACTAGAAATACTAACAAAATCATTAATTCTAGCTCAATTTACAAGTGCAGAGAAATATCTGGGGTTTTGGGATAGTGTAAAAAATCTGGATGGACTCTGAATCTTTGAGGCTTTCCCATCATTATAAAAATTAACTATATAATTAGGTATTATCTGAGAATTATCCTTAAATACTCAACACAACATGATATTTGCCAAGTAATAATTAGACTATGAAAGGAATTCAAATAATACCTTTGCCTAGAAAATTAAAGGCCCTGCCTTACACTTATACAACACCATGCTGAGGGGGTAATGGGATTTTTAAATTGCAGTAAATTACAGTTAGACCAAATCTCAGCCCCCTTAAGTGTAAAGAGGCTACAGGCCAAAAGAGGATCAGGCCTAACAAATTTTAGAGTTAGAAAGCTRTGGAGAAACCTGTTCTCTAAAGCGAGCTTGAAATTTAGCCAGCGAAACTTGCAGGCATTACAGTGAGCTGTAGCATCCAGCTCCAGAGGAGTTGTCTGCTGTCATCTTTATGGTGGAAGGCCCCCGACCCATATTCACACATCTCTCTGCTGCTAGGTTAGATGCTGAGGTTAGCTGCTTCCCAGGCGCTGCACAGAGCCGTGCACAGACAGCTACATCATCCCTCAGCAGCGGTTTGACCATGGTACYGAATAAAGATGGAACGTGGCGCTAGGTCTGTTCACAAACACAGCACCTATGGACTAAGCTGTCCCTCCTTCAACCTTTCTGGTTTGATTAAAATCCCAATTTTCAAAACTCAGGTTCCTCTCAGAAGTCTAGGATTTTTTTTCTTTGAGCTTTCCCTATCTTAGATTGTGTGAAATAAAACGAATTCCAAGGATGGAAATGATTTCAAGAGGATAGAGTTATGTTTTTCCTTGGGTTCGCAATGTTTCAGAATTCTCCTGATGAGCCCAGCAGAATCTTGCATATTTATTTATCATCATCAGAGATTTTGAAATGAATCTAAGGAAGACAAACAAGCAAATTTCACTGAATTTCCTATCTCCCTTGGATTCATTTCAGAATTGCAGGGCACAAGCACAGCAGGCTCTCAATTAGGCCAGCCTTTACTGCATATGACGAAGTGCTGAGTATCTCAAAGTGGATCACAAAATTAAAGGAGGGTTTAAACTTTAGCTCAATGGTGTTTCAAGTTTGCCCCTTTCCCCTTTGAACACAGTATAAAACAGGGATAGTAACCTTCCATATGAGTTTAACCTCCCCTTTTGGTGTTTTAAGTATAAATCACTCATGTTTGTGGAGATAGGTAATGATAAGCCCTTCAGAAAAGACCAGGAGAAAGAGAATAGTTCTACATGCACAGCAGAGTTTGAAAAGCATGCTGCAAAAAAGGCTTAGGGCCACACAAAGAGCTGTGAGGGTAAAACAAAATGCTGAGTAGCTGCTCAGTTGCAGGGCACCATGTATATTGGATGAGAATAGAAGCAGCTTTGAATGAGGATGGGGTCACAGCGAAAAAGTATTCCCGGACACTCTAGTGATAAACTGATCATAACACATCTGCAGAGACAGCTGAACTAAACATGACTGAGTAAGCGTCATTCTGAAATTATCTAACTTTTGCAAGCTGGAACTTGGAACTTGACCATTAAAGGTAATATTTAGGTTTTCTTTTCTCCGTCTCATTCTGATAGGTTCTTCTGATTTCAGTCTTGGTGACTTATTTGTAGTAGAAAAAGTCCACTCCTGCTATTCTGCCTGATCCCCAGCATTTACTAAAAGAGGTTTGTGCCCTTGTGGCTGGCTAGATTATGGCTTTTTCAATGGTAGAAGCAGCATCTTACTTTTGGAAATGGAAAAGAACAAGAGCGCACGGCTTTTGTAAGGCTTCCTTGTTCCTCTTCCTGCATGCTTTGCTTGTGGCATTACCCTCCACAACATATTTACATTTCCTCTCCTGTGCTGCCAAACCTCCAAAGGGATTGTTTGGTACCTGGTGCAGTTCGATCAATACTACTTGCTGTCTCTTAGTTTCTTGTAAAGGGGGACTATAAATGAGGACAAGCAATACAACAGAGTGCTATAACCACTGGCATAAGTCACCCTCTGCAGCAGCTAGCATGTGACTCCTTTTATCTTGAACATGTTTGCCTGGATATAGCAGTGCATTGTTCCTGGTTCTTGAAATATTGAAATTTGATGTGCTCTCTTTCTTGCCTTCTTTTGTTCTGATATTCATATTGTGGCCTAGCTTACCTCACATAGTTTCATGAGTCAAATTTAGAATAGATCTTGACATCTCAGTCTTGTTCTTTACCATTAGCTCTTCATTTCTGAGTCATGTTATATGTCTGGTCTTCTGAGTGGTGCTTGCTGACTGCAACCTTTTGGATGAGTTATTTTCATCTTCTTTGTAGCAATGACCCATTAGAGTCTGTGGAGGGGGGATGGAARGAGGCAGGAAAGTTTTCACCATTCACATTCTAAACACTCGCAGAAGTTAACATCCATACATTGCTACAAAAAACAGCAACACCGAACAAACCTCCTATATGTAAACAGAGCAGGTACTTATGGAGTCTGCATGTGATTAACCTGTTCTGCACACATGATGAGTGAGTGCCAGTAAGTGGCTGTTGAGATGCGTTTTTACTGGCACAATACAAAGAATAAGGGCAGTGTCTCTCTATTTTTAATGGAAGACTCACTTTCCCTAAAATAACTTTTTTATTTTCTCCTGCTGGGACTGGAGAAGTTAATTTCCACATCTGGATAAAGAAAAGAGTGAGGGAAGTTGGTCAGGTCAGCATGTCAAGTGTGCTAGGACTGTTTAAACTGGCAGTGTGTGAGCAGAGTTATCTTAGAGACTTTAGGTCTTGGCTGAGACTAAGATCATCAGCCAAGTGAGGCAGGACATGCAACAACACTGTTAGTGCAACTGAAAACAGAGAGCTAAGATGAGAGCAAACTGTTAAAATCTTCTCAGATTGGTCAATGAAGCCGGGTTTTGGACTGAAGTGTCCTGGAAACCTTTTTTTTTTTTTCTTTTTCTTTTTTTTCTGAGCATAAACTCTTGTTTCTTCAACAAGATCTAACTGAAAAACCAGAAGTTAGGTGAGGAACATTCTGGTAGGTTTTGCTTTCATGTTACAACCTGAGGATCCTAAATACTGTATTCTTGATGGTCAGTACGTGCTTTCTTTTTTAGAAAGGGTTGTCCAATGTTACTGCATACGTTTGCTGCTGCCCAGTTCCCAGGAGAGTAAGTAGCCAGCAGGGAATGAACCCTTTTGSGACAGGCTAGAGGAGCTACTGTGCTGAACAGAGGTACAGAAGCCAGAAGAGCTAGTCTTACAGTAACGTCATCCATATGGAAAGTGGAAGCTGATCTCTTAGTGTTAAGGGAATACTCCAAAGGAGACTGAAAAGAGTTTGACATCATGCTGCATTGTAGAGACCCACTGTGTGCACACATTTTATCTGCTCTCACAGCTGTAGACATGTGTTTTGCTAATATTCTATGCAGCTCGTGTATTTCAAATACCCTTCCCTTCACTGACACATATGTATACATCCATTGCCTCTTCCTATTTCCATATACTATGGATGGGATCCTCAATTGCTGATGATGTGATGAGTTGCCATTTACCATAGTTGGCAGATTGGAGGCTTTCCCAGGGTCCTTCTTCCCTTTAGGCATTTAACAAATAAATCACGGCTATGGAGCACAGTTGACTAGTGCAGTGTTCTGAGGATAAACTCATTGCCGTTGTACTACTGACAGGGATGCTAGTTGGGTAGCAATGAACATAAATTGTATGCGTAAGAAACACAGGCCCCTCTGCAGCAGGGTACTCATGTACATGCCGGACCTTAAGCATGGTTCCTGTTTTACAAAAGTAAAATGAAGAATCAAGATCATTTGGTTATTCTCATTTTTAGCCTATTTCTATCCATTCTGGATCTAGCTGTGACCACAATGCTAAAATGGCATTGGAGTCTGTGCTTTCAGGAGGTCACAGGACCAGTGTCAGGAACTCCAGGGGCCCAATTTGTTGTGAAATTGATGCTTAGCTAAAGTGAACTTGCAAATTTCCTGAGTTTCAATCCCACTTGTCAAATCATGGGCCAAAATTGGACAAGTGGAAGAAATTATCTAAATGAAGTTGCCTCAAGAGGACAGTGATAAATTGTACTTCAAGAATTTTATGGAAGCATAAGGTGACACAGGCAGTGCGAAAACTCAAGTTGCACCGAGTCTTGGCGAGCAGATCTATTGTTATAATAACGGATTAAGTCACTGGACCACAGAAGAGATATATTTACATAACACTGAAAAAGCTCACAAGAACAGGAAATATACAGTTCTCATCCAGTTTAGGAAAATATTTTGAATAATGATTTTCTATGGATGGGATCCAGCTCTCATCTTGCTCCCCATTTGGTGGTTTCTTGAGCTCTCTCCTTACTGAAGAAGAACTCAATTCACTTAGTTATCCAACAGCTATCACTTGGCGCCAGTCTGGATTTATACAGGATTGGTACCTGGGGTTCTCTAGCTTGGAACAGGTGACAGTTGTGAGTCCAAGAATCTGGATTTAATGCTAACCTCTTTTTCATTCAACCTGTGGCGTAGTCCACTGGTTTCAAAAGATCAGAATCCTGCCCTGGTTATGTAGTAAGAGAGAGGGACCATGAAATTTTCATACCATTAGGAAATAGCAGAGCTGAGAAAAGAGAACAATTTGTTTAAAAGAAAAAAAGTGTTTGGGAGCATTGATGGTGCTTAAATCTGAGCAGAAAGTGCAGTATAAACATTAGCTGTTGTGCAGTAGGCTGTATCAATTGAAATCTCAAGCAGATTTAAAATTTGTTTTTATTAAGACTTAGCAGTTCCCCTTTCAGCCTTTTTATWGTAGGTTTTAAATCCTAATGTGCAGAGAGGACGTCAAGTAGGTGACTTAAACATGCCACTGCCCAGTGAACTCTGGTTTTACACAGCAAATGCTTTGTGGTATATAGGAAGCCCTGTGCCCAGAAAGCTTTGAACTCTGTGTCAGGGAGCAAAAGGGGTTTCAGCGCTGCAAGTTAAAACCTAGGTATTGTAGGATGCTACAGTTGTTACTTGTTCCTCAAATGACTCATGCGAAGGACCTTTTGCTGGTAAGGCTATGGGCATGTTTGTTCTGCAGGACTCTGTAGATTTGAATGCTGCATCCCTTCCCCAGCTATTTGTAACCCGTATCTCTACCAAAGATTATTGCCTGCCTGTCCGTGGGAGGAATGTTTCATGTGAGTGCTCTGTAAGCTGCTTCCATCAGACTCAGCCAGGTTAATGCAAACATATCATTTATGCCATTTGAGCTAAGCTGACCGATTATGACTGAAGTGGATCAAGAAATGCTCTCGAGAAGCAATCTGTTTGCAGAGCTGCAGAGACAGTAACTTCTGACAGCAGGGCAGTAACAGTGCCTTGAGGTAAGGAGACAACATCTTAAATTTCTCCAGCTGGTGCTTAGAAGGGCCGGCTTTTGGAAAAGGCATTCTGAGAAGGATGTCAGGCTGTTAGCTGAGGTTCCTCTGCACATCCAGGGCCTTCCTATGTGGTATCAACATAGATCCCATAGCAGATTTTGTAGGCTTTGCTTTGTGAATTGCTGCCATTTCAGATAGGTTTCCCTTGGTGAATTCAAGTAGATAGGTGAATCTTTTTCRCTCGGCCTTGCCTGTTTTGTAATGTCACCTCATGCTGCTTAACAGCAGGCTGCAGGCTGCCTTGGAAGTAGTTCCACTTCAGCAGTGGGTTAAATGATACCTGGTTTGTAAAGTTCTTTGGAAGGCAGCTGATGCCAGTGGCAGACTCTGCTCTTCCTCACCCTTCTTCTTGCTCTGTTGCTTTCTCTTTTGACTCAGGATTTTTCCAGTACTGAAAACATAACACTGAGGTAGAGGGTCAGATCTTCCTCCCTCCAACAGAGGGTTGTTAATACCCCTCCTTCATCAGCTCTATCCCTATTATCTCATCAGAATAATTCAGTTTTCATCCCCTGTAGTTTTATTCTCCCCCGCTCCCAAATGGATCCTACAGGCAGTATTTAGATAGATACCCATAGCGTACTTTGTGTACTATGCTAAATAACTTTCCTGATAGGTTTTGAGACCCCTGCACTCAATCCCATTTTCTCCTGTCTTCTCTTTATCCTGCGTCTTCTCCTGTTTGCACAGCCTTGAAAAGCCCATCTATGCTAATTGCAGAAATTTCCATCTTCCAGCCATCCGGCATTTGGAGGAGGAATCCCACTGCCTTACAGTGACACAGCCCTAGAACAGCATCCTCAGTAACCGGCATTCTTTCCTCTACATTTTCTCACAGTCACAGCCCTGGAACGCAGGAGGCTGCAGCCTCCCTGGTCAGCTCTGGGTCTCAGGCTGTAGAACCAGGCGGCTCTGAGTCTCTTATAGGAAGAAAGAAATCCCACGTGACAATAGTGAGCAATCAGCACCATCTGCCAGTGTACAAAGTCTTGTGGGCTTTTCTGTAGCTGGAGGAGATTTCTCTCCACTGCCACCCCTATGCCATTTAAATTACGTTTGTGTCCCCTCCCTAACATCTTTGTTTCTAAATGAAAAGCAGAGATGCAGCAGCAAGATATTGCCAGTCTGCCTACCTTTCAAGCCCTGCAAATATGCCATGTATTGTTTGGGGTGGTTTGGGCTTGGTTCTTGCATGGTTCCCAAAGGGCAGGACGTGGAGCCTGTGGGAAAAGTAGAAGTATCCTCCCCAGTGGTCATTCTGCCATTTTACCATATAGGCCATTAAACACATCACTTAAAGAATGACATTCGCTCTCCAGCGCGTCAGCCTGGGACTAAACCAGAGGGAAAAGGCTGAGTCCCATTATCATTTTCTAATTTTCATTTCTTGAACTCTTCTTCCCCACTTTATCTCTTTTTTCTTTTTTTCTAAACTTTGAAAAATCAGGGCATGTTGCTGAGCTTTGGAGTCAGAGTCTCTGGTGGATTACTAACACCAATAATGAAGAGGACAACTTTACGAGGACAAGGAGTTTGTTAAACTCATTAATTTTTTTCATAATAGGGAATTAATGTGCAGAAAGCCAATGCAAGCTTGGCAGTAATTGCTTTTTGGGTTTAAAACGCTAAGTGGAAAAGTTAAAAGTCATTTCCAGCAGCTGCTTCCTTTTTCTTCTCCCTCCCACCCCCCCTTCCCTCTCTTCCTCTCTCTTATTTTTGTTTCACAAAAATTGGGATTTTTTTTGTTTGTGCCTTTTCTTCATTATGAGTCATTATATTTCATCATTACAAGGCTTTGGTCATATTTCATTGCTTTCCCATTATGTTTTCATAATTCTTTCTCCCAATATTAATGTACAGAGGCAGAGTGGGGAAGAGAATTCAAGCAGCTCAGGTCTATATTGATGCCTCAGCTCTTGTTGCAGTTAATGAGCAGCCATATTTCTGGCCACTTCTGGCCTTTGAGCAAGCAGATGCAGTTTGTTTTTCCACTTTTCTCTCATTGAACACAGCACTTCCTTCAGCAATGGGATGTCCCGCAATTCAAGGGTAATGCCAACAGAAAGTGTAAATATCATTTCACACTGTCTTTGAACTTTGTATAGCTTTTTCTCCTGTAGAGTGTCAGAATATGGGAGGAGGGAAGATTAAACCGGTTGAAGGGCCGTGCTGATCAGCCTGAAAGCTTTCCTGGCGTTGGCTGGCACTGTGGTCTTTCTGCTCTTGGAAAGGAGCATCGTGTGCTATTTATACTGTGAGAAGTAAACCTGCCGTGTCAAGCTTGCTGCTGTTGTAATGCTGAAACCCCGGACCAAACTCTAGACTTTCTGTTAGGCTTGATAACACTGTCTTAAGTACAGCTGAGTCCTGGACCAAGCCCAAAAGTTCGTAGTCTTTATGGCTCAACTCAGCTAAGTTTTATGTAGAAGAAGATGTGCAGTTTGATTGTGAACATTTCACATGCACAGATACCCAAATGCACATAGCCAGCTTCAGCTTTGCTTGAAGACAGAATGGGAATTGTGTGAGAAGGTCAGAGACAGGCGTCACACTTCAATTTAGAAAGAGGGAGGAAGGAGTAAAAAGTTCAGAGTTGTTAATTCAGTTTTTATTGTTGCAATAAATTTTATCAATTATCTAAATGCAGGAACAAGCTGAAAAACAATATGCACGTTTCAGAGCCTTACAGGAGAACTGGGAACTTCAGAGCCAGCTTTGGAGTGCCTTTCTTCCAGGGTGCTAAGTTAAAAACATCTTATGAGGAGATGATTTCAAGAAGGTCTTGAGAGCTGCTCTGTCAGACTCGCTCTCTTCTAGGGAGTCTCAGTTTGGGCTTTTCTTTTTAATTATCTGGACCAGAACATTAAGTCCTGAGAGCCAGTTCCAGATGCAGACCTCGTGACTCATCCCAACTGTACCAAAATATAGGAAAAATTAGTTATCATCCTTTTTCTTCTATTTCTCTTGCCTTCTTTGTTGTATCTTCAGTGTGTGTATGGCTTCATTTTAATTCTGGTCAAAGCAAATGGCATATTAACTTTTATAGCATGATTTATTGTCATTGGGCTTTAATTTATGAAAAAAATAATTGAAAAGAAAGAGAGATTTAACCCTGACTGGCATTTTTGATATGTATGAGCCATAGCTATGAGACTATAGCCATTTCAGAGCGTATTTTATTCACCCAAGCAGGACAGGGATATATCAGTTTCTGGTCCTAGGCCTGTGCAAAGGCCTAATTGTTTGGTTACTGGCTGAAAGAAGATTTGAAAGGAAAAATAATCTGATGATCACAGTCCATATTTTTCTACTCTTTTTCTGAAATCAAAATTAAATATGACAGAAGTGTGCCTGTTGTTTATTCCATTTCTCAGAGCCATCACATAACTTCTCTGTTGCTTTGCAGTATGATCTCTCTGTCTGATATTCACTCCGTCTGATATTCAAGAGTGAGAAAATAGGTATATTTCCTTCCAGCAGCTTCTTCTGTTCTTGACGCATTTGCATGTAAAAATATCCTCATCTGTCCCTTGAAGGCTACGGTTCTCCTCCCTTTCCGCTCTCTGGCACTTTCCCATGATTGCAGAGTGCCAGGGCTGAGAAGAAGAGCTTATTGCTATCAGCAGACATGCTCCTCAACCCCCACCTTCCAGTCAGATGGGAAGGATGGGGTGTCCTTTCCTTCCTTTAAAAATGTTAAATTTTGTTCCATATCATCARAGATTTGTGTCTGCTATAATTTATAGATGCTTTGCAGAACTCCCTATCTTCTGTCCCCCCCCTCCTTTCATGCCCTGCTCCCKCCAGCATTAGCTGGCAAGCCAGGAAGACTTTCATCTCTGCTTGGCGGCGAGGATTGCATTTCTGTCCAGGGCCGAAGCAGACGGTGGCTGCCTCGTTGTCAGGAGTCATCTATGCCTCTGCCACAAGCAACCTGGCAGCCAGAGAATATGGTTAACAAGCTGCCTTTCTAACCCCTGCTGTGCCGCTGCTCTGTGATTGCACAGGGATTTCATCTTCCTGCAGTCCTACACCTCTCAGAGGCTGACCAGGGCTTGGCAGCATCCCACAGTGTCCTAGAGGCCCRCAAAATAGCGTGGGTACACGTACCAGCACCTCTTGCTCTGTGCGGATGCACATGGTGCCCCCTCAGAGGCAAGTCATGCTCTGATGCATGAGTCAAACCCCTAGAGCTTGCCAGGGATTCAGCCTGTCCCCAGTGGGGCAGAGCTGTGTCCACCAGCCCTTCTGCCCCGGCTCACTGCCCCGGCTGGCTGTGGGGAGAGTGTCCTCTGCTCCCTCTCGTGGGGGTGATGCCATGGCTGTGCTCCGTAGCATGACCACGTGGCACTCGGCAGCCGGAGAAGCGGCATGCCTCTCCGTGCTTGGACACAGCCACAGTGTGTGCCGGGGCCGAGTTGGCACAACTGGTCCTTGAATGCTAATCAGGTTCCTCATTAGCATCATCCAGTAAAGGCGCTGGGGATGGAGTGGGCCTAGCAGCAAACTGAAGCATAAGGAGTGCTACACGAGTCCAGTCGAAGGGTCTAGCTAATCCTCTGTCCTGTCTAAGTGGCTGGCATGTGCTCAGCTGCAAAGAGGGACCTTTCCTCTAATGCCTTTCTTTATCTTTTATAGCAGCTGTGACTGAGCTCTGTATTTACATTAGTTCTTTTTAAAAACCTCTCGGTTTCTATTTTGTCTGGTCGTGAATTTCACAGCTTAATTATGCATTTAAAAAAAATTATAATTTACCTATATTCATTGTAAATTGAGCCCCCTTGTCCCCTACTACTTTATTTTATATATTTGCAAGTTCACACATCTTCATGGCAGGATGCAGTTGCAAGGTGGATGCGTTGTTGGGAGGGTTTGCCTGGTGCCTGCTGTGTACAGCACGGAGAGCACGTGCCATGCTGAAAGATGTATATGTTGAGGGCTGCAGCCTCCTTGTTTTCTCCCAGTAAATGTGTCTCTGTGCACTTAGTCACTGGAAGTTCRTGTAACATTTTCTGTGTATCAAAAATGCTATACCAGAAGAGCTTGGGCTTCTCTTTCACCTGCAGAGGGAGCTCTGTGGGGCCCAGGGAGAAGCTAGCCCTGCCTTATGTACGTGCTTCTTCAGATTGATAGAATTTGGGTCCCTGGGCTGTCAGTCAGGGGCCTTTCACCAAGACTAAACTCACCTGAAGAAAAAAATTCCCACTGCATAAATTCCTAAGCAAATTCCCTTGCTTTTTTGCAYTTTAAGCATCTTTGAGCAAACTGCTGGCAACAGCATCCTCTCCTTCACTCTCTCCATGGGCTCTGTCTTCTGAGCACAGCATGGGTGAAGATGAACAGCAAGCAGATGTTTAGATTTCACGCTGCAACTCTCTTCCCTCCCCATCTGCTGGTCCCGGAAGAAGATTTTTCACCATTAAGTGCAATGGGGAATCTTAGTGAACAGCCTCTGCTAAGGCAGAAAAAATGTCCTATGAATACAGGGGGCAGCCGATGGATGAGGGCTGGTTTGAGGGCAGGACGCTGGAGAGATGCACACCTTGCTTGGGTGAGACAATTTTGGTTGCCTCCAGTATTGTCCTTAGCAGTGGGGTAGACCGAGGACGGCTAACTAGAGCTTTGGCGGATGTGTGTGACTTAATGTGACTGTCAGCCTGTGACCCCCCGTGCTGAGGCTGGTACTGGGCATCACAATCCTGGTGCCTGTTCGTCTGCAGTCTTGTTACATCGAGGGCTGAGAAGCAGCAGCTTTTGGTTAGCTTCCTGAGATTTCTGTGCCCTCATGCATCAGGAGTTAAAATCATGGCCCTAATGTCCTACATGACACCTACCACATTTAGTTGCTTACTTTTATTTGTGCAGGAAAGGAAGGAAGTGGAATCCTAACCTATATAAACAGGCCTGTAAAGTGCAACTCTAGCAATGCAATGCAATGTTGTAGCAACAGATAAAATCAGTGCTTTGCGTATATTAGGGATGAGGTGATAAAATAGGCATTTAAATAGCCTGAAATTCTCAGTGGATTATGCTAGGATGCAGCTACTAAAGGGGAATCTGAAAATGGAGTGCATTTTTCCAGCTAGCACATAGCACAGTCCTGGAATGATATAAAGCCATGGGCATGATTTCTGGTCAGTCTGGGCATAACTTTCTTACAGAAAGATTCTCCCTCAGTGGAAACATTTTCCCTGATTGTGATTCCTCTCAGCAATTTCTCTGTGACCTTTGAGTTTAGAAATCCCTTAAATACCAAGAAGAAGGAAAGTGAAATATTTGTGGTGATAAATTTTCACCCCTGCTGGCAAGTCAGTATGCTGTATTTTTGTGACATTGTCAAATTATAACGGATCAGAAATGGACCTTGTTTCCAAAAGCTTTGACTCCCCAGCAGGTGCCTGTGCAGTAGACCCCATTTTGTCTCCAGAATGTAATAAAATTACATTAAAATTGTAGTGGTTACATATTTTGTTTATATGCTTTATTTTATACATTTCAGAGGGATGAAAATGACAGAATCAAAATATGGATACTTTTGCAAAACTGGTCCAAATTGCCAGCAGCATCATAAATTAGAGTGTGTGTTAATAGAGTGAATGGCAGTCAGAAAGTCTTGCTTTAGGTCTGGCAGGCAAGCGAGCGCTTGAGTGACTAAAAGTGTAGAGACGCTGTTTGTCCAAACAGCTCCCAAATATGCAGCTCTACATAGTGGCACCTGGGACTTCACAACCTAAGTGTGGGAACATGGACTCAAAAAGCCCTGTGATTCAGCAAGCAACGTCCTGTATGGAAGTACACCCTAACTAGCGCCCTAGTTTTCCATTAGCAGGTGCCATGCTTGCTGGAAGCACCCTTCTGCATGTGAGTTGAAGGATCGGCTTTGCTCAGCTTGCAGGCAACAGAGAATCCAAAAGGCTCTGTAAGAAGCAGTTCACCTCAGTGCCTTTGCTCTGGTCTGGTTGGATTCCTTCCACTCACTTTAAATTACTCCTGCAGTTTCAGACAGATGTGGTGTGTTTTACTGTCTCTGCTGAACTGCTTGGTTGTCTGTCAGTGTGCGGYTATAAGGTCTACTGCTTGCCGCGCCGATATCGGCTGTATTTCAGTGCCAGATGACATTTTCTGAGTGTATGCATAGTTTATAACCAGCTTTTATTAAAGCTTTCTCCTTGAGCAAAGGAACGTGGATTAGGAGGAGAGACTGGCAGTGGGATCAGGGGTCTCTGATGTAGTCCTGTTTATGGACTAAGAACACACCATGTCCTGCTTCACAGAGCACAGCAGGAGTCAAACAGGAGAAAACATCTCCTTTCCTTGCATCTTTGGATCTCTCCACCAGTACCTGGCGCAAAAACTGTCTCTTCACTATCTCTCAGAGCCATGCTACTGAAGCTATTTCTGCCTCTGCACAGCTTTCTGCTCTCTTGGCTTCCTTAGCCTTCCTTGCTACTCTTTCCCAAACATGCAGACCATCACAAAGAATAGCCCTCTACATGTCTTCTGGGAGTAGCTTGCATGTGCCTGTATTTTTGGTGGTAATTTGTCTGTTTTATGGATGAAACGCGCTCTTGTTTTGGTTCTCTGATTCCGTATATATCTGCATAGTAGATAGGAAAGGAGGTATGAATACAATGGTACGTGAACGTATTCAGTACATGGATTTTGTAGGACTGTGAATGTCAATATATATTATTTTTGTATGCATGTGTGCGTGTGTCTTTAGATGCCTCTCAGTCTGTGCCATGCGCAGTGTATGACAATACAGTGATTTTTATGTATCTGATGCATTTCAGTTCAACTTCAATATGGTTTATTCTTCACATGCATTCCTGTTTTAAACAACCTTCCTTTCCTTCTACTGGCTTGTTGTTTTAAGCTCTGCCTCTCTGTGAACTATGAAGGATGGGTAAATAGGGAGCAAGAGAATGGAGTGAGGCAGCTGGGAGATTATTAATATTGAAAATATCAGCAAGCATCAGCCCTTTGATCACAAAGCATGTTTACAAAAGGACCTTTCCACTGCATGAGGATACTTGCACATTCCACCGAGCTAGTTGGCATTCAGTGCATGCTGTAGCATCTGGTTCTGTCTCTCACTCTTGTGTCTGTCCAGAGAGAGACTGTAAAATGAGCCGACAGGTAGATAAATAAAGAGAGAAATCCGGGCTATCGTCAGAGACAAATGCGGGTTTATGTAGATGCAGCCTGACAGGAGGCGGGGAGGGATAAGTCACATTTGCAAACCGTGTGTGCAGGCAGTGCAGTTGCACTGGAGCCTCTGCTCCAAAGGCTCTGGGCAGCTGGCTGAGGAGACTGGGGATGGAGAGGGGAGAGGTGGGACAAGCAGTGGCAGTTAGCTGGATCTGCTGTCCGGTTTCAGCCCTTGTGCCAGGGTTGGTGCCAGCTGGGTCGCATCACTGCTGCTAAGCAGGTGTGCTTCCCCCGGCAGTGATCTGATTGTGTCGGTGCTCATTGTGGCCTCTGGGCACTTGCAGAACAGAAGCAGTAAATAGCACAGTTCTGGGCTGTGATGCATCCTCCAATACCATCCTGATCCTTCTTCTGAAACCATCTCCTTGGGGGAGGGTTTGAATCACTGCAAATCAAGAATGGAAAAGAACTGTATGATCACCCAGTCCCACCACCCCCGGTCTGGTCTGCGAATGTTAATGCAATTTCCATTTCTTCCCATGGGAAACTAGTGTAAAAATCTGATAGCGTTTTTCTTTTTAACCCAAGAATCAGCAATATTCTGCAAGATAGTGGATCCACTTTAACATTTCACAGCCTTATGCCAGGTATGTTTTTTCTTATATGGCAGGGTATGTTGTGACTGGTATAAAAACATCTGTAACAGGAGATGGCAAAGTGGAATGTCTGTTCCCTGGCTAAGGCTGCCGGATGCTAATCACAGTGTAAATAATAATAATTAATAATAATAATAATGTATCAGTAGCTGTCTGAAACTCTCCTTTGCTCAGTGCCATCCACATTGGCAGGCAGTGGCAGGAGATGGTTCAGTATTTCATAAACAGCATTTGTAAGCTTTTGTTCAGATTCAGTACAGCTGTTCAGTTCAGCCATGTTTGTRCCCCTTTTTATTCACTGTTGGCTAATACGCAGGGGGAGTCTGGCCATTTGGGGAAAAGGAGTTCTTTGTGGGTGAAATTTTTTCTTTACTGATGGAGCAATGTATGGCTCTGTTTAGAGAGCATTTAGAAAGACAGTTGTGGGTGTGAGAAAAGACCTTAAATCATAAGCTTTATACTAAACCTCTGTAGAAGGTGGATTTCAGTCCTTTTCCAGGGTGCTCATCAATGCATGTGTTTGCAACACCGGGCTCTAAATTGCACATTCCCAGCATCCCTGCGTATTAAACCATGTTTAGAAGTAACTGAATTACTAATGTTATTAGAGGAAAATATACCTAAGAAGAAAAACATCTGAGATTTCATTGAAGTGATCTATAGTCTGAAGTGATGGAAGCGGAAAGTAAGGAGGACAGTATACCTGTCTCAGAAACYGTTAATCTCCAGCTCTCTCCTACCRCATAAAGGAGATGGTTTCTGGTTTTTAGCATCTGAATCTCTCTCCATCCGTCTCTGTTACATTCATGAGATATTTTTTATAGATTTAACCCACCTGTCCCTGTCTTTTCCTCACATACACAGGCTGCATTTTAAAGGTTTAGCTTCTGTATCTCTCTCTCACAAACACCCATACCCATATACAGAAATGCACGCACAAGCTGTTTTTATAGATTTAGCTCCTGTGTATCTCTTCCACATAGTCAAGAAGGTTCCTATAGCTTTAGCTCCTGTGCACATACATAAATAGTCTTTCACATACACAMATACGTGCAAGCATGTTTATATGTCTTTATTTCCTGTATCACACAGAAGGTTTTGCTACTTGTAAAAGTTAAGTGGGATTTTTCTGCCTAGCTTTACATTACTGAAAATAAGATTAAAAGAACTACAGAATTCTTCTCTGTGGTAAACCACAGTTTAGCTTTATGAGACTGAAATGCTTTAGTTAGCTAAAAGTACTGTACTCAGTAGAGGTATATCAAGGTGAAATGTAATGCCTGTGATGTGCAAGAGATCATCGTAGATAATCAGCTAGTTCCCTCTTGCCTTCAGAGAAAGGTTTTGTTTTCTTTTGTACTGTTTAATTCTGCAAGAAAAAATGCCAAACCACTAGAAAAATGTATGGTAATAATATTTGGTTTTCTGCTTTCCAAAACCAGAAAATGTTACGGGGAGCCAAACAAGTTTGTAAAAACAAAGAAAAGCTCATTTTTGAACTACAGATAATATTTTGATTTGCAGCAACTTTATTCTTTCTAGGGTTTTCAGTTTTCATTACACCAAAATAAGCAAACAAGCAAGAAAAGTATTCATAGGACATTTGGGAGGGAGTWTTTTCCCCTCAAGATTTTTGCCAAAAAATAGTGAGCTTTTTTTTTTTTTTTTTGCCAGCTTGTCTATAGACTTTTGATTCAGTACTACATATTTTTGTACCTCTGGTAATGACCTGGTATAGGATGAATCTGAAGTATTTTAATGTTACATCTCACAACTGGATTTAGCACTGGCCCCTTTATGCCAGCGATGGTCTTACCCACAAGGAGAGGAGTCTTTAGTGGGAGATATCTGCATTACGGGGGAAYATAACTGTTGCTGAATGGATGGTCATGAATTAGCTGTAAATTTCCTCAAGGGTGAATGYTATTCTAGCAGCATTTTTAGCATACTTTTCTGACAGAAAACTGGGAGCTGAAGAAGTGCTAATATTCTGATGTCTTTTAAAATATTCTTAGGGCTATCTCTAGTCACACTGTTTATACAGTTTAAGGTCTGAAATATAACAATTACTGTTATGCCAAGATAAGACACAATGAAATGTTGTCTGTAGCTGGTGAGGGTTATTTCTGTATATCAAATTATTTCATGCTACTGGGTTTTCAAATGGACTCTAATTAAATTAACCAGCTTTTTTTTTTCCTTTATCACCACAGGCAGATCAAGATTGTGTTGCARTTATGGAGGAAGATCTATATTTATAGTGTGAAAAGAATTTGTACAGAAGCCACAGTTGTCTCTCTGCCTGGCATGACATATACATTCTGCACTAATGTTGTGTAACCCTCTGGTAAGTAAARCAGGTGCAAAATATTTGCCAGCATTGTAAAACCAGAGCTACAGGTCTCTCTTCTTTTGTGCTTAAAATATGGAAGTTGAGGCTGAAAAATCCCTTTAGAAATTGAAAGCTGAAATTTGCAGCTACTGACATGAATTCAGGAGCTAGGACTTCAAGAGAAATATAAGGTTTCTTTGGTTGCACTAGAAAAATACACAAGAGGTACAATACTGGGTAATATTTGCTGTGGAATTCCAATTGTACTTTGGCTTTCATTTGCGATCTTATATGGCTGTATCTGAGCATCTTATAATCTTTCATGTATCTGTCCTCAAAACATCCATATGAAAAATTGCTGTCCTATTTCCCCAGGAGTCACAATAAAGATTGGCAAAAGAAGTTCRTAACTTCTCCAATATCAGCCTCTCATCAATTCACTGTCAACAAAGGTTACAATGGAAAATTGGTTTCCCCTCACACAAAAACAATGTGATTGGAGGCATTCAGTATTTTTGAAAGATTCTCTTTTTGTTACAGGCCTTGGCTAGAGAGTTGTAAAATCTGAGTTCAGTTTGTAAAATCTGTTGTAAAATCTGAGTTCAGTTTTGGGTCTGCCAGAGATTTCCTTAACTATATGTTCTTGAAAAAAGCAGGTCTTCCTCTGCCTCAGTTTTTCCGTGTGTGAAATGCGCAGCTCTGTCTGATTAAGCACTCTCATTAGTGGTCCAGATGTACTGGGATATTCAGAGACAGAAACCATATCAGTTCATAATTGCTTGAATTCCAGCAGTGCTTTGCAGATAGGATTCAGACGCACAAATGCTGACTGGAGAAGGTTGCCTATTCCTCTGGAGCCTGTCACTGGGCTTCCTTATTTCCATAATCAATGCAATTTATGCCCAAAATAATCAATGAATAACCATCAGGAGCATAAGGGCTGTGTGTCTAGTCCTCTGCTCCAACTCTGATCGCATTTTTCTCTACAGCTTGCACTACAGCTTGAATTAGTATAACAATGTCTAGAAGCTGAACAAAATAAAATAAAAAAAAAACAGTTTCAAAGTTAAAGGTGCACTCTCCTTTAAGGTTTCCAAAATAGCTGAACTTAGACAGACAGTTGGTGTCAGCCTCTGTGGCCCATGCCTTTACAAAAAAAAATTTTTGTGGAAATTTTTTAATGCATAAAAAATAAAATGACTCTAAATGCAGAACTCAGCTTTTTGGTGACTTTCTGGTGATAACGATTCAGATTAAGGAGAAATGAGAATTTACCATGGAGTCTGTTGTAGCAAACAAATTATCATATTAAAATGTGCCCTTTTTTTGCCTTTCCAGTTTTCCTTTTAAAAATTGTGGGTTTTACCTGTCTGCCAACGCTCCAGAATTTCTCAGTGAATTGCTCATGGACATCTTTTAGCAGCAGGAGAGGCCTGTACACCAAAGCTTTCCGTAGCTGCATAACCAGTATAATGATTTGTGCATGCACAGAAGATCTGATGCTTCCCGGCAGCACCAGATTCTCTGTGCGTGTGCAGATCGGCTAAACTATCCATGTGCAGTCAAAAAGTCTGCATCCTGCTCCCTGTTTGGATCCAAGGAGTACTTGGCAAAGAAGGCTGCTGAGGGCGGCTGCTACTACTCACTCATCTAACCAGACACACACTCATTATGCAGTGGGAAAGGTACTTTGAGGAAAGATTGTGTTTCACCATGACAGTTCATTTACCCTGACACCTGAGGGATCATTTAGAAAGAAGGCCATCAGAAGCGGGCTTTATGCCCAGAAAGTTGTCTGTCTATGACATATGGCCTGCATTCAGAGGTGGAGCATCTCTGCCTCAGGGAAGGGATTTCTTTGAAGAAGGAAATGACTCTAGTTTAAAATCATTTTAGAGCTGGTCCACAAAAAGACTTAGAGATCACTATATCTGATCTTCATGTGGCTGATCCTTGGGAGCCCTTGTACTTCTAAGTGACTTGCCCAAGGTCTCACATCAACTTAATGCCAATGTTGGAAGTAGGAGCCATATATCCTTGACAGTTAGCTGCCGTAACTCTTAGACAGAGCCACTCTTGTGGACTGAAAGAGCCAAGTATGCTGAGCAGTGATCCTGGCACTGTGCTCCTGAGGCACCCTCCCCTGTGCTTTCTGTTTGGCGCTAATGATATGTGGGCAGAGATGTGAGAGACCAGCTGGGCAAGAAGGTGAAGGCACTAGCTCTCCTCTTAACATCTGGAGACGAGGATACTTCAAGGCAGACATATGAGCTTTCCGAAAAGGAGATTCATGGCCATGTTTGAATGATGATTTGCATCTAGAGAGGTATGGGACATCTTTCAAACGCTGCCTAGATAAGCAGTAAATTAAAAATCGGTTAAGAATGAGAAGACCAAAGAAATGAGGCCAGATGTGAAAAGTGGTTGCCTAGGTCTGTTTAGACTTGATACTCTGCCCATCACATTTCATCTGATTACCAGCTGTGAAAACAGTGTGCTTGTGCTCAGGGGCCTCAAGGTAGCAGCACTGTTGCATGTCTGAGGCAAGCGGCATCTGAGCAGTAGCAGGCAACGTACTTGCCGAAGAACACCTCTCCCGCCTCATACCATTCATCATAGAGCCAGTACTGACCTCCCTTTTAATGTTATTTTCCTTGCTGTGCATCCACAGGAACTCTCCTGGCTTGGCACTTCCTTCTCTAGCCAAGTCACTAATATTGTGAATCCAGTTTCATTATTCTTAGTCTTATTCATTCTGATATTAATTTTTATCACAGTTGTGCTTAGAAGCCACCCCTAACTTCCTGGGCTTTTGTGCACACCCAGTAAATAACAGCAGCTTCCCAAAAAGCAGGCAGCCCTGCTAATTAAGATGAAGCGGGTCATCATTGCAAGGTTTTTTATCTTTCTCGCAGTCTAGTCCAAGTAACAGACTTCTTGTGTCTGGTCCTGGCCCCACTGAAATCAGCAGGAACTTTGCCACAGACATCAGCTGGAGAAGGATTTCATCTCTTATGTACTGAGTGTTCTCCAGGACAGTTAATGACACCTGGGTTTCATCTTTGTTCAGAAGGTCTGAATTTATTTGTGTATTTGTTTATTTATTTTGGTTTCTGCTAATGAACAGGTGGCCTCTGATTCCTGACTTCTCTTTGTAATAAAGCCATTTGCAAATATGCTGCAGAATTGTTTACTAAACATAGTTTACCAGGCTTTTGGAATAAAAAGTACTTAAGATGTCCAAGAGCTCCGGCTGGTGATATGCCTCATACGATCTGTTGTTCAGTAATGGATTATAATTCCAAACACGACACTACTTATTCCACTGTGTGGAGTCTAATTAACTGTCAGAAATGCATTGTTGAAGGGATGATGGATTATACAAAGGAAAACATTAATGAAGCTCATTCCAGTCAGCCCACGTGAAGACCACAGCTTATGTCAGTGGCTGCATGGAGAGTCTGTTCCTTTTGGTTTTCAGAGCCTTAAAACAGGGAGAATCCTGACTGCCTATCAATCCCACCCTATTAAGGGTCCGTTAGATGCACCCTTTTCTTTCACTGCCGTGAGCAGAGTGATTTTAGGTTTACTGCACAAACAGAGGCTGTGAAAAATGAGCACTGACTATCCAGTAGTCACAGAATGACTTTATTATTCCTGGCCTGACAGTGCTGCTTACTAGCAGAGCAAGTGTAATGTGGCCAAGATGAGAGAAGGACCTCTGTTCGGCAATGCACGCTCCCTAGAATGTCAGGGCCTGCCTCCTTTTGCATAGTTTGGGGACAGTTGAAAAACCTGAGCTCTGAAGAACAGAGCATTTGTCTTTGCCACATTGCCATGTGTAGCCTTCCACCTCAGGTGAATTATATGCTGCAAAGTGACATCCAGCTCTGAGATTCTGATTGTGATCTGATGGATGTGTCTTCTCCTCCTGACCATGGTGTCTTCTCCTCCTGACCATGGCTTGAAGATAGCTGCCTCCAGGCAGGGAGCAGTAGACTGACACTGGTGTCTCCTTCCTGTACAAGAACTGTCTGTCTGCAAAAATCTTGCAGGATCAGCCTTCCTCTGCCTCTCTTCCTGCTGCAACATGCCCAGCAGAAACAGTACAGGCAGCCTGGGATCTGGCAAGCTGTGCTTCCTCATACGATTTGGGAAGCTGTTTGTTTCGAGGTTGTAGTGGCGAACAGTCTTCTCAGTGGTGAGAGCTCCAATTTCCCAGCCAGCCTGCAAAGAAAGATCCTCTCAGCAGGGAACTGCTGGAAACAGGGCAGAGGGCATCCATTCAACACTCACCACTGCTTGTCTCCTGCTGGCTGAGGCTGTGCCGTCTGCTAAAGAGAGAAGAGCACTTCTCTCCAGCCACTCTCCAGCCTTCAGGTGCCAGTTCAAAGGCAACAGCAATAAATGCGACAGCATGTAATTAAGTGGGAACGGATGCCTGTGTGAACCCAGTGGACAGGGGTGAACATAAGATGCTGGCAGAATTCTTCTCACCTCATCCTCAGCAGATGGCACCAGATTAGTCAATTTTTTTGTAACCTTTTAAATAATGAAGCAGCAGTCTGGCTAAAATAGCCTCATGTGGATCATATAATCCTAATCCTTTTCAGGGTTAAGTGCAGGTTGTCTCACCACAGGTTGAGGTAAGAGCATGGTCACTGGCACACAAACTGCATGGCTGGAAACAGTCTGTTAAGTGACTTCATTTTCWCCCATGTTAAATCTGGGATTAGAAGTGCATCCTTCTCAYTGAAGACCTTTGACCTGAGATGTGAATCTGCRGATATTCCATTGCTGCCTCTTTTTTTTTTTACCATCAGGGTTCCCTCTCCATTCACCCCTCCAAATCTGCAACAGGCTGGAAGAATGTGRAAAGAGCCTTACTCTAAATTTAGCTGAACATTGTATGTGCCTCACCTCAGAGTTGGCCCTGGACTTGTAAGAGGTTGGGTCAGAGACTAGACTGTGAACTCTTCTCTCTGTCCGCTCAATGGTTGGCTTCCCAACTACTTAATTTAGTATAGTGGAATGCCTTGGAATTGAGTCTAACACTTGAGCCTTCCAGTTCCTCCTTCCAGTCTCTGCCTCACTAAACAAATTGTGAGAAAGGCTGTGTGCACTGAGGTGGGAAGGGGCTTAAGGGTGATGCAGTAAACTGTAAATAAAACTGGTGGGATTAAGTAAAGCACAGARAGTTTTACACTATCAGGAATTATATCCTATTAGACTATAGGATAATCCCAAGAGATGTGGCAGAATGTGGCAGATGACAGTTTAAACCAAACTGCATATACCAGGTTGTGAATACTGAAAGGTAAAAGTCATCAGATAARTTAATTAAATATATCTGGTTCAGACATGCCTTGAAATGCCTCTTACTGTCCCCAGAATTCATAGCACAGGGGCAAGACTCTTAGCGTYTTTTTGGCGTCTGATTATGTCAGTTAATTTAAGCCAAAGACACTGCAACACAAAAAGCATTCCAGCAAACAAAAGTCTTATCTGAACAAGTCATTTTTCACCTTCTTTGTGGCTGCATTTATCAGACAATCTCTGAAATAAAGTTCACSTCACTTATATCTCATCATGAAAACTCAGTGTCTGCTAAAATGAAGGCAATTAATTGAGTCTTTTACAGAGAGTCGCATTACTTTCTATCATACATCGTTGAGTTAATTATTTAATGACATATAAATCCTAGCAGTTCAAAAGGTCTRGGGCTGTGTTGGAACTACATTGTGAAGCTGTCTTTCATCTCTCTTTTCTCACAGAAGAGCAACCTCCACTTTCTTATGAAGAAGGAGCTATCTCTTTGAAATACTGTTGTGGCAGCCATCAAAAAGGTGCGATATGAAATGTTTATTCACAGACAGATCCCAGATATTAAGTGAAACGAAACATATGTGATTGCCTGTTTGTTTGTTATTCCCTTGTTAAACCCTAAAGACATTTTCCTATCACTCTCTCTTATTGGATTAGCTGTGGAGTAGTATGTGTCTGTTTGATGTAGTGTGTTAGTTTCATTAGATAATATTCCTCATTAAGGAAATATCACAAATTAATTAATTTGTAAAAAGACTGAACATTTTGTTAAGAATAATGCTTTGGGTTTATTTGGTACCTTTCATGCAAGAACCTTGGAGTGCTCTGCAGAACTGAATTAATTAATGACAAAGAGGAAGTTGCATTTTCCATTACCCAGGCGTGATCATGGTACCTTTGGGACTACACCTTTCTGTCTGTCCTTCAAAAAGGGGTTTTGGGCCCAACCCTGTCAAATACTGAATACCTTCATCACTGAGCTAAATAGAAATTCACTGACCCTTTCGTGGGCTTGGGCATGCCATTTTGGGTCTCACTATAAATGTACTGACCGTTGCCATGCCGAATCTTTCCAGGGACACTTTGTGAGTCATTGTCCAAGGTTCTTTCTCTGCTGCTGTCCCTAACTGTTCAAGTGATGAAAGACTGTTCCTGAAGTGGAATGGAAAGAGTTCAGGTCTTTGCTCCTGAATTAATAGTAAATGCCCAGTGTTCAGACTTCCTTTGTCACCCCAGGATCCTTGGTCTGAATGCTGCTGGGCCAGTAATTTCCCCGGCTGTTCCTAGGCACAAAAGCTTCCTTGCAAACTGTTTGGTTTCAATGTGCTGTGTTATGATCTGTTTTGCTGTTGAGCAAAATACATGAGTACATGAGAAACATCACCAGGCAAACTGGGTCCAGGCACACAGAGACTAGGGATGACTTCTCTTCTGGTGGTAGGAGAACATGCTCTGAGCTTGGAGCAACGTGTATCATATCCTGCTGCCAAGCTATGGTGAAAAAGCACATATGGCTGGCATGGACTTCCCTGAGATAATTGTCTTTCATCTGATCCTGGCTCCATCCTATGTGTAGCCATCTTGTGAATGGCTTTGAGTGCTTCTGTTTCACAAAAAGAAATGGCTGTTTCTGAAAACCTTACTCCAAAGCCTAGGAACAATCATTCTTTATTGTAGACCACCAACCTTTATAATGTGTCAGTTATCTTGTGTCCATTGCAATCAGTTAAAAAATCTAGCATAGATATATCCACTGGCTGGGGAAATTTGAACACATTTGCAAACATCCCTTGTCTGCAGCTGAAACAATAGGCTGAGCACAGCTGCCTGGAAACAGCTCAGCCACCAGTGAACAGCTGCAGCTTGTGTGATGCCTGCTTTTCCRAGATGACATCTGTGAAGGTACTGTGGCAGAGCATCCAGAGGGCTTTGTGTGAGGAGAATACYCTCTGTGTTAAAACTGCACATAAAAGCCCAGATACCTTTAGAAGCTACTCTGGACACTTAAGCAAAGAGTTAAATATGTTCTGGAAATCTGTTTTGGCCATATTGTTCTGCCTTACATGATCTTGGTAGCTCATCTGTTTTGAAGCTGCAGAAGCACTTTAATACACAGGTGGCATGTAGTGGAGATTGAAGATGAGATGGGAAAACAGTCAAAGAAAACAGCCAAAGTTTCAATATGAAAAGCATCCACAATTTCAAATGTCCACCCAGAACAGGATTTTTTCTAGTGCTAAGAATGTGTTCTTGCATTGGGGTAAAATTGCTGAGACAAATGGGGGCTGGAAAAGGTTGCCCGTGACTCTCTCCTGACTTTTATCAACCCCATGCTGGTGTAAAGGTATTGCTCTGAGAAAGGTAACCCCCGACACACCACTTCAGTGCAGCAGGGAGTCAAACCCACTCTCCTAGAGGGCAGGGTCTCCTCAGTTCACCGACGTTTGTGCAGTGCCTTTTATTTAAAAGCTGTGGCAGCCTAGAGGGGAGCTCTGAAACGCCTTCTATCTAGGGACCGTTCTGCATGCACGTCAGCTGACATTTCTATTCCCTTTCCTAAGCGTGTTGCAGGGGCCYTCTGCGTGAAAACAGAAGATGCGTTCCTCCAGAGTTCATCACTTTGCAACAGCTACTCTCTTCTCTCCCCGCTACTCATCTGAAATGAGGGCTTTCTGCAGCAGCCAGAATCACAAAGTTCGGGGGAAGGCTCTGCGTTGTCTGAAGTGTCTCTTACAGCTCAAAACTGGGAAGAGGCAGTAAGAATCTGAGAAGAAATGCAAAATTTTTCTAGGTCAGCTACACCTACTTGAAAAGGGCCAAACACAGGTACATGTGCACAAATTAATGGGAAAAAAAATCCTTCATGGCCTACRAAAGGCAAAGATTTCACGTGTGAATCAAGAAATCCTCAAGTGCCATCTCCAGGCACTGGGAGAATTATGTTGGGGAGAGATATGTTTGCTTGTTGTTAAATTTTTTCCTTCGCGTTTGATTTTGGCCACTCTAAGAGACAGGATCTTTGGCAAGGTAGATTTTTTGTGGGATTTGGTGAGCCTTAGACAGATTGAACCCTTCTCCTTCTTCCACTGAAACTGCTAGCAAATCACTCACAGTCTTCAACAGAAGTATCATGCTTTAACCCTTGCTCAAAAAGCTGTGATGCAGTGATTGCCACAGCAGGACTGATTTTACACTAATACTAAAATTTTAATAAAAGTTTTAATGGAAAAAGGACCCCAGCTACTAAAGAGATCAAAGAAAAAGCTTAGCTAATGCAAAAGCAGTTGAAGGCGTACATGTCACAGTGAATATGARCAGAAGTTAGCAAGGAGAGTGAGGACTACTCTGAAGATAATTCATATGCGTAATATAACAAGAGCTACCCAGTTTTAGTGATTATTCCTAAAGCACTTTAAAGGAAATACACTTCCTCACCTAGTTTCTTTCTGATCCCTTGTTTCAGCCACAGCTAAGAGGTTCTCTTTGGTTTCCTTTCCTGAGGGAAGTGGCTGAAATTGAAAGAAAGAGAAGAATGAATTAAATAGATCCACTTTGAAAGGGAATTTTAGCTTCTCARGTTCCCCAAACTCAGACAAGCTGTCCATGAAATAAAGCTTTTGCATCTGTCAGAGAGAAGGAACTGATGGCCAAGCCAGGAGAACCACTTCCAATACCTTTCAGCTGCACTTTCTAAATTAAGTGTCTTAAAGATTCAATTTAGATTCTGTCAGGCAGCTACTGGGTGTTAATTAAATACTAGCTGATTACAGAAAACATATTTATGAGGATTCTAGACCTGCTGATGCCTCTTGGAGAATTTTATAAAACATCCTACTTAGAAATACCTTTTTTTCATTTATTTTTCCATATTCTTTTTTCTCTTAGTTCAAGAATATTTTCATGAAAAGAAAGCTGTCTCTTTCTTAAAAGTTTTTCTGTCATAACTTCTAAATTCTCTACTTGATACTGAATAAGTAGGAGCTCACAGGTGATAAATCATAAATTCAAGTTAGAAATGCTAGACAATGGAAATGTAGAAATCTCAATTAAAAAAGAGACATATTAGTATTTTCTTCTCTTTTGTTTTGTGTGGGTCAGATGCACATTTTGCTATGAACACGACCAAATTTTTACTGTAAGTGTCAGCAAGTTAATRGTTAAAAGGTGACATAGAGGATTAGGGATGCAGTGGCTCAAAACATTTGCGAAACCTCTTTGCGGCATCCCCGTGTGAAAAACATTCACATAAAAGCAACAAGTGTATGCGGAACTCAGGCAATTTGTCTTAAGGATGTAACTCCTGTGACTGTCACTGTGATGTTTCGCTGTCAATACACAGCTGAGATAACTAGCTCCTCTCTTAGACCCTCTGCATAATTTCTGTCTGTCTGTGGGTGCAGGGGGAGCCTTTGCAGGATGGCTRTCTTACAGACGTTTCCTCGTTTCATGTTGTGCTGAATTAGTGGTATTTCTTATGCTGGACCAGTAGTGGAGATCCTTGCATAATTCAGTCCTTAGGAGTCTGTCTAAATAATACTGAGTAATGTATCCCAAAAAGGACCTCAAGATTTGACACATACATAGGGAATGCAACACAGTGCTGGTAGTTGTTCAAGAAAGCTGGATTAACAACTTTACTTTGCAAAAAGCATCAAAGGTAATCTGAGACATGGTTTTAAGTCACATCAAAGACGAATGACCTCATCTATATGTACAGTTTCCTTGAACACCATGTTGCACTGCAGAAGACCTAGTTCTGGGTCCAGCAGAGCAATGCAACTGACTGAATCACAGAGACAACTTATGTATCATCATTTGGCTTTTATTTAATACACAATAACATTCCCTCTACGGCTAAATTAATTGCTCAGTAGTACATATGAGTCACTTAATTGTAATTGTTATTACTTTAATTTCTACAATTACAGTCGATAAACAACTGTACCTCATTTTTCAAGCRATGTGGCTTACATTTATAGCATGCTTTCTTTCTACATTGTACATTTCTGACAGCAATTCTCAAGAAAACTGATATTTATATAATATCAGCCCTAGCAGAGGATTCTGAAGCGTTGTAACATGTTGTGCTAAGAATTTGCCCTTCAGCTATGTTCACCCTCCTGCATGGAACATGGTGACTGATTAACACCATGATGCCCCACTACACAGCAACTCCAGCTAGTAGCTGAGGAACCAGTGTCAGTAGCTTAGGCTGTCTTGTCTTCTTTAGTGGCTACTCCAGAGAGAGATTTATAAATCCATCATGCCGTCAGGTTTATAGCTTTTCCAGATACTGCTTTTTTTTATCTTGAGTGGTAAAAATATATTTTATAGATCCACTGGTCCTGGGTTCAATTCCAGCAGAYGATTGAACCAGGAGTGGTTTGCTCGTGACTGAATGGGACAAGGCCTTTTCAGCAGCCGAGCTCTGGAGATGCATCGCAGCTGCTGCACACATGCAGATATTTAAGAGGAGAGTTCACTAATAAATTTAATTCTTGTACTCTCCATTCAAGCTATAATCCCTTTAATTACCTGCCTTTAACATTTTTCAGCAGTTCTCACTTCCCAGCGAATAGTTTGGCTGATAGTAGCTGTATTGATGGACCCATCTACCAGAGCAGAGAAAGAACCAAAGCTCATAGATTTAAAATGAATGGAGTGTTTACCTGTACATCATTTTAATGGATGGTGGAATTCATTCTCATGATAGACCCATAAATGTCACTTTCTGTCTGCCACAGCAAAATACTTGTGTAACAAATGGCATGCTGCATTAATACCCAACAAGAGGATGTTCAGAGCAGCTTGACTTGCATTACACAGGCTAATAAAGGCTCAACCTGGGATTTTTGTTTGTTCCATTGGMTCAGGGAGCAGCAGAAACACATGGGTGGAGGTATAGCAGTAAGGAAGATGAATGATATGAAGACAAATAAACCAGCCTGGCTTCCCAGAAATGATATCTCTTTGTTGAGTTTGGGTTTATTCCAGACGCTCTAGTAGAAACATTTTTTTTTTACCTGTAGCTCTCTCTTCAGTTTATACACAACTCACTGTCAGTTTGCTCAGCTAGCCCTTGCTTCAAGAAAACTCTGAGATGGATCAGTGTCTTACATTCATCAGTGTAAATAGACAGTCACGCCTCTGAAATCCCTGTGTGCTCTGAGAGGCAGTGAAATCAAAGCCCTCAGACAGACACTGAWATGTGTGAAAGAAGAAATATAGCCCTGTATTTCTTTACATCCTGATTTGCCACAGTCTTTTAGAACTGCAGCCATGTCTTTTTGCATGTCTGCAAAGTATTTTGGACACTGGGCAGTATGCAAATGAAGAACATCAAAATGCGTTCAGCCTTCCTTTTGTTTTCCAGTGTGTCTGTGTAGTTTCCACCCAGGAGAACCGGTCRTAGGCTTCCTTTACTGTATTCCCTTGGATTCTGGGTTTGTGCAGATGCAAAAGGCAGCAGCACTGCCCCTTCAGCCCTCCGAGGCTCGGGGCCAGGTGTGGGATGCAGCAAACAGCATCACTGTTGCTTAGTAGGAAAAAAATGACAGTGATTGTTTTAGTGCTCAGCTCTGTTTCTATCTTATTGTGTTTAAAAAAAAGAAAGCTATGTGTTTGCCTTACAAATACCAAACTGATGTCTTGAGAAAGACTTGTGAAATTTAAGAAGGATGAAACTAACAGAATTCTTTGGAGTTAAAAAGGTTTCTTTAGAAATAACTCCAAAACTGCATAGTTTTATAGAGACTAGGATCCTTTCTGCACCTGTAAATCACCTGTTGGACTTTAATAGAGAATAATGTCTCTTATAAGGGATTATAGAAKTAGGTTTAAAACGTAGAGAAAAATAGTTTCTCTCTCTCTATTAGGTTTCCTGTAAGCACCTGTCTCCTTGGTATTTTGATGTACTCATTACCCTGTGATGGAGAGGGTTGGATGTATCACGAGGTATAAACAGTTCCTCTACCACTTTGCGTTTGGGGCTCTTCCTAAAGAGTGAAGTTCTATGAAAGCTTGCTTGAGTCAGCTCAAGCAAGGTTTTCATAAGAGATGTCTATAAAGAGAACACTCCCTCTTTGTGCCACCCTGCCTTCCTGTGGCAAGGTAGGTGATCAATTGGGAATGGGGATGGAAAAGGGAACCCTAATTGTGGGTGCCCAAACTAATCAAAGAGCAATGCTTGCCGGTCACTCAGTAGTAGAATTAGAGCCCGAGAGAAATTTAACAGGACTGGAGTTTACTAAGTTGACTGTTTAATTCATGGAAAGCTTTTTTTTTTAATTTTCTACTTTAGCTTTTTACTCTGCATGCACCTTTGTTTTCTTCTTTCCTCACTTTGACTTACTTTCAGCTCCCCTGTAGCTAAACTTTGAAAGGGCAGGCCTCCTGCTATTAAAAAATGCTGCAGCTGAGTTTCCAAGACCTGCTCGGCTCTGTCAGTCAATCTAAATGGTTAACTGGGCCTGGGTGGACTGTTTGCTAATTAGAGTTTTCTGTATTAGAGAAATGTTCTTTAATTTGCATCTTCCAATACAAATGTCCCCTGGATACCAGTGCTTAGAGCTACAAACCCTTTCACAAGAAGCAGCTTCTAGGGACAGAGCCTGTGTAATGCAGAATAGTTTTCCCCTGCTTGCCAATTCCCATGATCAATGGCCATTTTCCTCAGCCTTGGCTACAGCTCAGATGGCCCCAAAGTATCCAGAAGGGCAGTGTTGCTCAGTATTTGGATGGAGTCATAACTTGGGTTTCCACCGGAGAGCAAAGAGCATCTGTTAATCTCTGGAGCACTGTCATCGGATCAGTACATATGGCAATTGACAGGCCCTCAGTGGAGATGCAATCTGAAGGGTTCATCTGCTGCTGCTGCCATTTTCTTTTGCTGAGCTGTTGTGCAAATATGTTTAGGGCAAATACCCTTGTTCCACTCTGATGGCCTCTCTAGCTTTTTATGTGAGAAGAGTGGTAATTCCATAGCGGTATTTCAAGAAAGCTAGTTCTCTGTACTTAAGAGCTTTGAATTGTGAAGAGAAGGGGAAAATATAATCTTCTTATCATTAAAGGCATCAGCTAATCCTGCTGCAAAAGGGTGTGATTTGCTGATCAGAAGAAAAAAAATCTGCTGCATGGAAATACATATCACCATCTAATGAATACCTCTTCCCTAGTTCCTCGAATGCCTATCTGTGTCTGATAAACTCCATGTCCTTGCCTGGTTAATACAGCATCCCCATGTAGCAAATGCTATATCCCTGTCTCTACATATTCTTTCTTTTCGTTGCTGTGTAAATTCAGCCTGGGTAAAAACAATAAACTAATGATGCTGGAATAGAAGTGTGCTGCTGTTGGGGCAAGAGGAGGCATTGTCAGGGGGCTAAAGCATCACAGTGTCAAGGGTGCATGCTAAGTTCTTCATTTTGCAGCTGACTTGCTCTGCTGCCTTAGGCAAATCACTTCACCTCTTTCTGCCTCACACTGTACCCACAGGGAAAATACATATCAGAATACCCAGCTTTGCCCCACTCCTTTTAAAAACAGCAAAGACATAAAGATATGGGAAGAAGCATCTAGGTATCTAGTTGTGTGACAGTAATTTCTGTCTGCCCTCTTGTCCTGGGCAAGATGAGGGAAAGGCTAACTATTGATTCCTAATTTTTGCAGGGAGACTCCCCGGCAGGTGAGCCATGAGGCTGGACTCAGTTGGTGAGAACTTGCCAGACAGGAAAAGGGATGTGAGCAAGGTTAGTGAGCTTTTGGGCAAGGGGATTTATGATGGAAGGAGGTTGTCAGTTTGAGGGCAGTAGGGTTTGGGTTTTTTTCCATGATATGTTTTGTTGCTCTTGTAGGTGGAAGTTGACTGGATTTGCCTTGCGGCATTGTGCTTATGACAGTTCCATCCACAGACATGCAGCAAATTGGCTGTGATCTGCTAATAACACATGTTGCTTCCCTTGCCTGTCATCCCACATCTTTGTACAGAGATCATCCACTCTCTGGGCCTTGAGCACTCAGTTCAGCAGTGGTTTCAAAAAATATCTTCCATGGTTTGGATGAACTGTAAGCCATTTCCAGAAACCTGTGTTTTGCCAAAGGTGAATAGGAATCCAACATGGTGAGATTTTAATTTAAAAGTAGGCTAACTAATTTTGACTTTGATGGATGTTTTCATGCTCCTTTGGACGCTGCCAAAAGGAGAGACAGTAAGGAAAGCCGTTCTGGCGGCCCTGTTGGCTGTATGAGGAATCTTGTGAGTGACAGTATGTTTTCATTAGCTTCAGAGGCCAGTTCTGCAGGCTGGGGAGACTGAATCTTTACAGTCACAGGCCTCCAGACTTTTGCTTTTATTTTTATTTTGGATTTGTCACAGAGGCACTAAGGACACCAAGATTTCTAGGAACTTCCTTCAGGATTCCCACCTTTCACTTTCCTACACCAGTCATGCCATACAACAAAGCATCCCCCCACACTTTCCCAACACCTGCAAAGCTAGACACTGTAGGAAGAAGGTGTGTGTGACAGCAAAGGGTCTAGAAGGCAAATGCATAATGAAAAAATGAGCTAGAAKGTTGGGGAATGGCTAAAGTGCTATTAATAGAAATGGAGTTTCAAGTTTGGTGCAGGTTGTGCAGAAATGTGAGTCAGAACCAAGAATGCCTGTGGAGGTGTGTGGGCTGGGGACGATAACAGGATTTAGTTGCAGAGGAAGGAGGTGTCACCTAACAAAAAGCAGGTACAACAAATATGAATTCAAAGGTGCTATTGCATAGAATGCTGGAGGGGTTGAAGCATTTACTATATGAATGGGAAATGTTACACCGAGAAGCCTAAAGCTCACAGGGAACGGCAATTTTAGGACAATAGCTAGAATTGTCTTGGACACGTGGGCTGACCATCACCAAGTGCAAAGATACAACCAGCTTCTGCCATTGCAGTCAGCAGACGTGGGGTTTGGAGCCAGCTGGCAGCAGAGGGTAAGTCTCTCATTTTAACATTAATTTTGTGCCAATGTTTTGCAGTGCATCTGAGTGATTGCAGCACCATTTGAAAATGAACAAAATTATATTTAGATTTCCCATTTCTTATTTTAATTTTTTTTCTTAATGGCTTGCTTTCAGTTAATGAAATGTCCTGCTTCTTAGGAAAAAGAATAGACCATGATTTCCAACTGAATGTATATGTGTTTGGCAGTGCCTCTCTGCTCAACACCCCATTAAGGTTCTATGTGTGCATGGGTCTGGGCATAGGAAGCTGATGTGGGATCAGGACCCGACGCTCTTCGCTTGTCTAGTCTTTATCACTTGTGATCTGGAATTTGAATTTAGGGGTTATTTGTTGGCATGCCATTCAGAGGTGTGAAAATACTGGTGTGATTACCTTCAGTCTGGGTGGACATATCAGGAACCGAACTAGGAATACCCAGAGAGGAAAACAAACTTTCTGTAGCTTGGACTACAGAAGTCACTGCTGAATAACGCCACAACCCCATTTTCTGTGGATTGAACACACACGACTTGTATAATCCTGACTGAAAAAGTGGGTAACAATTATAATTTGGAAGAAAAGCATCCTTTGTTTCTTTTTTTGTTTTTTTAAAAACAGGTTTTTTTTCCAGGTGTGGGGAGAGAAAGGGGACAGATGCCTTTGAACAAAAACTGTGTCTTGAAACATTTTTAAGGTCCCTTTAAATATAAATTACAGCATATTTCTAGAGAATATGAACAGCTATTATATTAAAATTGTAGCAGCGGTGTTTTATGAAGGGGAAACATTTTTAATGCAAAAGTGGTGCTATTTTAAAATGAGTTGCTTTTATGAAATGGACAAGGTGGTTTTATTAAAAAAGATCATTTGGGAAGAAAAAATGTGGCTTTGTAGTATAAGGCAAATCTGGGTTTCCCCCCACTCCCTTTGTGGAAAGCAGCGGGTAGGGTCCAGTCATTTGGGTTTTCTATGGAGAATTAAAGGCTCTGTCTGCACATACATCTGCTCTGCCATTTTACATGAGGGGGGTGGTAGTGGGCTGTTGACAAAGTTAATGTGTTTCTTTGGCCCATGCGTGTACTGACTTTGGAAAACTGCTTGGGCATAGGTTGCATTTAGGATGTCTGTAAACTTTTCCCCTCTCCTCTGCTGTGTAGAAGTTACCACTATAGCAAGTACCCAGTACCCCTGAGGAATGAGAACGATCAAATGTCAAATCTACCACCGCCGAGTTCTRGGGGTGTCTCTCTCTGGGAACCACTCTACATCACCATTTCTAGGAGTATTACCAGGTCCTGGGTTATGGAAGCCAAGGGCTACACATCAGCCATGAAGAGGGAAATTGGCCTTGCAGAGGCCCAGATGTTGAGCCACTAGAGCGGATGCCAGTRCTGATGGTTGTCTGGTGATGAAGCCACCACTTCATTCCTCATGCAACAGCTGTTAGGTCTGATCCTTCTAGTTCAGGCATGGTAGTTCACTGTTCTTGCTATTGCACAGAACAGAAAGTGCACAGCAGGTGGTTAGCGCAGCTAAGGTGGCTGGCCAAGACTCCTAGTCTTGGCCACAGGCTCGTCCTTCCTGCCAAAGGCATGCGTCTGCTTGGGGAGAGGAAAGCATCACCTCTGCTTGGCCTTAAGCAGGCGTGCCAGCTAAGTACATCTCCACAAGAGGACTGGAAACATAAACACTGTGTAATTCAGTTAAGTGGGAAGAGAAGGCAAACTCATCATAATAGTTTAAAAAAAGAAACCCAAACCCAACAACCACCCCAAAACAACAAATAACAGCTGCTTTTTGCAGGAGCAGCAACGGCCAATTTTCCTTCTCATAAAAGAGAGCAATGATGTGTGTCTCTCCGAGAGTGCTGCAGCTGCAGCCATCTCTCTGAGCACAGCTCTAACTAAGTTTCTGGAACAATGTGATAGATTGTATCTGCATAATCAAAAGAATGCAGAATCCTAACTGAGCCAAACTGCTAAAAGGCAATAAAGCCATGGCACTAACACGCTCACCCCATAAAGCACCTAATCAGTTACCTTTATATTTATGCAAGTGCATTGCCTATGGATCTATTTGTGTTTGAGTATAATGCGCTGCTGTGGTCTTTTGAGTGAGGGGGTTGGAACTATCTGAACAAAAGTTAGGGGAACATACCATACTTCTCTTCTGTCTCCCATTTTCTGAAATCATCCAACTGCTCCAAGCTGCTTCTCTGTCATTTGAACCCGGTGTGCTGAACTGTGATTCMCAGTACCCTGTTCTCATCTGCATCACCTCTGTGGTTTGTTTGGGGTTTTTTTCCCTAAAAGGTTTTGTTCCTGAATTCACATAATTTTCTCAGAATCTCAATGTACTTCTTCCTCTCTCCCTTCCCCCTGCGATGAGCATCCCATCCTTTGTGGGAAAATGGGAAAAATCTTGGGAATGCAAGCTCCAAGGAGCAAAAATGTAGAATGCGGGGGAAAGAATTTTTAAAGTGCCTTTTCTCTTATGAACTTGTGAGCGTGGAGATGACTATGTGGTTGTTGTACAGAACAGGGATGCAGATCCATGCTTACTCAGAACGAGCTGAAGAATGACTGAGGGTGGTTTAGGACCAAAGACAGGTTTAAACTTTGTTTTCAAAGGTGATATCCATTTCCCTAGTGTACTACCTTGAYCCATCTTCTGGTGTGATAGTGGTTTGTTATATGTTGTTGAGAGATGTTGCCAGAGAGGTTACACTTTACCAGACATAGGAGCGGCCTCATATGTTACTTCCATTGTTCTTGATCGGAGAATTTAATAATCAAAAAGAAACTGTCAGTCCTGTTGTGTCTTGATCCAGCAACACGCTCTGTGGCGGAGCTCAGCCTCCCTAATCGTCTCATCTTGAGGAGGTTTTCAGCTCTCTGGAAGCCGCTTGCCAGCAGCCAGCCTGCTGCAGTCAGTGTGTTCAAGGGGCCTGGGCTGGCGGGATGCACCTTGCCTGTGGTGAGCCCAGTGACATCTGTCGGGGCAGTGCTATGCATGTCCCCTAAATGCTGTGCCTGTGGGCTACAACATCCTAATCAGCTGTAACTGAACCCTCCAGAAAAGCCACGGCTGGCATCTCGCTCACAAGGAGTGCACGAGGGAAGGGACACTCAGATGCCCAAGGAAATAGCTGCTGAATAAACATGCCCTCTTCTGACCTAAACAGCTGGGTGTTGTGGCTGCAGTCGTAGCTCTGGTACTTGTCTCCTTCCCAGTGTCTTATTATTTCATCAAACATCGCAAGACTCAAGAGATATCTTTTTTTTTTCCTCTTCAAATCTTCAGCTCCTAGAAATGCATGGGTATATTAATAACTCAGCTTTCCGTTCAAATTAAGCACGTAAATAGTTATGTAGCTCAACTGGTTGCAGATAGAGTATGCTTCAGGTTAAGTTTCTATAATTGCTGAAGTTGAAAGGCAAAGAAAAAGAACTCTGAGTGTTTGTTTTGTCTTTAATCATGCCTTTACAAAGTCAGTTCTGTGACTCCCTGGGGTTTAGCTGGATATTTTTGCATATCTGAGAGAAGCGGTGTTGCCTTCCCCCTTCCTTCTACATTATTTGTCTATTCCTTTGTGTCAGGTCCAGCTTAAGCTGTGAGCATTCCCTGGGCTGTGGTGATAATTACATTTATTCCTCCGAGGTGGTTTTCACTGGGTTTGCAAACAAGACAGGGCCTAAGAGATCTTGCTGTCTGTGGCCTCCTGATAGCTTTTGAACCATTTGCAAATTTCAACCAAATTTCTTCATGGTGTGTCAGTCTCAAAGAGAGCTTGCACAATGTTATTTTTATTACCTTAAAGGGACCAGCAGATCTTGTATTTCTAAAGGCTTTGTAAACATAGGTGGCCAGAGAAGAGACCCTGTTAATGCCTCTGCTGTGGGCTGCACTGCAAGGTTACCCTTATTAGAAACACGAATCTGTGCTGGAGACATGGCAAATGTCCCAAGGACAGGGAAAGCTTCTTTGTGAACTTGCATCTTGCTAGACAGTAGAGGCTAAACCAAGACCCATTTCCGTAGGAAGTTCAGAGTTCTCTAGTTCCACTGCTCACAGAATGACCTGAGTCTTAATAGGCTTATATATTTAGCTTACATGTTTATATGGTGTCCTTTAATTGTATTAAGGAATACAACTGACACCTGTCACATTATTTGTGAGAAAGGAGCATCTGGGGCTTGGAAGTATTTTAAACTTTGCTGTGTTTTGGATAGAGAAGGCAACGTCAGAGAAACACCTTGYGTCTGGCATTTTGGAAAGTGCCGAACATTCTGATCCCTTCTCTTCCTGGAGACAGAGATGCTTCTTGGGTGCATGATTAAAGATAACTTAATGATTTAGTCTCTTTTACATCTAAATGAGCTGGTACAGCATACCCTCTGGGACTAGCCCAAATGACCTCATGTCTGGAAGAGCACAGTGCACCCTGTTAGTATGCTTCCGGCAGGAACAAATGCACTTTCTGGATGTTTTGAGATGTGATTTTCTGTGGTGCTCGGTACCGAGCATCTTCTTAAAAAGAAAATGCAGGGCTTTATATGTCTGGTTTTCAAGAGGTCAGGAGAGTCTCGGTTTTCTGCATCGGATAAATGTAGGTTCTGGATAAAAATCGATTGAATTTAAATACTCAGATCCTTTTAAATGTGCACCTAAACCAATGAGATACTGCTCCAGAAAGTGCTGGAACCTCATTTAATCAGCTGCCTCCTTCACCACAGCCCAGAAGGCTCTGAAGGCAGACAAAGGCCTCCTGTGGTGCGATTTGGGAGGGGACCTGCACCCTTCCCCCCACTAGCCTTGCTGCACAAGGACAGTCATTGCTCTTCTCTGTCAAAAGCTCTAATTCCTAATTTAGGAGGTAATTCTAGTGCAAATTAGTGCGCCTTGCAGATAGAATTAGAGTCTGTGTGATGATTTGGAAAATACAATCAATTTACTTCAATTGTTTGTACATGTCAGATCTCTCCAATAATGAAGAATTTACTYCTTGTGCATGAATACAAACAATGAGCTATTAGCCATGGGAGATGAGAGAGCCTGTCAGGAGCAAGCATCCCAAGATGCGATGTGCTCCGTTTGAACAGCCATGAGGACATGCCCTGGCCTGTGCTGCAGGTTTTAAAGCATCAAATCCTGCCGCATGCAGAGGCGGCGGGTTTGAAGCGCTGAGGCCTGAGTGTGTGAGGAGGGGTGCCCCATCTTCRTGGATGAGTCCAAAACCCTCTGGAGGGGGATTCTGGGGCACTGGAAAATAACACTTATGCCCCCAAGGCACAAACTGGAGGTGACCCTTCCTAGTTACGGGATGGAAACCTACTGCCCTGTCCAAGATTCTGTGGGAGGAGGCAAAAGGAAGGCTCTCAATCCTGCTGCTAGGACAGGGGAAGAAAATCTAATGCTGGGTTCTGGGTTTCACTGCCCCCGAAAGGCACATGGTCTCYTAGTCCTGCCGGTGAGCTCTGCTCACAAAGCCTGTCTGGAGTGGCCCTGTTAACCAGGCCAAAGACTCAGTCTGCCTCTGGAGCTTGTAAAGAATGACACTGTGCAACATCTTCTGAAGTCTTGTCTGGGACTTAGCTGTTGTGACCATTATTAATGTTGTTGTCACTGTGGTTTCTCAGTTGCAGTAATGCATTTCTAGAAATTTTCCCTATGTGGAAGACAGACTGGATCTTCAGCTGGTTCAAAGAGCTGTGGAATATTCATCAATATGGTGATTTACATCAGCAGAGAGTGTGTCTGGTGCTCCTATCTCTTTCAGAGCTCCTACAGACTATCCCCTTGTTCCATGTCCATCCAGGGCTCATTAGAGGGCAAATGGAGAGTGACTGTTGTTCTAATCATTAATTTCTGGTATTCTCATGGTCTGATCTAACCAGTTTTTTAGGAAGTGAACAATATGCATATCTCATGACATTCACATCCATGTGTGTTTAATTGTGAGCTCTCTCTGAGAGGCTTTGAGATGCTAACTGCACCATGTGAATCATCTGCTAACGGACAAGGAGACTGAGAAACTGGTAATAAATTTCTGAGCTCTAAGCCTTCTTCAGCGCTGCTCCTCTCACTCTCTTTCCCYTCAGAAACTAGCTCTTGTGTTTGAGTCTAGGAGCTAAAGCTTGGGCCTGGCAGCCACAACACCTGGTTTCTTTCCAGCACACYTCCAGGTCTGTTTTTTGACTTTGGGCAATTTCTAGCCATCTTTTTGTCTAATACTTCCCCATAGTTTCTGCACCCCCAGAGTTAGGAGGATACTTAGATCATGTGAAAAACTTGTTCTTGTAATGTTGTACTGGATTGCTCGCTGCCTGCAACCTGGATCGCTCACRGTTGTTTCTAACAGGGGAGTTTGACACCCAGGTTCTTCTTTAACTCAAGTGGCAGGGAACAAACGGATCTGAGGTCTTTCTGTCTCCTAGAAGTCCCAAGTGGCTAGTATGCAACTTCCTGCCATGCTACATGGGTTTTTTTTTTCTGAATGGTGGTGATATGGCAGCTTGTGAAATGAGTTCAGTCTTCCTCTTCAGAGACAAAAATCCTTGGCTGTGCCTCAGAAAGGCTGTTCCCAGGAACAGGTGCCCTCAATAAGGAAGGTGGTGTGGGTGGATGATGGAGAAAACTTCTGATTTCTTTACATTTTTGTCTCTCCTGGTATCCAGCTTGAAGGAGGAGAGAGAACTGTGTTGAGATACGTGTTTATTTATGGCAAGGAGGATCACACTGACAAGCTAACACAGGGATCAGTTKTTACTAGCTTGGCTCAGCAGACTTTAATCCCTGTGCTGCCCTGYTGGAAAAGGTGACTGTTTTAACAGGGGCCCATGTTGTGTTCTGGGGCTGGAGGCCAGGATGCACARATCACCTCTAAATGGAGCTAAATCCAGGTAGGAGCTTCTATTGGTGGTAAGTTACTTAGGCATACAGATGTTTAAGCATATGTATCCTATCGCTGAGGCCAGACAATGCGGTGGGAAATATATGAGATGGTAAAACCTACATTATCTGGGATTTAGGATGTTTGCTTTGCAGAATGAGGGATTAGAAAATAGAAAGCCTGAAATGACCATCTGCCTGCAGAAAAAGGATCCTGTGAATTAAAATTTCCATGGTGATTTTCCTTAATCTCCTCGACTTTATCTGATATCTTCCATCACAGCTGATCTCCTTGTGCCCCAAACAATAGTTCACTTTCTGCACACTGAAGTTTTCTTCTACTCACATCTTTCTACAAGCAGTAGCAAGTAATCTGTAGAAGGCATTGACTTATCTGTTGCTCTTGGGAGTTTTCTTTTGTTTGCAGTCCTGTATAATCTCTGTACTTCCAGCACCTTCTATCTCCAATGAGTGACAGCTGTGAATGTGCACCTGGTTTTTATATCACTTCTACATCTACTATTGAAATGCAATTGCCTCTGGGGTAGGATGACTCTTGCTGTTGAACCATATCACTGCACAATAGCTTAGATCAGGAAGTAAGTARTAATACTGTGTACTTATATACTAGTGGTGTTAATTTTTGCAATGTGATTGTGGATCTAATGGTATTTGATGTTTCTCTGAAGAGCCTCTGTTCATGGAAATGTGGGAATCTCCTCCTTTTGTTTTTAAATAAGCTCCTAGGCCTTGTGTCTGTAGAGAAGAAATTTGAAAATGTGTTAGAAATGTAACCTACAGATTCACAATCCAGAAGACTGAAAGCCCCAAGCTTATTAATTTTAAATCTCATTATTTTTAAGAGCAAWTTGTATTTCCCTTAAAGTATCAGAATATTAATATCTGCAAGAATAATATCTGCAAAGAACCAGCAGATCCATGCTCCTGTGATGTAGCTGTGTGCTTTAAAATGCAGAAGCCTCTGCTCACCTAACATAACTGATGTTGAGAGATATAGAGGGTTAATGAAGGAAAGTTCTTTCTTATTTAGTTTTGTTAAYGTTTCTTTGCTGTTGCTCTTTGGTGGAAGTAGTTCTGAGGACTTGCTTGAGAATGCAAGAGCATTCTCAAGAGAGCTTGCTTCAGACTGCTTGATTCTGGGTATCCTCAGCAAGGCAAAGAGCTTGCTAGGCACTAATCAGTGCTGGCAAAATGGCATGCAATTGCRCCAGTATTAGCACGTGCTCGCAAGAGGCTCAGACAAACCTACAGCATGGAAGTTCCTTGGTATATACACGCACAAAATAGATCAGGCTTTTTACCCTTGTGGAGGGTGTGTTGGAACATAGGGATTTGAGATTTTTTGGTGTGCAGTGTGTGTGTGCGTGCGGGGATTGCTTGATTTTTTTTTTTTTTTAATTTAAACACAAACCAGCACTGCCATTTAGCATTTCCTTGTTTACAGCAAGGTGAATCGTATTTACAGTGCTGAGGAATTTGTCAGGAGCTGCATTCTGCTCGTCATCTGTTTCTTCCGCATTTCAGAAAGCAATTAGCAGGCGGAGCATGTGAATAACAAAATGTGCTGGAAGGGGCTGTTCACCCAACTGTGCCGAGCGAAACTGCTGCCTGCTTGCAGCAACTGACAGCTCTGACACCAGGGTACAAGCCAAGTCCTGTAAACAGAGATGCCCCGGATGGACTGAGTAGTCAGCAAACAAGGGAAAAGAAAGAGATCCACGTGAAATGGGAACTGGACTTCAGGGGGTTTGAGTGGGACTGCCTTGGGGTATAAAGCAGCAAATAGGGGCATATAGTRTAGAACTTAGTTCTGCCTCTTTCCATGTAAGCTGATGAGTTGAGCACGTAGACATTTAGCAGTGTCCTGAGCTGCTCTTATCCTAGAAAGGGAGATGAGACTTTGAAGGAGCTTCATCAGGACATTGGACATGCCTCCTAGACTGGTGAGAGAAAAGAGCTTGCAACCCTACAGATGAGAGAAACAATCATGAAACAGTTGTAACTTGGAGATCTGCATAGGCAGAGGTATGTGTGAAGACATGCATGACTACACAAATAGTGTGTGTGTGTGTGTGTGTGTGTGTGTGAGAGAGAGAGAGAGAGAATAGTCTTCTGTCTGTGAACCTTCTTGGGGAGGGGAGCCTTTATACAACTTTACGAAAGGGGACACAAAATGTTGCATTCTGAAGCATTTCTCTCCTAATGCTAACAATGCTCCTGGGATCACTGAGGCCCCAGAGCCTGGCTATTGTTGGAGTACGGATGCCTCAGAGCACAAATAACTAGGCTTCTCCATGTGGCCTCTGAACAGTTAGAGATACCACCTTCATCCCCAGTTAGAGATACCACCTTCATCCCTAGCATACACCACCCCAGTTCTGTTGCCTCTTTCTGCTCCCCATGGAGGTTAAGGAGCTGCTGAGGCAGTGATGAGAAAATCAGACTAGTTGACAAGCTTTGAGCAGCTCCATCTTTTTTGGTGCTGATCAAACGTATTATGCCAGATGGGGAAAGAACTTCTTTTGTGCTGACTTCTGCTACTTCAGAAGTTGCCTGGGCTGTGATAGTGTGCGAGATGGTGGCATTTTAGCTAGAGGAGAGCTAAAAGATGTGAAACAACAGAGCAGTGTTTCGGAGAACATTTTAAAAAGTCATCTACAAATGTAAGTAAATATTTTACTTCGGTTGCATGGGAAGTTTCACTGCCCTTGGAGTTATTGTACTGCGTTTGGAGGCTGGATTCAATCAGGGAGGTGTGAATCAGAGGGATTTTAGTCCGCTTTGAGTGCAAATGTTTGTGCAAACTTAAACATGGAATTGCTACAGACTTCCATTATTCATATATTAGATGTCTTGCTCTTACATATAGACCTGCTATCTCAAAACCTGAGCTTCTCCTCTGTGTGTGTGGCTTGTGGGAGGGAGGGATGAAATTACCCCTCTTGCTTTAGAATAGGAGCACGGTTGGACTTTTTGAGCTGCAGGACTGAAATATGTGTCCAGAGTTGTGAATGTCTCAGAAAAGTAGCTTAGAGCAGTGCCTGGCAACCAGGAGTCTTAGGTTTCATTACTAACCTACTTTGGGAACTAAAGCAAATTTTAAATCTACAGCTTAGACTTCTCATATTGCTTCGTGGAGGTGCGCCTGAGCAATGAAATYAATTTTTTGCAAAATGCTCAGTGTTTGGATGGGCCACACGCTAAAACAGAAAATGCTGTCTTCCTGGGATGAAGGACCACAGGGAAAGAACGAGAGAACTGGCYTCCTCTATTCCAGGCCTTTGGATCCTTCCAGATCTTGTCCTTCCCTCCCTGATTTACTGTGGAGTCCTTCAAATGGATAGGTTACCTGAAAGGCAGGCCCACTTCACAAGGCTCTGCATCCAGCCAGCTTACTATAAAATAATAATCATACCATTTGGAATATGAAACCCGTCAGTATTGCCTAAGGGGAGATGTACCCTTGAAAGGGAAAGTTAAGAGCGTTCATTCAGAGCAAAAACGTGGCAGGGAGGATGGAGATGAATGTGAGTGACAGTTCCTGAGCCTGATGGTTTCTGACGGGTGGTGGCTGCTTTCTCCATCAGCCAGTACCTGCGGGAATCCATCGTGCTTCCCACCTGAGGCCGTGGTATAAGCGTGAGAGAAGGGTTAACTATATAGGTAGCACTGTGAACAACCTGATCACAAGCTGGCTTGTTTGTGAAGCTTTGTGGGGAGATCCAGAGCTTGGTCTCAGGAAGAATATGGACTAAAAAGCAGCCTTCCCAGGAGTGGCTGTGGAGAGATTCCCCTTTCTGTTAATCCAGATGTGTTTATGGCAGTAGTTTCCCTAGTGGGACTGGCACTGTACATCATACAGATGAGAAACGATTGTCTTTCCAGGAGCCGTTTCCCAGTGGTGCACTGCACCTGCTCCTTTGATTGCAAGGGAAAAATGTTATTCTTGTCCTGTCTGTTTGCTTCTCAGCTGCTGGTGGAGAATGTTCAYAGGTATCAGAACTCATCACAGCCATTTTTAAGTTACATGAACTGACATGACACCAATATGCCCCGTGGAGCTCCTTCAGTCCTTGCAAGGCAGTTTCTTCCAGTTGGTGCCCTGGACTTGAAAAATCCATTGCTTTATTGATCAGTATTTAGGACAAGGTCTGGACGGCCTTTATTTTAGAGGGAACTCTCTACTTTGAAGGGTATTTAGTAAGTATTGAGAGAACTAAGGATTCTTGAAGTTTGGCCTGTAGCAATTAGTTACCATAGGAAGGATACGTAAGTGSGCCTTTGTATCAAGATCTGTTTGTATAATCAAGTTAATTTATATTAACTGAACATTTTCCTTTGTTAGCCCATGACAGGAAACTGTCTTAATTACCACCACAACAGAAATGTTGTATCTTACCAGGTCATTAATTACATCAAGTCCTGGCTTCTGTCACTTCTCAGGAAAGCATAAAATCTCCCAGTCAATATTTGTGGGGGGAGAAGGGTTAAGAGGAAGAAAGAACTGTATGTCTGAGGTTCCTTCCTTATTTAATGYTCCTGTGAAATGATGCTTTTGCTATTGATGGAGCTGGCAACATGGGAGTGAAATTAAATCAGAGCACAGGAAGCCTGAACACCACCACAGAGTTTATAGATGTTGCCAGAATATCTCCCTTATTTACTTTCTGTTCATTTAATGGTGTGTCAATATCAGTGGAGGGGAAATGCTATTTAGATCATGCTGTCAAATAAATGGCCAAAGAATGATTCTTTGTTCATCTAGGGTTGGAACATCTGCTGTTTTGTTATGTGGTTGGGATTATTGATGGGATGAAAAAGTAAGGATACTCAGTATCCCAAAATACTTAAGAGTCTAAAAGAGGAGCTGTCGAAGAAACCAGAGCAGGGCATACTTTGGAGACAGGGGTTACTCATCAAGCAGAAGATTTTATGAATCTCTCTTCAAGGAGGAAATGAGTTATGAGGATGAACCTTTTTGTTTACGATGCAACTGTTGGCATGATAAACAGGCAGTCTGACTCCGTATCTCTTGGTGTGCAAAGGCAAGTTTTGCAGTTGACTTCTGTTTGAGTAGGATCAAATCGCAATTACAGTATCTGTTCTCTCACTGCCAGCACAAGTCCTGTCGAAGTCTGTAGGAAAGGACCTGTCACCAAACCCACACCAAAAAAAGGGCAACGTGCTCTGAATGTCCAGGAATCCAGCCAGAGTTCCCTTCATAGCTTTGCTGTTGACTCCCCGCTTAATTTGCAGCACTTCACGTGACCTTCCTGTGCCTCCATTTTCCTATCTGTAAAATAGGAATATCTCTTGGGTTGCCTTGTAATGCTTAATCACAGTGTGTGTATCCAGATCCTAATAAGTTCATGTACAGAGTCAAGATAGGTCTATATACGCAATGTGGTTCCCTACAAGAGTTTGTTGGTACAATAGAGCTGCAGTGACTGGGCCACCTAGTCATGCTGAACAGCCATTGAGAAGGCAGGGATGTAGCGAGGCTGGGAAAAGGCCGAACATCTCAGCATGAATGGGATATTTGTTGTTTAAAAAAAAAATACTGCATTTTTCAGAAAACTTCCTTCTGTTCCACTCATATGTTCAGTCTCCCCTTGCTTCTCCCCTACCCTTTGGATGTTCATCAGCCTTCTTATTTCCTTAGATCTGTGACTCTCCATTCAAGGTTTCCCCTTTTTGCATCACTGTCACCTACTCAAATGACCAGCAGAGGATTCAGATGACTCGTCACTGTGTGACAGGCAGTTTCTGCTGAATCCTGAAGAAGCAGCTTAGGGTTTGTTCAGTTTTTCTGTTTGTTTGTTTGCTTTTGACAAAAATGGACAGCAAATATCCCTGGCTCAGATTTTTCCTTGGCTTGTGCTGTACTGTACAGGCTTTACAAAAAAGTCAGATATGCTGAACCTGTCATGAGAAACAAAAAACATAGCATGGTGTCTTGGTGCTACAGCTTGCAAGTCTGAAGTGAAGCATCTTGACCAACCATGCCTCTGAGCCTGCTTTTTTGATTCTTTGTCTTCTTCTGGCATTGAACAGGTGCATGTATTGAAGCAGAGACGGGAGCAGAAACTGGGTCAGCATTAAACTGGGTATTGCATACCCGGGTTTCTTCTGTGCTTTGGACACATCGGGCCAGTTTGCAGCTGAATGGAAAACATCCTCTGTGCAAGGGAAGCCCTGTGGCCCGAGGAAGAGTCCAGGTTTAGTTCCTGGCTCCACATCACATCTGCGTAAGAGAGGCATTGCAGCAGCTGTGTAAAAGGGCTTTGAGACTCAGTAACAAAGTGGTTATTTAAAAGTGAGATGTTTGTTGTTTTTAAAATAGTGCGTTCCTTTGAAATGATGGGCTCAGCTTCTTGGCACAGGATGCTCCTGAATGTGAATGCCGCACACAGCCTGCATGTCCACAAACACTGCGGGCACAAATGTTCTGCGTGCTGGAGATGGCCCAAGATGCAAAAGTGAGATCTCTATTCCAGTTCCCTGCTCTGCAGGTGGAGCGCAGGTTTGTGTGCCTGCACTTAAATCCAAACACTATGCCTTTTCCTGCCTGTATGGGTGTCATCAGTATATACTGTGAGTAAGATTGCTCTAAGTCTGTTTGCTCCTGCAAGCACTGTACTCTGTTAGGTTTCAATCAGGTCTTTAGCTGCTTTTTCCTGAAAAGACTTGGGCAGCCTCTCACCCAGAGTGTGGTCTGTTCACAGACTGAGAAAGACTTTTGCTCACTTATGGCTGGCCTGCTTTAGATTTGTCTCTCTCCTTCTAGGTGGGAATGAGTAGCTGGAAGGAAAGGGGCAAGAAAGAATGAGCAGTGAGTAAATGGTAAATTATTGTTTTTAAAAAGGCTTTTTGATAAATTGGTGGTCAGTTAAACAGCACTCTTAATAAAATACATTCCCAAAGAAGCATCAGTTCAGCTGGGCACCATCCATGGATTTGCAGTATCTGAGACTGATGAGATCTCTGCTCTGCTTTCATGAGAAACAGTTTATTTACAGGGTGAGGATGTCAGGCCTGTAATAAACTCTGCCAAACCTGGCAGGTCTGCAGGATAAGCTTTTGTGTGGTTTATCTTTCTACCTTCTCTGTGCAGCCCAAGTGGTCTGGCTTGAGCCACAAGCTTTGTTCTGAGAAGTATCCGAGGATCAAGGGATGGGCCCATGTTTTTGCCAGTCCTGACTGCTGCTGCACGTGTTTGGCAGCATGCTCTGTGGGATGGCTTGGAGCAGAGTACTGCAAAGGTGTTGCCTGGACCTCCATGGAGAATCAAAGCCTGATTTCTCTCTTTAGCTGGGAATTAGCTTGGGGAGTGACTCACTCTGCTGTCCAAATAGCTGATGCTGCCTGCTGGATTTATCCTGGCTGCTGCAGCTTGGACTTCTCAGTCGCATTGTTTCAGTCACTCAAGTGAGTGACAGTTGGCCTCATTTAAAATTCATGATTTTGGCTGCTTTTTCCTCACTGCTTGCTAAGGTAATGAGATGATGGAAAAGAGGGGAAGAAGGATCCACTGAAAAATGTCAGGGATCTTTCATGGCACTGCCAGGATGCGAGAGCCAGAGCTCAACCTGGTCCAGCCTGTAGCATCATTTATTGCCAGGAGAGATCAAGCACAGTGGGCTCCGCGTCTCCTGTGTGATGTGGGAGGTTATTGTTTCTGTCGCGTTGTAGCCTGTGGTTCTGAAGTAATGACCTAGTGAGAGGCACATCGAAAGAGTGAATTGAAAGATTGTGATAACAATTACAGGAGAGTGATAAAAGCAATTAAATATGAACAACAACTTATTCCTTTGGGATGGTGGAAATACCCCATTTAAGAGAGGAGCAGAGGTCATGGTATAGACAGATCATGAGCATATTTGATGCGGCAGGTGATGGAGTCCCTGACTGGAGTGGGAGAAGCATCTGTGTTTGTGTGTGTTCAGGGAAGCACAGGAGAAGCAGTCAACGTAGATTATGCCTGCTCGGAAGGCTGCGAGGCAGGAGGCTGCAGGGGTTCCTAGCGCTGCGGAGGGGAGGTGGGCATGTGTGTCAGATCCCTCAGGTGGTACCTGTCCTGCAGGGACAGAGAGTAGCTGCATGCTGGAGCTTTCAGTATCCTTAGTACGAACACGCACATCCTCTGTGACTTTGACATCTAATTCTGCCACTGTGATGCCTCTCCATTGCTGGGCTGAATACAGCAGGTTGGGAACATTCGTAACACCAGAGGCTTTATCTGCCGCGCTGCAGGCTTGTTCCTTCATCTCTGCCAAAGGGTTTGTAGCCTGGATCCTCCACTATGCAAAGGCCACGTTTCGCTGCCAAGGTGATGGTGTAACTGAGATTTAAGATCTGTGTGTGTGCAAAACCCTGCAGTGTTTGAAATGGAATAAAAACACAGTCATCCTCAATCTGTTTTTTGTATGATTCACAAGGGCACTTCTGGGCCTCAAAAAGAAAATGCATATCCAGTGCCAATAGATAAAGTTGCAAGCTTACCATTGCATTAACAGTATTTTCATTGCAGGATAGATATCAAAGCGTGGGGATGAGTGTGTGTGCATATCCCATCAGCTTTGTCAATGATGATGTTGTCCCAATGGATAAGGAAACAGACTGGGAGTTAAGTGACTTGCACAGGATCATTTGGAGTCAGCAGCAGAGCTGGAAGTAGGACCCTGGTGCCTTGGCTTTCAATCCTCTGCTAATCACAGAACAGGAGGTGAAATGAAAGCCTTCTCCAGTCTTCTGCTGCTAGTGCCCAAGGCTAGGAGGCATGTCTCCTTCCTCTTGGAGCTGCTGGAGCAGAGATGCGGATGGAGTGCTGTCAGTGCTGTCTGAGCCTGGGGAAACTCCTCATGCTGCTCATCTAGGATGCTGTGGGGATGTTGGCTGCTCCTGCTGATTCGGAGGAACTGCAGTAACACTCCCTGCTATGAACCCCAGTCTGCTTTTCTTTAGTTCTCTGATTCTATCTGCAAGAAGTATGCTTTGCTTCCTTTTCGTTGTTGTTGGCGGTGGTGGATTTTTTGTTTAACAGCAATTTTGGCTGTGTTGCCAAAGCTGTGAGTAGGGCTGGGCTGAGTGCGGAAGTATAATTAAAGTTTGCTTAGACAAAGGCGTCTGGTGACGAGAAGCAGTGTTGCTGAATCCACAAGGGGCACAATTAACTGATAAGAGTAAACTAATTGTTATTCATATTAAATTAGGGCACAGGTGATTTGGAAAATCTATAGACACTCCCATATGCTTTGCAATTTTGCATTGCAGATTATGGTTTTATAGGGCCCTTTTGGGATTTGGATTATAGAGCCAAAGAGTGGAGCTGTATCTAAACTGAACAGACTCTTTCCTGATAAAAACATAAATGTGCAGATCAGAGGATTTATCAGTGTGTTTGCATATTAATTTTTCTTTTCCAGACGTGCCCACAGCAGTGGTGTCTTTTTTTTACAGATCCAAGTGATTCTGTTTAGTGGCAGCTGCGTGAACCCAGACGAGGCGACGTGATTCCAGTGTTGTCACATAATAGTTGTGAGACAGAGGTTAATAGCAGGAGATGGGCGTATGGCAGGGACATGGCTGCCACAGAAGTGATATGAGACACTGAGATATTTGCTGCTTGTTCTTTTGTGCTGTGTTGCAGTGATCTGTGTGTGTTTGCGAGGAAGAAGCAGCAGGGCCCTGCTCATGCTGGCAGGATGGGGTGAGGCTGCAAATAGGTTTAGGTTGCCTCCACGCTGCATGGGAGTGGCAGGCTGCTTGAGCTTTTGGAGCAATTCTGTATCAGGCTCTGTTGTTTAAAACAGCCCCAAAACAAATATTTATAAACAGGACATGGGGAGTGGGGTGGGGAGGAGTCTAAATTGCTTGTGTGATCTGAGACATGTGAGACGTTGTGGTTATTTATGTGCTTCTTTGTCTTGCTGTTACAGTTCATTGTGTTGCAATCCCAGAGTGACACAAGCTGCTCCTGAAGGAAGCCCCCTCTCAGTAAGATCCAAAGCTGCCTGGCAAATCGGTGGTAGAAACTGTGGGGGCAGCAGAGCAGGAAGTGGGGCTGAGTGTGTGGCAACAGCACGGTTAGGGCTAAGAGAAATGCAGGCCATTTGCCTGGGCTTGCCTGTGGGTCTTTTGAGCCCTAAAAACAAGAGGCTGACTTGTTGTGTCATCTGGAAATGTCCATTTGTGGTTGTCTCTCTTGACACACCAAGAGACCCAGTGAGAATTCCAGCAGTGCGTGCATTTTCCCACTTTCTCTCATCTCTTCTGCTCTCAAGCTGTGATACCCAGAGCAAAGGCAAGAGTTTCTGACCTGTATGCATCAGTGGGTTGAGGGTTTGGAAACAGAGTCTAATTACAGATCAAAGTGGAGAGAGCTGGATCACTGTTTACTTTTGTTTGCTAAGAGGGTACTTCCCAATGAATTAAAACCCCTCAGAGAACAGTTTGGATGTATGTGATTTAGCACGGTCTGGGATGTGCTAGTCTCTGAACAATCTCTGCCTTGGATTCTGGCCAAGATAACGATTGGAGAAAAGCTGTAGCTGGACAAGGAGTCCAAGGGTTATTGAATCACTCCTGCCAACTCCCAGCAACACGCTAAACCATTTCCTTTTAGACTTTTCTCTCAGTTAGGTTTACTTGCGATGAATCCTTAGCACATGAAGAGTTAGAGACAAATGGTAATAGGCTTCTTCCAGACTGTTAAGAAGCCAAGGGGAGCTCCATGCAGCACGTGGCTCTTCTTTCCTGGGCTCTGAACTGATGTAGGCTCTGTCTTTCTCTCAGCAGTGCAGGGGAGAGGGGTCTTGCATTAGGCTGAGGTTCCTATACTGGAGGAAATGCCGGTGGTAAAATACCAGGCTAGGCCTAACTTATTTGCCGATTTGAAGAGGAGAGCACCACCTACTGATACCGATATGGCTTTTCTCTCAGTCTCCCCTACTCAGGCTCTGACTTGCCCTGCCTGTGCTTTGCGTATATCTGTGAAGCATCCTGAGGCAACACTGAATCAACACATCTCCAGACTTCTAGGATGTGTAAATGCTCTCCATGTATGTACAGAGTCTTGGAGGGGTGAAATCGCTCCTGACAGGTGGCATAGCCAGGGGAGAGAGCATCTCCCTGCCTTGACACAACAGTGAAGACAGTCTGCGGGGTCTGCTAAGGCCCTTTTATGTTCCAGGAGTGGTTTTCTTCCATCAGCCCTTGTGGACATTCGTCGTATTGGGTGGGTCAGTGCTGCTGCCCATCTTCCAAAGCCTGTCATTGGAGTTCAGTTCCTCACATCTGTCTGAGGGCACTGACCAGCTGGGAAGTGCTGGATGATTACTCTGTCTGTGCTGCTGCTCCCTCGAAGGCCAGGGGCAGAAGGCTTGCTGGATGATGAGGAAGCATATCTGTTAGCTTGTGCAGATGAAGCCTGTGAGATACACTTTCTGAATGGAAAATAAGGAGACTTTAGATGGGTTGGAAAAACCTTTATTATTGTTTGCTATACCTCTACTAGAAGAAAAAGAAACCCTGGCTTCAGAGTAGATTTATCACAGAATTGTCCAGTATTTTCCTCCTGAAGCCCAACAGACTAAAAGGCTGGTTGTTGCTCTGTGTAGCTCGGCTAAAACATGCCAAATAGCAGCATGTGCTGAAAATGACCTCTGCAAATAGCAGAACATGTTGCTCCACACCTTAGAAAGCTGATGCTCTGCTTGGAAACCCACCAGTCTCTTTGGTTGGCCCTCAGAGTGTAACTGGGGTAGTGGGCCCTTGCCAGAGGATCTTTTTGCCCAGTGTGCCATGTCAAGCGAAGGAGCGGGGAGGAGGTGTTCCAGAGAGTGAATGGGATGGACCATGATATGTGAAGGAAGCAACATAAATAGACTGAGCTAGCGGAAACGGTAAGTTTGGTAATTTGTGGTTATGAGCTACCGCTTAGCCCTCCTGTGGGAAGAAGGGGAATTGTCGCAGGTTGGCAAAGGGGCCAAACCTTGAGATTTTTCTCCTTGGCCTCTCCCATAGCCTAGGATCCCTCTCCTCTGCACAACAGAACAACCTAGGAGGGACTATCAAATGTAGTCCTCCCTTCCTAATGTCTTTGGACAGGTTTGACTCTGTGGAGCTCAGGCCTGTCACATCAAAATCAGGCCTTTCTTTTTCCTCATCTTGTTTTTGGGAATAATCGTTTCTGAAATCTGGTACGACAAGGCAATCGGGAGTCCAGCCTACGGGCTGAGGAAATTCCCAGAAAGCCTGAGGCTAGGTAGTTCTGTCCTCAGGCTACCTGAGGCCTGAAAACGAGACAGTGCTGCTAGAGCGAGTGAAGCTGTGATGGGGGTAGCAGGGGAGGCTGCTGGGCAGGTTAGATGGGCCCAGCCAAAGGGAACATGGACTGCATTGGCCCTTGGGTTGCCCCAGCTGCGGCCCTGCTCCTTTGCAGCAGCCTAGCGCTGGGCTTGTGCGTGCGCGGTTGAAATGTACCCTGCTATTTGCACAGTGTTTGCCCTCGCGCTCTTCTCTCTGCCCTGCTCTGCCTCAGCTAATGAGGTTATTGTTTAGCCAGAGAGAGGCATCCGCTCCTGTTTGTGCCTGGCTGCACCGTGGTTCCAAGCAGAGATCCTCCTGACAGGGCCAGATGGCGAGCTGCAAGCACAGGGGAGAGGTGGGAAAGGAGCTGGGCTGCGGCTCTGCCCCCTCCCAGGAAAAAAGCCTGGTGGGAGTGCGTCCGCCCTGGCTCTGCTGCAGTGTGTGGCTTTGAGGTCTGGGAAGTGGAGCCAGGATGCAGTAAAGGAGCAGGGCCTCCGGATGGCTTGGGCAGGCAGAATGTGTCAGGCTGGGAGAGTCTAATTTAGGTTTTCTTGTGCCTCCAATCCTGTGGTAATAAACCTTACATAAACCTAGCCAGAAGTGCAGCATTAATATTTAAAAAATGACATTTAAGGTACTGAATGTATGCTGCATTCACCAGAAGAATATCTTTGTGTGTTTGCATGTGTGCACACACTTGGGGCTCTGTTTTGCTTTTATAGTGGATTGTTGTGTGTATGTATTTTACTTGGGATATTTTGTGCTATAATAAGAAGGGGGAGGGAGCGGGAAAATACTGCTCTGTTTATATACACTGCTGTCAACAGCGATGCTGCGTGTTTTAGATTCACATCCTCTGTGATGCATTCTGGATTCCAGGCAAACAACACCCTTCCCCCCGTTATCCCGAGATCCTTTGGGAGAATTGCTTGAGCATCTCCTTGCATACCTCTCTCTTCCTGGCAGGCTTGTCCTCTCCTGGGTTTGGCTCCCGTGAATGTGGCACATTCTGGACCCAGCATGCAAACAAGTCAATATGCTAAGGTTCAAAGGGACAACCTTGGGAAATGTCAGAGCAGCATCTCTGCACCATTGTTCTGCTGCTCTGATCRCAGAAAGGATCTCTAAGTGAATCAGGCTGTAAATTTGAAGGGGGGGTGGGGGGGGGGAGGGAAGGACACAGCAATGCCTCCCTATACGTGTCTATGTCTGTCTTGAGCTTCCTGTACACTTTTCCTACAGCCTTTCATTTTTGTGAGTCTTCTGAGACACTGATGCAGACCTGAGACCGAAATGTTACCGTTCACCCATAATTCTTACAAATTGCAGGTGTAACACATCTCCTTTCCCTCCTCCCTGAGCTTTATGTGTTTAGGTTTTGTGATAGGAGCCTTTTTTAATCTCTTCTCCCTCTTTCCTCCCTCTCTCACCCAGCCCTGAGACAGTCCATGAGTTTGCCCTTTCTTGTCTCCTGCTATAGGCCTCAAGGGAGAGTTCCCCAGTATTCCTCTCCTGAAAGCTGTAATGACAGGTAGCCTGGGACTTGCTGGAAAAGCACTGAGTCTGAATCCATCCCTTTGATGTAAGTGGACATTATGCATTTTTAATAGACACAGAGCTCAGTGAAACCCTTATTACTAGCTGAATTGGCACAAAATTCCCAGGCAAGTAGTCTTTTTAGCTGATCTCTCCCTAGGTACCTTGCAGAAAGTGAGCCCAAGGACAAAAAAGGCTGCGTTCTCTTTGATTGCGAGAACTGGCCCATTTTGCAGAGGAAGTGGCTGAGCAGAAACTAGCCTGGCTGTGTGGTGCTCCATGCAGTCTTTTTAGCTCTGGTGAAGGATTCTGGATTGGCTGTCCTGGAGCTGTTCCTTATTCATGTGCAGAGTAGGTGCAGTGTGGGGAGAGAGGCTCTTGTGAAGTACCTTCATTCAAACATCGCTCTCTGTAGACAGTACCGCTGGCCTGGAGCCGTCTTCTCCCCAGTTTGTCCAGTGCAGGCCTTGCAAAAGTCTCAACAAAGCTTGCTTCTGCCTGTGGCAGTGGCTTGGGGCTGTGCATGGAGTCCTCCGGCTTGCCTCACTTCGGGGAAAAAGAGTATGGGCACCACTGTCCCTGGCCCTGCGATGCAGAGTTGGAAGGTATTTGTCTGCTTTGTCTTGATACTTGCTAATTTATGGGTAACATTTTGACTTCCAGACTACATAGTGGACATCTCTGTTCCCACATACCCCAGAAGAAACAGAAGTTTAAACTGGGGTCTGAATGCTATAGGTACAAAACCAAAAGCTCAGGGAACATGATGGGAATCAGTGGTGAAAATTGCTGGGATTGCTCCACAGTATGAAACTCGGCTCGGTACTGATGTGTTTTGCAGTAACTGGAAGGTTTCTACTCTTTGTTGTTCCTTTTTTTGGTAAAGCATGTGTAAATCTCTCTATACCTACAGGTTACCATGGCACTGTAACCTGACCAGACCTGGAGAAGAGGGGTAACAGGGTATCTGGGGAATAGCTATAGCTGTGGATCTATGCATGTTCCCCATGGAACATGCAGCCAGTAAAGGATGGTGGTATGTGGAGGGGGCTGATCTGGTTGGAAGCAGGTGAGGAGACAGCAGTGTCAGGATGGGAAAAAGCTAACTCGCCTCCAACCTCGGATCTGATTTTTTGCTTATGATGAACTGTCCAGCTGTGAAGCGTGGCACTCAGAAGCATATGTTTTGTGGTGTTCAGCCATCTCGGAGAAATCTGCTGCTAAGCATGAGTCAGCCCTCCCCAGGTTAACTATTAAAGGGCAGCACCAAGAGATAAGATCCTTACTTTTCTCCCCAGCCCCTTCAAGCTCTGCCTCCTCCATGCTGCTGCTACAAAAGAATGCAGTATCCCGAAGGTCCCACTGCATGGTTAGAGGTCACAGCAGAAGTGTCCTGCCTGCCCACTGGACCTGGCACAATTGCCCACAGATTAGGGGCAGCCCTGGTCATCTCCAGAGCCCTCTTCTCATGGGAAAAGCATGTTCCTGCTGTATTTTGCCCAAGGTCCTGGGACTCGGGGCAACAGAGCATGAATCCCTAACTAGCCCTTTTGTCTTGGAAAGTTAGATGTCAACACCACCTTCCAGCTTCCTGGCCCTCCTAAGAGGGGTGACGGGGAATGGGGCTCAGTGCTGGGGCCCTTAGTCAGCTGCCAGGATGGATGTAGGGGTGCCTTGCAGTTTGGGTAGTGGTGGCTGAGTGGTGCCGTGCAAAGGCATGGTGCTGGATAGAAGGGAAGTTGCATGAGATCTGACAGGTGTTATCACTGCTTGCAGAGCCCAGGTGGACTCAGCCAGGGAGCTATCGATCTGGGGCACGGAGGCAGGCACTATGAGGAATGGAGGGTGCCGCTGCTGAGGTGTGCGTGCAGATAGCGGAGCAGAGCTCAGCCTGCCTTCCTGAGGGGCGGGAGGTGGACCTTGCTTTCTCCCTAGCACATGGTCACCACCTTCACTTAGAGCAGTGCTGAGCCTCCCCCCCAGCAAGACCCTTCCCTCACACCCAGCCCTTCCTAGCCTCACACTTTCCTTTTGCATGCAGCACTGGGAGAGCATCTCTCCTAGCCTGTGGCTGCAAACTCCGTGGGTGATGCTGTGGAGTGAGGAGAGCAGGAACCAATTCCTTGAGGGGCCATCTCAAAGCCTTCCCTGGCTTTTCCTCCCGTCACAGGGAGAAGTGCCCCTGCCTAAGTGGAATAAATTGGTACAGACCATTAGCAGCGCAGGTCCTCCTCTAAGGGGGGGAGGGAAGAGGCTGTCAGCACTGCTCTGGATACAAAGCAGCCAGCCACGCTCTGGCTTCTTCCTCCCGCACCCCCTTGGCCTCCTCTTCCTCCTCCCTGTTTGCACGTTCCCTCCCTCCCTCCCTCTTTCACTCTCTTTCTTTCCCTTAACGCCACGCTGCAGACAGGCAGACCTGGGGAACCGAAGGACCACAGAGGCAGTGGAGCAGGAAGGAGCTCTCCACTGCTATTTCTTTGAGAGTGAAACGAGGAGGCAGAGAGGCAATGAAGGAGTGTCTTGGTTGCTGCCTGGATTAAGAACAAATACATAAAAAAAAAATCCTAACGTAACAAGGAAAAAGGGAGGAGAGAAAGAGGAGGAGGTTGCTGGGGGGAGCCCACTCCAGTGGGTGAACAGCCGCTTTGAATCGTGCCTCTGTTCCCAGGGATTAAAGCTTGAATGGGAGCAGCTTCCCAGCCGCGATGGAGAGAGAAGGCAGTTCAGGCTATGGGAATAAGGTAACTCTTGCTTCTTGCAGACATTGCATGGCTGAGCTGAGCAGGACAGAGCTCCTTTATGCACAGGGCTGGGTGTGTGTGTCTGTGTGTGTGTGTATGCGCGCGCGCGCGTGCGTGTGTGTGTGGCAGGCGGGGAGTGAGAGGAAGCAGAAAAGACTCAGACCGATTTTTCTACCCCTCCCACTGTATTTTAAGGGTGCAGACTGGGTCCTGGGGGCTGCAGGGCTGGAGATGACTTTGCCTCCCTTTCTCAGACTGGGTGCCTGAAGATGCCAAGCTGCCTTGCCAGGGGAGGGCTGGATGGGATATGGGGGAAATATGCCTGTGTCGCCTCCAGGAGCACTGTGCTCCAAGCTTTGCCCTCCCGGACCTGCACCTGCTCTGGGGCTCCCCTCATGGGCTTGTGTGCGGCTCTTGGGGAAGGCGTGTGGGGACTACAGTGGCCCAGCACCCTTCTAGTCTGCTGGTGCATCCGTGCAGAATGACAGGAGGGAGGTGGGAGATGATCGAGAGTTGCTTGGCTCTTCCCTTGGTCATCCTCTGCCTTTTTCTCTTGACAGAGAGGGATGGGATTTAGGAGGAGGGAGAACCGAAATGCTTTTCATTCGTGCCAGCAGTGTTGAGAGCCAACTTTGAGGCTACTTAAGGGGAGAAGCTTTCTGAGTGCTATCTTTTGGAGGAAGAGGAGATGGCTGAGGGATGCTTTGCCATCCGAGGAGTCATCCCTCTGTCACATTATGTTGTGGGAGTGGGTGGGGATGAAAAATAATGATTATGGGGGAGAAAGTCCATGGTAATCAATAAATCTGTCTCTAAACAATGCTTTTCTTCTGCCTGCTGAGCATCTCTCTGACTCACTTCCTGGGTCTCTGACCCTGAAAGTCCTAATTCCTCTCAGCCAGACCAGAAAGCACAACTTTAAATAGTACTGGGAGGTGGCTCAGCTCAGCTGTTGTTGGGGAAGGCACTGAGGTGGATCTGGTGTTTACAGCCATGGAGCCCATATCCACCTAATTCCTAAAAGTCCACATCTTGGCTGGGGGTCCCTCACTGTCTTTAGCAGGATCTTGCTGCTGCAATATCCATTTGTTGCATGCTGTCCCTCAGATACCCCCTCCTCCTCTTGCCCCAGCGATTCCTTAAYGGGTCTTCAGTTTGATGTGGGGTTAGAAAACATTGCTTTGGTTACTTAGACAATGATGTGTCGCAAAAGTCCCTGCTTATGTGCACACAGTGCAGAAAGTCATGAGCCCCGATGTGCTGTCAATTGACATAAGAGCTTGTATACCCATCTAAGGAGCTTATGGTCCAATGTTTGTTGTGGGCTCAAAGAGACTATGGAGTCTGTTGCATAGATCTGTACGTACTTGTCTAAATCATAAGTGTCCCTGAATCTCTACAGTGAGTGTCGCCAACTTGCGTAAATGTGTCAGCCTATGTGCATTTGTCTGTGCATGTACCTACGGAAGAGGGCTGTGTAAATGCACAGTGGAGCTTTACGTGGTTCTGAGCCAGCAGCCTTTTGTTTCATGACTAATCCTTGCTCATAAGAGGAAATTCTCCTAAGTCAGTGAGATGCATCTTGCTTGCCTTGTTCATGCAATTAAGTGCTTCTCTGTGCGCAGATCTCTGGTATGAATGAACTGACTAAGAGCTGGCCGAAAGATTACAGTGGTTCTGATTGCTTGGGTAACCTGATAGGATAGGGATAGAAGAGGTGTGGGAAAATGGAGGCACTGGGGGAAAGGGATGAAGTAAGTTCTTTCTGTATGTAGCACCCAACTGTGTTTTCTGTGTCAGCTTCAAAGCACTGAGGAAGATGGAAGATGTTCCAGTGAAGGGACTGAGCTGTGATACTATTAGAGTGGGAAGGTGGCTGACCAATAATTGTATCTTCCTGGTTGAATATGTATGGAGGTGTAAAAGAGAGAGGGGAAAAAAAAATAAATGAGTGACGATGGCTCTGAGTACTTTGCTGTCTCATGCAGTTGAGTTATAAAATCCCCTCCTGAAAACAGGCCTTCGTAATGATACGCTCAGCTCTTCCAGCGAGGCACTGTGAACTTGGAGTCATTAAGCAATGCAGCAACACCTTTAATGAAAGCTGGCTCCTTCAGAGCCAGACTGACCTGAGGAAGGTGCGGAAGAGGGGACTCAACTCTCGTGTCCTTCTGATTCTCTAGGCCAGTAAAGCGAGCAAAAAGCATCCCTCCTCATGCAGGTGTTCACAAAGAGGAGAGGGGGAGAACTTTCACACTTGTTAGTTGGCCTCCTGCAGTTTTCTGACCACAGAGATGGCTCATAGCGAAGTGCGAGTGCTGTCCTGCAAAGGGAGAATAGTGCCCAACCCTTCAAAGGGACTGTCACCTTGTATGTGTCACAGGCCTGACATGGTGCCGCTGGGGTCAGCGATTCTGTTGTGCTTTGGCTTTGACCTCATCGGGGCAGTATCTCACAGAGCTCCAGCCAGGTGCAGAGATGTCTGGATTTTCTCTCTTTCCTCCTTTGACTTGCAGTTTCATTCCAGATCTTTTTGGTTGTTTGCTCTGCAATTACGCACTCTCTGAGGCAAGAAGAGCAGCGAGTGCCTGTAGCGCGCAGGGCCTTGTCGGTTTAGCATTGACAAACACTGCTTATTTCTGGCAAACAGTTGCTGTAACTGGGAGATATGGCCTAGGCTGACCAAGAAATCTTCCAGTAACAAAGTAGGAGCACGTACTCCCCTTGTGCGAAGTTGGCTGCTCAACGTCAAAATAATGCTTTCTGAAAGGAAAGCAGTGCATCTGCCCTTTTAATCTCTTCCAGCACCCTCATGTTGCAACAACAGAAGCCTTGGGAAATAAAAAGAACTGTCTTTTAAGGGACATTAGGGCAAATGTTATGATTTTTTTTAATGTTTCTTGGAGACTTACCTTTTGCAATGCCTTTGCTCTTTCTCGCCGTTGTTCCCCTGCTGCCAGCTCCAAAATGTTGGGCAAAAGCAGTTTTCTTTTCCTCAGACAGACTCCAGTTGCCAGGTTTGAATACGTAGAAGGAGAGGTTAAGGTCCTGGCCTTTCTCACATCACTGTGCATTTTTGTCTTGCAGTTTTGAGGACTGCCGGAATCTGCCTGGGCTGCTTTTCATATGGACATAACAGCAAGATCTCTAACTTCTGGGGGTGCAGCCAGCCTTTGGCAACATCTTTCTCTCTGGGCGATGCCCTCTGTGGCTTTCTCCCTTGCCACTTTGTCTGCAGCTCTCCCTTGCGAAGTGCCATGCAGTAGCCTTGAAAAGCTAGGTGGGCTGTAGCTGTAAGTCTGGTCTGGGGGTATGGGTGGAGATGCTTTTGTTGTGGTTTCAACCCACCAGGGCCTAGGGCAAAGCATCTTCTGGAAGCAGTATCATTGGAAAGGCCCTCTGTAGTGTTTTTCATGGGTCCCTATTCTCTGTAACATGCTGTCTTTTATGCATTGCTTGTGGAGATCCCGAATCATTTAGCTACCTGTGATTTACTTCTCCAGTGGCAAGGGAAGTGATCTTTGCCAAGTGCAAGGTCTGAACAGTGAAGATAGATTCTCCCTTATTCTCCTGCCAGCCCCAGCTGTTTATGTTTGTGTTGGCAAATTGACATCTGGGCTGGATTCACCTTCAGAAGCTAATAAGGACTTTGCTGAGTAGAGATCACAGGGTGTGGCCCATAATTAATCTTCACATCCTGATCTAGACACGTGGACCACCCCCAAGCACTCTAAGTATTACAGCGTATTAGTCACTATTGAATATATCCGCCTACCTTTGCTAATGGGAACTCCATGCCTCCAGGGAGCTGAGCCCCCGAGAGACTGAGAACAACTGAGCTAGGGAGCAGAATCCAGTCTCTTGCAATGCTAATGGCTTTGTCCCACAGCCTTAGCCGTTTTAGTTCTTTTCCTGTTTTTTATTCTTCCTCCTCTCCATCTGTGGAAACATCAGTTGTACCAAGTGGCACTTGCCAAGACATGTTGTTTACAGGCTCATAACATGCCTTCTGCACAGCATACGTACCCTGAGCTGTTCTTATGGGCACCTGTAATGTGCCTGGTGCACCCTCACACATGTGGCTTTGCACACGTATGTTCTCCATCCTGCCCAGTATATAGACATGTATGTTCTTCCCCTCGTACAGCTGTGTGCAGATGCACACCCACTGACTGTAGCAAGCGTGTGACCTGCAGTTGCTTAGGAGAAATGTCCATACTGTGCGCTTCTGTCTGAGAAATGCCCTGTCCTGCTTGGGAACCTTTAAGCAATTTGCCAACTGCAGTAGTACCTTAGAAGGCTCTCTGGGTATCCTATCTAGATGTCCATGGGGAACATGGAGTGATATTCTTGGCAGTGACAGCAGCGTAAAGAGGAAATGCTGCAGATGCCCCTCCTGCCAGGATCTGGGCCATTTTCCTAAAGATAGGACAAGAACTGAACTTCTGTATGAGGCTTCCTGCACTGCTTATGCTGTTCTCTAAAAGCAGGTGATATATCTGCTCTCAAAAGGTGTGTTAATGCCTTGGTCGCTACTGATCCAGCTCCAGCCTGTGCACTGCCCTTAAGTGCTGTTTACTATTGGTTCCTGAGACACGGTTTGCTATGTAAGTGTACTGAAGATGCAGATATCTGCTCAGGTAGACCCTGCTGCACAGTAAAGAGAAATGGGCATTTTCATGGTGCGACTCATCTCATCTGAAGGCAACACATCTAAAATAGGCCAAATGAGTTCTCCCCGTTGACTGGAAAGGGAATCTAGCTAACTTTGCTGTGGGGATCTATATCTGCAGCATAGCAGTGAACAGGGGTGGATGACTCCCACCCTAGGCCCCTGCAACTGGGTACTGCGAGGCCAGGGCAGCCCTCATCTGACCTTTTGTGAGTGGGAAATTGCATGGAGCTAGATGGCCACAACTGCATCTTGACACAAAGATCTCCTTCCAGCCAGCTGTGAGGTTTCACTCCTCCAGCGTCGTGAGTGCTGCACATTACATTGTGTGGGTGGCAGAACCCCAATTTCTTCATTGCTGCAGCTCGCTGTGGTCACAAGAGCCAGCACTCACGGAAAACAAGACCCACTTCACTTAGCCGTTGTGACAGGAGATGGGGCCATGGGATTTGTCTCAGCTGCCCTGTTGGATGTTGGTTCTTAAATGCCCTAGCAGTCTCTTCCTCAGATTCGGCACCTGAAAGACAAAGGAGGGCTAATCCAGAAGAAATGCCTTGACTCTGCCTGTTTCCCTTCACCTTTCATTCATCTGGAAAGAGACCAAAAGCAAAAGGCTGGATGCTGAGATTCTGCTCTGGATTTCATGAATGGATGAATGCAGAATGGCAAGTGGGGATTTTGAGGGGATTTGGAAGCCTGCTCCAGGATTTGTCTGGCATGCAAAGCATTTATAATACTTCCAGCATTATGATAACATAATGCCAGCATGATTCAGGGCCCACTCCAGCACTCAGTGAATAAAAAGCATAACTCCAATCACCATCAGTAGGAGAAGGGTCCCACTTTTGATTAGTTGTAGCTTTGAATAGCCTATACTCTGTTTTGTCTTGGTGGCACAAAGCACGGGCCAAGATGCTTTTGTTTGCTGCTGTGAAAGGGTCTGGCCGCATATGTGTGTGGGAGAGGGTGCTGAGCAAGCTGCAGTAGTAATGCTGCCTCAGAGCAGTGCACCGTGGACTGTTGCAGAGAAACACAAAGTGACAGTGGAGTGGATGCCTGGGTTACCTCCCCATGGGCTAATCTCTAAATGCCACCTTGGCCCTGAAGCATTTTGGCTTAGCTCCTTAGATTTTTTGCTTTGTTCTTCCATCTATTTAGCAGCCTCTGAAGTTAAAGAACTGTGTGCAAACACATTTCTCTTAATGCAGGAGACCCTGTGAGGGCTGGGGCAATACTTAGCAGAGGCTGCATGGGCAAGTCCATGGGCGAGTCCAGCTTCTCAGGGTATGAGAGATCAAAAGCCTGCTAGCCATGGAGAATGACATTGCCCTGGCCACAGGGGGCCAGACCAGATGATCTTCTAGGATTATTCCATCAGAATTCCATGGACTCTGGCATGGAGAGTAAATCTGGAGCTGTGCTGAGACACCGGTGGCCCCGTTCCCCTGCAGGGCTTCTGACCAGTGGATCCAAGTGGACTCTTTTCCAGCTTCAGCCTGTCTTCCCCATGCAGCAGCAGGAACTTAGTGCCACCCTTGTATTGACACAACTGTCCTGTCGTAGGAATCGGCACTATGGAAGCCACTGCCCCGAGGCCTTCAGCCCATCCTTGTGCAGGGGAAGGACATCAGACTCCTGTACCTTTTCTGGGCTCATCTTGCTCCGATCCTCCTGTTCTTTGCAGTGCTTGTGCTGTAGTGCTGCTGTGACCTGAGAGGCATTGCAAGAGTTTGGGCCTTTTTTGCTTTCTGCACTGATGTGCTCTGCTGGTTTTTAGAGCAGCTGTGGATGCTCACAGTGCAAGAAGAGACACACTGAATTTGCATGTTTCCTCCTGCCTTCTCTTTGTACCTGCCCCAGCCAGCCTTGCCCTTCGTCAGCAGAGGACTGGCGCTTCCTGAAGGGTTTTCTGTACGTGTAGATCAGGGGTGATACTCAGAGAAATCATTCATAGCGTTTCAATGGGCACAAGAGCCATCATCCAACCCAGGGCAGCTATTACACTGTCCTTAGCAGTCCTGCATTGCCGTGTTCAGATTCAGACTTGTTGGGAAGAAAACATAACTGCTGCTTTGTGTGAGCCTGTGCATGCCTATGGTAGCTGGATGCCTCCCTACAATGTGAATAACCCTGTAGGTGCCTGTAGCAAAGTGCTACGTGAGTCACTGTCCTCCTGCAGGCACCACATCATTTCCTTCCTGTGCCCTCCTTGCTCTGTAGTCCCTCCATCGCCATGGGGAACTGTAACTGCAAGCCCATGGGAAAGGTTGGAGTTTGCGGAGTGTACAGGAGGTGAGCGATGCCGTGCCATAGCTATTAACGAGGTACATTAACCAGATGATGAGGGGGCGGCCTAACAGGGTTATTAACTCCTGTCCCTCACCTTAACAAAGCTGTAAAGCCCACTGGGGGATCAAAGCAGGAGAGCAGCACTGTGCTGTTCCCTGTTGAGTCCACGCTGAGAACAGAGCAGGTTTGCAGGAGGAATATTGTTAGAGACTGAATGTGGCACCTGGAACCTATTTTGGCTTGCGAATAACTTGATATTTCTTCTGAATAATAGATGCACATGACGGTTGCTTAGAGGCAGATATATGAGTGGGTTGGGTCTCTGAAGGAGGTGGTGAGACATACAGAGGAAACTGCAGTCCTATATTGGGACTTGCTGGATACTGAAGCCTGGCAGAACTGTGCAGGGAGGGCGCTCGGACAGTAAACCTGAGTGACTCAGGGAGGGTGCCTGGTTGTTTTCTTCATGTCTCATATGTTCAGTGCGTACCACTGCCCAGCTCGGCTTCCAGGGCAGAGGAGAATAAATAATTGTGATGATACTGTTCATCTGCCTTTGTGAGGGGCTTGGTGCGAATGGGAGGAGAATGCTGCTGGGATTAAATCCTAGCACAGTTTATGGTGGGAGTCAGCAACCTGGGATGTGTGCCTGCCAGGGCAAGCGGGCAGGTGTGGGACAGCACAAGGACCCCGAGAGGGGTAGCTTCTTCGGGAGGCAATGGCTTTGCTCAGATTAGCAAGATGCTGGGAGACACTGTCTCATACAGCTCTGCTGAGAGGCAGCCTCTTCTTTGAGAGACAGCTTTCGCTGACTTTCTAGTGGCACATTTTGCTTCTAATTTGGGAGAGAGAAGTGTAAGCTGGCACAGGCCTGCCACCCTTGAAAGGTTGCCAGCCCCTGGTTTATGACACTCTCTCTGTCCGTATGCTCCCCMCAGCCTCGGTAAGATACAAGAATTTTCTACCCTCCCCATCCTCAGCTCTTGCAGTAGATGTGGGGATAAAACACCCCAGGAGAGGCTGACTTTGGCTGTGTGATGTGGTTGTATGGACGTTCAAAGCTTTATTCAGATGGGTTGTGATCCACTTGAATGGATGGCAGCTGGTTATGGAGATTAGAGCTACAGAAGTCACTAGTAATGAATAATTCTCCCAGTGTCTTGCCTATAACAGTGGCATAGTCACAATGTGTGACTCTAACATATTCATTTTCAGTGAGTGTGCCGCTCCTGGAAGGCCCTGCTGCTAGGGCTTGGAAGTATTTGTTTCTGTTCATCAGTTAGATGAGCAGCATTTCTGGCATGATTTTTACCAGGGAAAATTTGCAAGTGCTAAAATTTGAAGCACTGGAAAGACTGGGTGGAATCTGAGCAGTATGGGTTGGTGTAGACAGCCAGGACAACTGTGCCTACGTGGGAAATGGTTGGAGTACGAGTGCAATGTCTGTACAGTGATGGGCTGTTTGGGTAGTGGGAAAGATGCTGATAGATTTGTATGTGCTAGCTTGGTTTGAGCATTGAGATTCAGTCATGGCAGGGGATGGTCTAAGAACTTGGGAAGTGATTTGATGAAAGTTCAATTTGTTCTTGGGTGGCTGAGTTTGAAATCATGTCTCCCTTACCAGAGAGTTACTTTATGTTATTAGTTACCTTCTCTCTAAAATTCTCCAAGCACAAGCAGCCAGTGTTCAGACAAGAGGACTGAGAAAGGAGCCTGGCAGGCATATCTGTGAGTAAAATGACTCCAGGATGAATCCCTTAGCAGCAAGGTGGAGCTCTCTGGATCCTGGAGGTATAGGTACTATCTCTGTCTGGAGCCTGGCAGACTAGCCTCAGGAAGGAGGAAAAACAGCAGTACAAGGTGCCTTTCTATAAATAAATCCCAAAGGACAGTAGGATGAGGAGCTGCCAGTTAAAGCCCTTGTGGAGGAGTAACTGTCCATGGCATTGGGAGAATACTGTAATCGTGTGAATGGGTGCTGGGGTTGGGGACATGTTGCATGCCATAAACCCATCACTGCTGAAAACTCGTGGGGTTTTGCACTAGCGGGGCATGTGTGTGTGGAAGGGATGCTGCTTTGACTTCCGGAGCAGGAGACCCAAGCTGTCTCCCTGCTACTGCCCTCTCCCCTGACTTTGGGAAATTTGACAGCTGTAAAGCTCCTGGTGGCAAAGGGTTTGTTACAATCCTCTGAAGCTCTCACCCCGCCTCCCTTCCTTTCTTCCTCCAATTCATTTTTTTAATAATGCTGCCAACATTATTTCTCATCTCTGTCTGGTGCGCTCCATGCTCTGCCTGGCAGTCCTTTTTGTCTCACCCAGGCATCTTGTACCTTAATGCTTTAATGGGAAGAGACTCTGGCTGCTGAAGTTAATAAGTTATCCGACAGCCTGAGTCATTCTAGTTACAGAGGGAATTGTGAACTGTGCGGCAATCCAGGGCTGAGACCCTGGTCTGTGCAGGGAGAAAGGTTTTGGAGTAGGCTAGTGTTCAGGTTCAGGTTGGGATCAGCATAGGCACACCCCTGTTGCCAATACTATGCAGCGCTTTCCACCTGTAAATCTTAGGATGCTTCCCAAAGCAGTGTTGGATTGACTAGGTGTGAGAAAATGGAGGGTCAGAGAGCCAAGGGGCAGCTGCTCAAAAGGGAGCCTGCAGAAGAGGTAGAGAGAAATAAGGTCTTCACTCTGTACTGAGGAAAGCAACACATTTAGAGTGACTGAAAGAGGAAATTCTTCTCCTTACACAAAGTGCCGGGGACTTGGAAGAACAATTTTGCCAAGATGCCCTCACAGACATGCAGGCATTTCTGATTTTCATAGCCGTCTCTATTCTGCATTCACCAGGAAGCCCCAGTCCCTCAAGCTGGAAAAATAATTTAGGCCTATGTGCAACACTGAATCCAGGCAGCACTGATTTCTTGCTCTCTTTCTCCATCACCTTTACTGCTTTGGCTCATTATCAGTTGAGTCAAACAGTTTAGTAAGTTTGTCTTGTTTTTAAAGATTAGTCATCTATAGGAATGACATTTTCAAGCCTGACAGTTCCAATCAAATGACAAGGGCTGCTAATTCTTGCGCTTAAAGATCTCTGTTTAATTTTAAAAAGTAAAATCAACATGATTAATTAAGTGATGTACCTTGAGGTACAGCATAGAAAAATGCAGATGTAGTCCTAGTCACCTGAGGAAGTTACCAGGCTGCCGTTGCTTGGCTTGGACAGGCCTGAAGGGAGAGTGGTGAGTCTGTGCTCTTTCTCTGTTGTTACTCTGCTAACACCGTTTTCTCCTTGGGCGAGGGATGGCCTATTGCCTCTCTGTCTCTGCCGTGCAAGGATGGTGACAGTCGTAATAATAACGATGTAATTTGCCTGGTTGATTTGAGATGCACCGTAATTACTGCATGATTACAATATTCTTAGAGCAGCCATTACAAAACCCTCCAGTTTCTCAGGGCTCCCCAAGGGCTTGTCTTATTCCTCACCTTGCAAGTCAAACCCTGCAAGGGAGTCTGTCTGTTCGTCAGTCCTGTCTGCATCTGTCAGATTACATGGGCATGCTTTGAGCCACTTGAAAGTTAGAGCTCCCTGCTGCTGAGATACTTATGGGACGATGGGGAATATCTCCCCCTGTCCTGAGCAGTTTGCTGGCCCTTTTGCAAGTGATGGGGATGCTGCTGGCAATGGCTGGGGCTGGTGAGTGGGATCGGAGATCTGGGCAGCCGGGAGAGGGGCTATCTGGTGTCTGTCCTTCTCTGTGGGCTGCTTGTTCACTGCTTTTTTGACTTGGGCTGTGAAACTGCTGGCTTAATTCTTTCTCCAGCTTTCGTTTGGCTTCTCTGTTTCTCACTGATGTGGAGAAAATCTGGACTGGATTTGGCCTTCGGGTGATTCCAAAATTAGGAGAAATGACCTTCTCCAGGCATGCACACCAGGCCGTCAGATTGGTGTGTTGCACTTTGCCAGCCCCTCGGGCATCAGTGTTTGTGTCGTTTCTGTATTTAGCCTATAAGCTACTTGAGCCTTGTGACTGCTGTCCAAAAGCAGGCAGCTATTTTCAGCTCACCTTTGGAGCAAGCCGAGGTGCAGGTGAGCCAAAATAACTAAGCCGTGAGGGAAGCCAGAGTCAGAACCAGGTTTAGATTGGAAGCTGGACGAGCCGTTAGGTTCAGCACTTGCCTTTCCCACCCAGAGTCAAACTAAGAGCCAAATCTCTCCACCTTGGACCATGTTGGAATAGCTGGATTGGCAGCATGGGGTTTTATACTGGTGGAGGAAAAATTCTTTTCTTCCAGCTGCCCCCAAATGGCAGAAGAGCCATGTCATTCTGACATGTCAAAGCATGCAGGTTCCCTGGCAGGCAGAAGCCTCGGTGTTCATCACGAAGAAAAGAGATGAGGGAAGAAGGAAGAGTGCATCACAGGAAGCCTGTGCGCTTCCTTTCAGCAGGCACAGTAGGGTTAGGAGACTCTGCAGAATCTCGGCAGTGACCAAAAATCGAACAGGAAGGTAATTTTAAAATGATCTTCCTGTTTCCAAGCAGAGGTTGTGTAGGTTTGTGGCTGTACTAATGGACTGCGGAGCTGCAAGTAGCCATTGATTGTGTTTCAAACTGCTAAATTTGAGTTGTGCGTTTGCTTTATCATCCCCCTCTTCTCTTTCCACACTGCAGCATGAAAGAATCGATGCTAACCCCTCAGTCCCACTAGTGACTTCTGCAGAGGTCACAGGCTGGCAGGTTCTCTGTGCCCTATTCAATCCCCCAGCACTGCGCAGGGCTTAGGATTTGAGCCACATCTCTTTAAAGAACCCATCTAACAGGGACAGGAGGAGGGGATTTTCTCTGTAGGTTGGCTATGATTTTGGACTGACTGCTTACCAGGGAGCTGGGAAGGCTCTGAGCACCATGCTGCATCTTTGCCGGATCTATCCCTGAAGGCCACAGGAGAGAAAACCTGCAGGAAATGGTCCCGCAATTCAGCGAATGTTCCTGTCTCTCTAAACACTGCTGCTAGGAGGTATCTATATATATTTCTGCAGTGCTGAGGTGCGCTTTGATGCAGGAAGGGTGGTTGTTCAGGCTGCAGCTAGTAAGGACTCTTGCATGGGCTGGTTGAGTAGGGTGCAGCAGTTAACCTGGAAACTCTGGCCCTTGGTTGCAGGCTTATCTGCAGTGAATGAGAAAGAACTAGTTTGCAGTAAGGCAGGAATTTATATTCAAGCTCTTCAGCTTGAATTACCCGCATGGCTGCTCTTAGTGCATCTAAAATACAAAGCATCTTATTCCAGGCTTCTGTGGCTGCCTCGTGTGCTGCACGTGCTGGAAGTGGCATTGTGGGGAGGGAGTGGGGAGGAGTCGCCCGGTGTTAACTTAGAGCGTGCTAAGAGCGCTCTGCCTCCCCGAAGCAATGCCAGTGCCGCTCTGCCTCCCAAGGCAATGGATGCTCCTCTTGGCTGCCTGTCTGGAGCACCTGTCGGTATGGCCACACGCACGCTATTAAACAGCTCTCACAACAGTTCCTGCAAAGCAGCCTTTAGTTCGGTGGTGTCTTCGGGGACTTGTGCTTACAACAGCTGGTGTTTTCAAAAATAAGGAAGAATTTGGATGCCTTCATATTTTTTTTTCAGCTTTCAAAAAAACACCTTTAAGATTCCTGCATTTTGCTATTGAAAAAAAGAAAAGTAATCTTTTTGAAAACTAAGCCCCTTTTTAAGGTGTTTCAGGGTGCACAGTGGTGGCTTGTCCACTTGTTGCTGTGGGAGAAGGCCAGGTTGCTCACTAGCTCTGCAAGGCTTTATTTTTTCCCCTTTTTTATGCATTAGAATCATGTTATTAATAACTCTTTTAAAATAGTGCAGGATTTTTTTTTTTTCTGAGAGTGGGAAAGAGCTCAATAATTAAGTGCTGAAGGCCATGAAGCCAGGCCTTGAGTGCCGGGTCAGTGAGCAGCCCTCCAGCGGATGCTGTAAGGTGCGTGCCACGTGCTGTGGGCTCTGACCGGCGGCTGGCAACAGGCCCTGCTGTCTTCCCTCCTGCATCGTCTCTCCACAGAGTCAAATAGCGATGGTGTGTGGGAGGTGAGCAGTGTCATCTCCAGGTCTGGAACTGGGAACATATTGCAGAGCCAGCTGGGAGATAATATTAGGGTTTGCGGCTTGCTAGGCCCAACTCCTCATATTTGATGATCTGATTGTGAACCATCCCAGCTGCCGGTTTGGTGGGAGGCAGCTCCCAGGATGTTCCGCCAGCCCGAAGCCGCCGAGGTGCTGGACGCTTGCAGCATGAAGAGAGTGGTGCCGTCTAGTTGACATTCTGGTGGGAGAGGCAGCGTGATCATCATTCCTCCTTTTCTTGGGGAGAAAGTCTATTAGGTGGATAAGTTTCCAAGATAAGCATTTGGTTCTGGTATTAATGTGTGAAATGCACCCTTTGAGCTTGCTCCTAAGCTTTCATCTTGGAATTCCCTTTTTTGTRCAGTGGTGTTCTTCCTACTTTGTCTTTCTTTTCCCCAGCAGAGATTGGGGAGAGTTGGTGGTGGGAGATGGTACCACAAAGGGCAACAACTGCAAGTTGTAGCTTGGGAGTTTCAGACTGGATAACAGGAAAAATTTCTTCACCAAGAGGGTGGTGCAGCAGTGTCACAGGTCAGCAGAGAGGCTGTGCAATCTCGGCACAGAATGGTTGAGGTTGGAAGGGACCTTCAGAGATCATCTAGTCCAACCACCTTGCTCTAACAGGGTCACCTAGACCAGGGTGGTGGTGAGGTAATCCTTACCAGAGTATTGGCAAGTCTGTGGTCTTTATTCCAACATCCATGTCAGTTCTTTCATCGCACAAATACATTACGCGTCTTTGACTTGTTAGGCTTCCCTGGGTGTAGGGGGGAAAGCAAGTCCACAGGGAGCCTGGCATTAGCTTGACCTGTTCTCTTCAAGATAGTTGGATCTTGCATATCCTGAAGCAGTGGTCTCAGCTGGCCTGCTGGTCAGGAAGGGGAGGCTTGGTCATTCTGGCCTGCCACCCCTGTTACACGTGACTTCATGTGGAAGTGCCCGTCTTCAAACCTTTTGGACAAAGCAGATGCAAAGCCTATTATGGAGCCGTGGAATTTAGTCCAATCCTGTTGAAATTGGGTCATCCTTTGTTACTGTCACTTTTTAAAATCTACTGAAGTCAGTGGTGCACAAAATATTCGGTGTAATGCAGACCACAGAGATTGGTACAGAGGCTCTGGAAACATGACTGTTTCTGACAATTTTGTCATGGTCTTAGCTGAGTGCAAGTGAAATGTTAAGGTATCATTGTGTTGCCAATTTGGGAAGGTTTTATGGAGAAACCGATAAAAGAGCTGATTGTTGGAGTTCTTTTTTCATCATTCATTCAGCATTCATCCACAAGCAACCTTAGAAAAAGCCAAACAACTTTTGATGGGTGTTGTCAGCATTTCCCCTAAGATGACAACTCCCAGTTGTCTTTCTATTTTGGAAGTAGGCTGTAAGTCAAACAGCTTTTCATCTCGATAGGAAGAAGGATGCTTTTTAAAAACCATGTGTGAAGTGCATCCATTTATCAACAAGTATTGGGTGCTGTAGAAGCTTTCTCATCCAAGAGTTGAGTCAACCCACAGCTTTTCTGGCTTGAAAGTCTTGAACAGGCATTGCCAATCCTGACTGATGTACCAGTGCATCTTCCGAAGCAGTAAGGGCAGCACTGTCTCTACCAGAACAGGGTTTCCTGTGTGGCCAGGCCAAGACTGTGATGCAGCTTTACCAGGCTCTAAGGATCCCCATCAGCCATACCGCTTTCTGTACCAAATGCATGATGATTTTTTTGATTGTGCCTTGCTTATCACAACAAGATTGCAAAACCCACATTCAACCCTCTTCCAAAAACACTGTAACTACAAAATGGTACCAGCCCCTTACAAGGCATTCCCCTATGTATCCTTGGAGCAAGGAGGAAAGAAAGCACAGCGACTGTGTAGCTAAGGATGAGCTCCTGGAAAGCGCTTGGGCACTGCGGTGATGATTGCAGCATAAGAACCTGCGCAGGAAAGCAAACACATTAAGATGATGCATTAAATCTTTTAAGGATTTAACAGAAGGTCTGTCATTTTGTGGGAACCGGTGAAATCATGGGACTAGGCAGCGTTGTCAGACTGCATAAGAGCAGTCCTGTCACGTCTCCTGTCCTGTTTCTAGTGCTGGTCATCTCTACTGGCATCTGCAGAGGTGGAGCAGCATGGGCGAAGATTAATCTGGACAAGGGAAGGTTCCTTTCTGGGGCTTGTTAAAATTTGGCTTAAGCTCTGGGAGTCAAGGGTTTATATGTTTCCCAAACTGGTGGGTGGTTCATTCTAATTCTGGATATGCAGTTTATTCACATGCACAACTAATCCTTTTTCGAATCCTGTTAAGTTCTTGTTCTTCTTAGTATCCTGTGGCAATAAGTTGCAGAAGCTAATTGTGCTTGTGTTGAGCTCCCTTGATCCACTTTGCTCATGCTAGCTTTAAATTTTAAGTGTTGTTCTGAGAAGCTCAGTCCTTTTTTTTTTTTTTTTTTCTGCGAGAAAATCTGTCTTCTCTGTCCCCTTTGCTGCAATGGGGCTGGGGACTGGAAGGGGAGAGTAGGCCAATTTTTGTCCCAGCCTTTGCATGGTTGGGAAAATTCTGCAATCTCTCTGCCTCAGTTTCTCTAACAGCAAAGTAAAGTTAACACGCTRCAAAAAACACTACAAAATGACACTACAAAAAAAAGTGCTGCAAGGTATATGCCTGGAGGGCATTAACATGCCTCTTACAACACAAAAAAMCGCCTCTGTGTGTATAGCCAAGGCAAGCATAGCGACAGGGTTCCCTTTTTTTGGCCACAGAAACAAATTCTGGAGGAAGGGATGAATAACCAGGGGGGGAGGGAATAAACACGTTGGTTGGTTGGTTTGTTTGTTCATTCATTTAGGTGAATTAATGCTGAACAAAAGTAGTCCTATTCCAAACTGTGGCAACAGGGCTTATTATTACAGAGGCCTACCAGTGACTCCCCGGGCAATTTTAACCTGTTTCCCCTCAATCCATATGAAGACTCTCAAAGGTCCCTCTCTCTCCTGGCCCCAGGGACAGTGCTGTCCCCRTGCTCCCAAGGGCAGAGCTGCCCAGAGCTTCCCACACTCTTCAGACAGAGGCCATTTGTGCCCCAAATGCCCTTCACCACGCACCTCGGTAGGGTGGCTCGGAGTGAGAGGCCTGYGCTGAGGCTGGCACCCTTCCCAAGGCGGCCGGACGCTGGCAGAGGAGCTGCCTCCTGGGAGGGACACCGCTGGCACGGCAGGCACCGCAACGGCGCTGCGGTACGGAGGCAGCCGCAGGTGTGGGGCTTCCCTCTCTGGTGCGAACGCTGGGCGAGGGATCCTCGCCTCCTCTTTTCCCTCTAATGTCTGACACAGCAGAGGCAACTGGGTATGAGTGAGCAAGAGCGACAGAAAGGCTGCGGGCCCCTACCAGTGTTCGCAGACAGACAGCGGGTGGATTTGTCGCGCAATTTCTTTGCAATGCTGTGGTTTTCCTGCAGTGAATACTCTGCCCACGAGCACTCACTGCTGGAAGGGATGCAGAAGTGGTGTGTTTTCCTGGAAGTTATCTGGCAAATGCTTTCCGCCTCCTTTGTTCGTACAACCCTGGAGATGGTTCCCACATATACAGGACACGTTGGCTTCCCCCCCCCAGCCCCCTTTGGTATGTTGTTGCTGGTTCCCCAGCATGACTGTGCTGCACCTCACCCCAACGAGGATTGCCTCTTTGCTTTTGAGTCCATAGCTGACTGCAGTTGCTGCACCTCAGCGCGGATCTGCAGAGCTCCCTGCAAGGCCAGAAGTGAATTGCTTCTGAGCAGCCCCAAAAAATTCATGAGCGGCGGCGGGTGCTGTGATGTGGGCGATGGCAGAGTGTGTTGTAGACATCCTTGCAGAGGTTCGGGCTGTGATGCAAGGCAGAATGCGTGCTCCAGTCCCTGGGGGAAGAACAAACAGTGATTTGTCTAGCACCAACAGCTCCCAGGGCTTTATATGAGCAGGAAAGAGAAAGTCCAATGGATTGCAGACTGTGATCATCTGTGTTGAAGGATGTATCTCACTATAACGTGGTGGGGCCCTCTGTTTTCCTCTAACAGAGGGTCCAAGGCAAAATGTGGGTCAGGGTTCTGTTACACTGCTGTACCAAGCTTAGAGAAAGGCCTGCCTGGGGCCCTATTCAGCAAAGCCTGGCTCTGAAGCATTGAGCTGCGGTTCTTTAAATAAGCTTGCAAGCATTTTGTGGAGTGGGGACCATTATAAATGGTGTGCTTGCCTGTGTTCGCTTTGTTCACAGTTCTGAGCTTTGGAGAGATGGTGCAAAACCTCACCATCCATCACAGACCCAGTCAGCATTGGCTCAGCACTGCTAACACCTGATGGAGTAATAGGTAGCTGCTTTGATTTGCGGGGATGAATCTGGTTCTCCTCTGGCTGGCAGAGTGGTAATGGTGATCCAAAACATTTCTGAATCATTTTCCCTCCCTTCCTTGAGCTTTGTGTTGTGCAAATCAGCTCTAGCCAGAGAACGGTGCGTTCCCCCATTCTGCATTGTGCAGTCTTCTGGGAGAGCAGGGCTCCAAAGTCCCTGCCCCTTTCTCCTGTAACTTGGGAAAATCTGAGGTTGAAGTTAGCACCTCTGATTAAATCCTCAAAGAATAAGCAATTCTGCGTGCTCATTACTTCTCTCTTTTCTCAGTTCTGGCTCCTTTAAAGGAAAGCATGCCCGTTCTGTTCTGCTTAATAACTACACAGTAATTAGCTCCACAGTTTTGCTACTATACTTATAATAGCCCCCATTAAAGTTATGGGGTTTTTAGGCAGTAATGGCTTACAGAGTAATTAACGAGCAAGAGGCTTTTATTGCTATCTTTATTTTTAGCCCRTGCTTTACAAGCCTTTTCTGCCAAACACCAAAATCTCAGAGAGAAGGTTTCCTGTGGCTGTGCCCCCACTGTGCGGTGCAGTGCRGAGAGGTGTGGTGCTGAGCATGGAGCACCTGGAGCCAGCCGCCGGCGCGCCTGTGCGCAGCGCGGCCGTGCTGGGTCGGAGCCCGTTTCCCCAGTGCCTGACTGCCTATGGGACTGCAAAGGAAAACCYTAATTGCTCTGTGCCTCAGTTTCCCCATCTGAAAAATGGACGTGGCAGCACTTCTCAGTGTGTCACAGGGCTGCTGTAAAACTGATGCTTTATAAGAGATGTTCTGTAATCCCTAGATGCTGATAACAGGGAAATGTTTATGTGGGACGAAACCAGGTTTGGGTCTGGGCTGTGAGCACTCYTTCTGTTCCTCAGGGGTGTGSAGCTGCTTTTGGGGGTGAAAGGGGGTGCCTGCAYGCTCAGGCCGTGGCTCAGAGCCTACTGCTCYGTGCTCATTGCAGTGTAGGAGGACTGRGAAATGAGCTGAGCGCAGTCCGTAGCGTGGGAAGTGATTCTTTAGTCTGCCTACTTAATTTCTGCATGCTCACAGTCACTTTCTACGCAAGATGATTAGCTCAGGCCCATAAACGCGTATGTAAAGTCCGCAGAGTTTACGTGGTTGCAGGGGTTGTGGCCCGGCTGCCCAGTGCATCGAGTGGGCCGGGCAGAGGGTCCGGCGGTGGCCTGTGCCCGTCCTGCATCATCATCCAGCCGGGAGCAGAGCCCGTTGTTATTGCCAGGTTGAAACCCTGCGTTTGGTTTAGGGGTTATTTTGCCAGGGTGAAAGCTACTAGTGAGCATATACTTTGTATCTTTTTTTGTGTCTTTGTATCTATTTGTATGCGTGTTTATTTTCCTCCTAAAGCTTTTGTTTTGGGCCTTGGCTTTGTTGTTTGGTATTTCCTGGCTGTTTTTGTAATGCAAGGAAATGTTTGGGTTTTTTGTGTGTTTCTTTTAAATCTAGACCATTTTTTCACTTCAATGATTTATGTATATATACAAACTCAATTAAAACAAAATTTTAGTTCAACATCTTCTAAATCACTTCTTTTCAATGTGGGAAAACCAAGAAGAAGTGACATGGAGCTGATCAGCCCCAAAGGAAGAGAGAAGGTAAAACTGACTGTAAGCCAGATTGCAGATCAAATCAGTGTTTCCTACAGTAAGTGGCAGAGCTGACGCCAATTAACTTGATTTAAAAAAAGAACCTTCAGCGTTTAATAATCCAACACGTTACTAACACATGGCTCCAGGATTTATTAAAGCGTTTTTATTAGATGAGTGCCCTTTTAATACTGTCATGCCTTGACACCATTGCCCTCTGCCGGAGGATGTGAAATCTCCTCCACAATGTGGCATAGACCCCGTRCTTGCAGCATGTCAAAATACATTTCTGGCAAAGAGAATCTTTCCGAACTATGCAAAACACCTTTGCTTTTGAAATGGTTTAACCAAAAAATCAATTGCTTTTCAATTTGTTTTCATTTTGCTTTCATTTTCAAACCTAAAAAATGATATTTGTTTTCTGTAGTAGAAAATGGAATTTGCACTTTTTAATTAATTCATGTTTAAATTTTGTTCCCCTCCTTCTTTTCCCAGTGGAGGAGGAGATAGCAAAAACCTAAAATGGACCATCTGAACAARGCCAGTTTTAGTTTTGAACTTTTTCAATTGGAAAAAGAGAGTGGTGTTATGATGGGAYGGGGGAGAGTGAATGCCTTGAGGAAGAGTTTAATTTTTGCCCAGAACAGCTTTTGCCTAGCCTTACTTCTGCCATAAGCAGCAGCGAAGAGCATTGTGCAGCTTTGATAGCAAGGGACGAGCCTTCTGCTTTGGGCTGTGAAGCTGTGAATTCTGTCACCAGCAGTGTCAAATCTTAAGTGGCCATGTATTTCTTTGCTGTTGTCCGTGGCAGAAAATGGATTTTATCTTTTGCAGTGTTAACATGTGACATTGAGACAAGAGCACGGCTTTGTTGTGCGGGGAACCAGTGTCGCTTGCCATCGATGCCCTCAATTGTAGTAGTGTGCGCTGGGATGGCCTTGAAATGCTTCATCTGGATCCAGATTTCACAGTGCTCACAGCAACCCCAAGTGAATTCCTACGGTGTCCTTCAGTCAGGCTTCTCAGGGTCATCAATAAAATCAAATTGCTTCATGAATTAACAGTGCGCAATGTCTGTGCTGCAGAGCGGAGTACGCGGCGCACTGTGGATGCCGACAGGCAGCCCGGGGTGCCGAAACGTGGGTCAGCAGTTGCGTTGCGGGTCACGCTGCAGTCTGGGCTCCACGTGCACCTCCAGCTGACCATCACCCTCTGCGATTCAGATCCGTATTGGGGTTGTGTCCCTGTGGGCATGTGGAGCGTGCTATATAAGGAAGGGAACATTAATTACGGCCACTGCGCACAGCGTGTTCAGTTCATATCCGCAACCCAGAATTGCCGATGGTGTAAGGGAACTCGGCATTTCAGATAGCCCCAGGATGACGAGGGGAGGAAGCGTTCCCGTGGCAGAGAGCGCAGGCCCCGGGAGCTCTCTCTGCTGGGGCATGAGCGGGCTGTGTTGGCCCTTGGCAGCTGGAGCACCAAAGTGACAGATGATTGACCGGGGAGCTGCTAAATGCTCTGTAGCAAATTAAAAGGAATCGATGCTGAAGAGACCAATGCACAAATCATTGGAGCCTGCTCATTTTCCCTTGTGTTGATGGGATAGAAATCRGTGTAACATCCCATCCCAAGGTGCCAGTTCTCCATCATATGAAGCCCAGCCTGTCTGCTGGGAGGATGCTGGCAATTTGAGTCTGGATTGGCAGGAGACAGGGAAAAGGCATCCTTAAGGTAAGAGCACTGGATTTGGAGGAAGCCGTCCTTGACAAACAGGGCGTTTAATGCGTGGCAGCCCACCAGCTGCTGTGAATTGACTCCGAGCAGCCCTTTTAGCATGTCATTTCCTCCCTCCCCCTTTCCAGTAGCACCATCCGTTAGTTGGTGCATTTGCAGCAAAGGTGCTTTGCTAGGCAAGGTGTTCAGTCTGTTCAGAGCTGCCCCTTGCGATTCTGCCCTACAGGGATGCTCAAAGGACGTGTTCTGGCTTTATAAGGGGATTCGGAGAGGATGCTAGTGCTCGTGCCCTCCGTTCAGGCACTGACATCAACTGCAGGGACAGCAAGGATGAGGCCAGATGCTCTTTCCTGAGGGCACTGTGTGCTCTGGCAGTGCTAGGCCAGCAGGATCTCTCTGGCCCTAAGAGCTGGACTGGGATGGAGCAGAAGGTTGATGTTTACTGGAACAATTCCTCCACTTCCTCTGTCATTCATTTTGTCTGGATGAGGCTGATTTCTCTAGTTCTGAAAAAATAAAGACAAATCCACATTGCCAGTAGGTACTTCCTTGAAAGTCTGCAGGTTGTCTGGCTGCACAGAACATGTTTTTGGGCTGTGGAAAGCCTTTTCCTGCTGGCTGCCCTTAATGGAGTGAAGGAAATCCAGTTCCCAGTAGAACCGAATATGTTTGGTGGTTGATTTTGTTGTTGTTTCCTCTGGACACTTCCAGGAGACTCTCTCTCTTCACACGCACTAGCTGTACCTTGCATTGGCCTAATCAGGGATTTGAACCTGGATGTCTCCATGGCTGCCCTGCACAACCAAGAAAAAGCAAGCTTCAAGGGTCTCAGGAAAAGCATTTGCAATGCAGCCACTGTACACATCATATCTACAGCCCAGGCTTGAGGAGCTCCCCTCAGATTAAAGCGGGGGAAAGCAATGTTTTCCAGAATGCTGTAGTGAGGGCGAATGCAGAGCCAGCTAGAAGCAGTGCTGTGTGGGAGATCAGTGCTTTTCTTGAGGCCCCACAGCAAGCCTCCCTGCCGTATTCCCTGGGTTCTCCCATGTCTGCAATGCAGTGCTYTAAGCAGCAGGCTAATGCGTTCCCCCACATGGGAACAGTGGTACTAAACTGCTACCCATGTTTGCAAACTCTCCACCGTGCATGTCCCTGCTAAGTGATGTACATTCCTTGCCAAGATACTTGGATAAAATACAGTCTGTTTAAATCTTGCATGTGCTTGTATTGAATCAACCTAAGCCATTGTGGCAGTTTAATATACTCCAGTTGTAACTTGTCTGAGATAGAAGAAATGAATCCGAACAGGCCATTGGAAGCCTCAGCTGAAATTTGCTGCATCAAAGGTGCTGTCAGGATGGTCAGAGCTGGGGGGTTACAGTGAAGGGCAAAACACAGAGGCACTAACTTGATTGGAGCCAAATCCCTGAGAGCACAGGAGCAGTCTCTTCTCTGGCTGCAGAGTGCTTTTGTCTACAGGAGGGAGAGGGTCTAGGGCTCACAGCAAGTGCTGAGCACTTGCTGAGTGTCAGACAAGTAGTGTAGTCATTGTGGTCTCCATTTCTTCCTAAGGGCTTGGGCATAGCGAGTGGCATTGTGAGGCCTGACTGGCTTGTGGATGCTTTGAGGATGAAGGGTCCTATTCTGCGGGGGCATGGTTCAGACACCGGGGCACTGAGCAGCTTTTGCTTGGCTGAAGCCAGGGCCTTGCTCGGCAAGTGGATGAAAGGGAAAGCAAGGCCCTGGACAACAAGCAGGCATCTCTCCTGGAGGGTAGGGAGGCACTTCTGTGGCTCACTGCTGCTGTTTGTCTTGTTCTTTTTGAGGAGGATTTGTGAGCTCTATGGAGCAACTCACTAGTACTTTTCTCTGCTATTCACCTTTGCTTTGTGTTGCAGGCTTCCTTCCAAATGGGTCCCTGAGGCTCCCACTGGCAGCTCCAGCAGCATCCTGTAAAAGTGCTGTCCTGCTCCTGGTCCCAACAGCTGAGGCCACTCCAAACCTGCTTCTGCAATGGGTGGGTTGTAAGCACTGGTAAGACCTATGAGTCGTGTCACCTTCGCTGCTCTCTCCCTCTCTCGCGTTCTCTCTCTCTGTCCTTGTTCCTTCTTGCCCATTTATTTCTTTTCTCCATGTGCTTTGCTGTTCTGTCTCTGGGGTTTTCACTGTCAGGTAATGAGGAGCTGTGGGTCCAGTCAGTCTTGGAGATGCCGAAGAGACGGGACATCCTGGCTATCGTGCTGATAGTTCTGCCCTGGACACTACTAATCACCGTCTGGCACCAGAGCACCATTGCTCCACTACTTGCAGTGCACAAGGGTGAGAGAAACCAAACCAGCCCTTGCCAAATCTGTGCATCCCTCCCTCGTCCTCATCTCCTCTCTCATTTCATTCCTCCATGGCAGCCATGCTCATCTCAGCTCCCAGCCCATACTCATGCAGAAGGCTCCCCACTTCTGCTGTAGGAACAGCCCAGTGCTTATAGGGGTTCTTCAGAGATGTCAGCCTCCAAGCCATGAGACGTGGTCACTGCACTTGGAGAGCTCTTCAGGGCCTAAATCCGGAATCAGTGGGAGAGAGCACTGAAGGAAGATGTCTTTCTTTGTTCCCTGATGATCCATAAGAGAAGTCCCTTTCTGCTGGCTTTTGCAATGTGCTGCAAAGAAGTTAGTCCAGTAGAAAGGCTGCAATAAAGAGAGCAGAGGAAGCAAAGCTGCTACCTAAGACAGCTCCTCTGTGAGAGAAAAGGCAAAGAGCATTTTTCAAGTGTCTGCAGGAGAACAGCAAACTGGTTCTCCTGGACTTGAAGGGGAAGGCATGTAGTAAGCACCAGCATCCTACCTGATGGTTTGGAGTTAAAATGCTATGAGTCAGCTTCCAGCATGCCTGTTGCACAAAGTATTAAATAGAACTTTGGCCCGTAGCAGATGAATACAGGAAGTGCTAGAGGATCCTCTCTGGCCAAAAGAGTCCTAGTTTTTATCAAGTCCTCAGCAGAGCAGCAATATGCAAGGGCTGTGAGAGCGCTTAGGGGCAGGAAGAAGCCATGCTGCCTGCCGCAGTCCTTGTTCTTGGTTCTGCCCTTCTGCTGGGCACCACAGCAGGCAGTTCAGCCTGAGGAGGCTTGTCCGTTTGGACGAAGGCCAGTTCATTTCCTCTCTCTGGGCCCTTTTTCTGGGAGACATTCTCCCCTTTTCCTTTCAGTGTTCACACACATCCTCCACTGTTGCTTCTCCTTTCACTGAACAGTGTGATGTGTGTTTTAAATTGTTAGAAACTCAGAGTCTGTCCTGAGCAGTTTTACCTTTCCCCCGGAGGTCTCTTGACTGACAGTCACCCACAAAGCTTTGGGCAGCTCTTAAGGGAAAGATGTCTGTGATCTCCTCTGGAAGCTGGACAGCGTTTCAGAGGATGAAGGATTCACTGGGCTCCAGAATACGGCTTGAAAGACTACTAAAAATATGCTGTCAAAAAGGTCAGGGGTTTGACTCAATGCCCTGAAAACTAGGAGCTGTTTTTGTGAATGAACCTGGACTTTGAAGTTACAGCACAGAGACTGCTCTGCTCTGGCTCAGTCCTGAACTTGCTGATGACCTTGGTAAGACACTTCCTCGGCCTGTGCCTCTGTGAGCCCTCAGTGGAAAACAAGTGGTGATAGAGACCAGCCTGAGAGCTCTCAGGATAAATGGTTTTGTACCTCTAATGCATTTCTGAGATTCTTTGATAGCAGGTGCTGAAAAAGAGATGTGCATCTATACAGTAGTGAGCACAGTGGCAGTGGTTACACATGCCAGGATTTACAGCTGAGGGTCTGACCTGCAGGGGATTGCAAACAGTCTCAGACGTCCCAGTCAAGCACCATCCTGGCTAATTACATTTGTGTCTGTGTCCAATGCATTTCGCAGTTTTGTTTTTGATTTGATTCCAGTGTCTGGTGCTTTCAGAGACCTGTGCTGTGTAATGCAGATATGCTTTATCTTATATAGAGCCCAGTCCCAACATTTGCAGGACAACTTGCTCCCCACCCTTCCTCCTTCCATGCTGTGGAGTCTGGGGCCTTCATGCAGATCAGGTGCTGGTATCAATGTCTGTGCTGCTGGAAGAATAACACACTATGAAAAAGACACAGAAAGTACCTCGCTGGTCAGAGCTAATGTCTGTCTGCTCCTATTCTTTTTCTCATTAGAAGCTCCTCGTAGTAGCTGGTTTTGCAAAATCTAAGGCTCACAGTATTATGTGCCCACTAGAGAGCAGCTGGCTTATACCCTGGAACAGTGATGCCCCTTTGTCACTGCTAGTCCCTAACTGTATGCACACTGTGGTATTCCTGCTGGCCTGCAGTGGTGTGAAAGTCACCCCCTGGAAAAATTACAAAGGCGTGAATATTTTTCCTTGAGCCGATTGTGAACAAGTCTCTTTTTGCAAGGGTTTTATACATTTGGATCAGTGTATCCCATACACTGTTTGCGAGTGTAATACTGTTTGTTGTCCACATCTGCACTATTGAACAGGCTGTTGTGTTCAGAAATTGGTAGGGCCTTTTCGAGGAGAGGATAGCCATAAGCAGGTGAAAGTCTCTGTAGGAAAAAGCCTGCAATTAGACTTTAATTTCTGTTCTCTGATTCTGGATTTAAAGGATGAGTCTTTCACTCCTTCTCGCTGCCCTATCCCAGGCCCATCAGGAGGACAGCAGGGTACTGCAGTATCTTGGACAATCCATGTTGTTGAGGGAGCTTCACCGACTTGGTATTTTCCACCAGTTATTCCACCACTTCCCAATCCAGGTGCTCCAGTGCCTCAATGCAGAGCTGTGAGTTCTGCCCCTGCTGAGTATGGTGCCCAAAGCACTGAAGCAGTCCTTAGGAATGCAAGATCCTGAATCCATGTTGCTATTTTCATTTTCTAGATCCAGTTGCTGTACAAGTCTGTATCTTCTGGGTGCTTGTTGAAGCTGCTCATTCTGAACACGCAGCTGCAGCATTTTCCTGGGCTCTCAGGCCTTGATTGGTGCTGGTTTTCTAACAGCAGGAACTTCTTTTCTCATGGGTGTTTGTCCCCGATTCCTTTATTTATTTGTGTACTTATTTATTCAAGCCTCCATCTAAGCCTGTTTCCTTTCCTGTCGAACCGTGAGGGTGACCTGCTGCAATTAGCAAGCAGCCTGCTGGCTCAGATTGGGGGTGTTGGAGGACTGAGTCCATGCTGCTTTTTTTTCTCTCTCATACCCTTGCTCAGATGATGGTGGTGACTCCCGGCGTGATCTCGCTGCAGGCTTGGACTCCAAGGAATACTGCCTGTCGGACCGGGACATTGTGGAGGTGGTGAGGACAGAGTACGTTTATACCCGCCCACCCCCGTGGTCAGACACCCTTCCCACCATCCACGTTATTACGCCCACCTACAGCCGGCCCGTACAGAAGGCAGAGCTGACGCGCCTGGCCAACACCCTCCTGCACGTGCCAAACCTGCACTGGATCCTGGTGGAGGACTCGCAGCGGCGCACACCTCTCATCACCCGGCTGCTGCGGGACACGGGGCTCAACTACACGCACCTCAATGTGGAGACACCCCGCAACTACAAGCTGCGGGGAGACATGAGGGATCCCCGCATCCCTCGGGGGACCATGCAGAGGAACCTTGCTCTGAGATGGCTGAGAGAGACCTTTAACAAAAACAACAGCCAGCCCGGGATTGTTTATTTTGCTGATGATGATAACACCTACAGCCTGGAGCTCTTTGAGGAGGTAAGACCCTGCTGGGGGATCCCCAGCCGTCTGAACATGGTAAATTAGCATGTGGTGTGTAGGAGATGCTGTATGCTGGGCTGGGGGGGTGCTCTGTGCATCCCCTCCTGGGCTCTGGGACAGTCCTGTCTGTGCTGCAGTCTCACCACAACTGTCCTAAAGTTCTCTCCAGGGCTTGACTACAGTGCTGCCAAGTGCTTCTTTCCCAGTGTCAAAGGCATCCCATGCAAAGTAACGGGGACCCCAGTTTATCCTGTGGCATGTAGTCAGGAGGCATTCTGGTGCACATCCAGGCCCCAGTCCTTTAAAGGCAGTTGCAGCATTTGAAAGGATCTGGTTACCATTGCTGACGCACCCCCTGTCTCTGTAAATTGGTGCTCTTAGCTGTGTTACTTTCTTGAGTGGAGGAATGAAGCTTTCCCCTGAGCATCAGAAACCCAAGCCAAATCTCTCTCTCCCCAAAAGGGAAGCTCATGTCCATGTGGGGAAGTTATCTCAAGACAGCACTTGGCTGTCTGTTAATCCATGTTTGTTCTTGTTTGAGGAGTCCCTGGGTTTTCTTCTCCTTGCTTGCTCTTTGCATTTGTTTGCTCTCATCCTGAAGTGTTCACTGGTTAAATTCTGTAGCTGTCAAGAGCCTGGCACCTGCTTTGCACAGATCCCCAGCTGAGGTAGAAGTGTCCTTTCAGAGTTATGCCTGAGTGATGACAGCGCAGTCGTAGTGCTTGCAGGACATCTTATTCAGAAGTGCTCGGTGCGGTTGTCTCTGGGTTGCTGCATGCACGTGAGGAGTGTGCATTTGTCAGTGCTTGCCTGTCCGCCCAGAAGAGTGGAGCCCTTCGTGCGCTGCCTTCGAGGGCTGTGCCTCTGCCCGGAGGTGTGTGCAGCGCTCCCCTCCAGAGCTCTTCCTCTTGCAGCGCCCCAGGATGGATGGTCTCTCAGGCTGTTTTCAGTAGGAAGTGGGGCTGCGATCTCAGCCTGGAAGTTGGAGCCTCCAGGAACCTTGATGGCAGGCTGAATTTCAGCACGTCCTGACAATCCCGTCAGGGTTGGGGGTATGTGCGTTTACTGAGAGGGCCGGCAACGTGTAGTCTGTGCACCAGCAGCGCTTGCTCTTTGCAGAGCAGAGATGTGTGCACTCTGAGGATGTGCTGCTCTTTCTCAAGAGGCCCAGTCTCAGTCCTTATTACACACAGTTTTTTATAATGGTGAGCTGGCTGCTTTCACTGTTCTTTGTAACATGGTGTAGGTCTGAGGCACTAGAAGGAGGGGACTTGCTCAAGGTAGTGGAGGGGGTTTCTGGCAGAGCTGGRAACTGAGCTCGGATCTCTAGGATTCTGACTTGTTGCTTCCTCCTCAGGACCATCCTTTGTCACTTCGGCTCTGTTACATCCTCCTCTTTAAAACCGAGTATAATGCTTCCTTTGTTGCAGTATTTTTCAAGTCTTTTGGAAACTTGAGCAGAGGAAGGTTCCCATGTGCTTTCCCTCCTTTGCTGTTTTGACTCCTGTGGGGTCCCTAAATGAACTCCTGTGCCTTTCCCTGTCTGCAGACACGTGACAGTCTTATAGTGCCATCTACACTGTAGCTCACCTGACTTGCAGCTCAGAGATGACTTGTTGCCTTGGTCTCCTAAGGCGGAGCTCTTGCAGCAAGGGTCAAGGCAGGAGTGTTGCCTCTTCCCCTTCCCCCCAGTTGCCAGTTTTCATAGCCTGGATCTCCTGTTTATTCCTTCTGTACATGTCCACTTTCCTTTCCCTGATGGCTTTCACTTGAGCTTGGATAGCTACAGGAATATGCACACTTCTATAGCTGAAAGCAAATCCAGACTGAATGTCTTTCTTCCACACGCTCATTTGAGGCTGGCTCTGGCAAACACTGCACGTTGATAAAGCAGGGAGGGTTCCTTCGGTCACCCGTGTGCTTTGCTCGTAGAGGCTTCTCCTCTGCTATGTAGCTGCAGTTGAGGTCACATGGAGCCAATGAAATGTGCTGTGAAATGCAGAAGACACGCACTATTGTTCCCTGTGGACAGGGACTGCCGTTAGCATGTGTTTAATGCAGAAGGGCTAGTGCCAGCGCTCTTCTGGTCTCGTTTGCTGTAATTAGGAGTGATGAGATTAGCTCTGGGAGACCCCTGATCTAAGAGCCTGGGCTAAGAGCAGAAAGCGAGGCTGAGCCTGCCAGCAGAATGGGACAGGACAGTGGGGTGGGCAGACAGACTGGCATTCAAATCATCTGCGTTGGCAAGTGCAGGCATCTGAAGCATGCCCTGGAGGTTCCTACTGATTTCTGTTGACTCTACAGGGAACAGAGGCATCTAACCTTGTTTCTCTGCAGAGCAGCTCCAAAGCACTGTCCTGTGTGCAGGGGGCTTCTGGAGGGGCTGTGCTTCTCAGCTGTCCATGAGGTTGTGGGCGACAGTTGTGGTGCTTCACTCAAGAAACACTTTTAGTTTTACTATGGCTCATAGATCAAGATTACAGCTCAACCTCCTTAGCTTTCAGAGAAAATACCTTTATTCCTAGATTTGCCATTCCTAACTTGCCAAGTGGCCTCGGAAACAGTGCTTCCCTTCTCTGTATCCTGGCTTCCCCAGCTGTTTGTGTGGAGGACTGATGCCCCACAGCTCTGAAGACTTGTGAACAAAAAGCACTCTTAAATCTCAATTGTGTTTATTATTGGTAGCTTTGTTCCTAGTACCAAACTCATGCTTCGCCTCCGTGGTCGTCCACTAGTGTTGCAATTGTTAGCTGCCGCTTTCCAAAAGGCTTTGCTACCATTCTCCAACCCAAGGATGTGCATCCTGGTACGGGCGAATACTGTGCAGGAGCTCCGTGGCTTGGTCCAAGTCACAGAGGGTGTCTGGGAACATAACCCAGCTCTTAGCTTTAGCACTGATGCAGTTTGGTGTTGTGTTGAAGTTGGGGTGCATCCCTCTCCTTCAGGCCAGCGAGCAAGTTGAAGTCATGCTGTTTTGTGTGTTAGAAGTTGCATGTAACTGATCCTTGTGTGTGCACCCACCATCCCCTTCTCTTTCCTTGCCTCCAGATGCGCAGCACCAGAAAGGTGTCAGTGTGGCCAGTAGCCTTCGTCGGTGGCTTGCGCTATGAGTCACCCAAAGTGAATGCTGCAGGGAAGGTCTATGGCTGGAAAACTGTGTTCGACCCCCATCGCCCCTTTGCTATAGACATGGCAGGGTTTGCCGTGAACCTCAGACTSATTCTCCAGCGATCTCAGGCTTACTTCAAACTGCGAGGAGTGAAGGGAGGCTACCAAGAGAGCAGCCTGCTGCGGGAACTAGTGACCTTGAATGACCTTGAGCCGAAAGCTGCCAATTGCACGAAGGTATGGTCTCCTCCTTGTACGTGGAACGTAAGGATGCAGTGATAGGACAAAAGCCCCTCTCAGTCTCGGCGTTCAGTCCCTTTGCTCTGTGTTTCGAGAGAACGCTCCCTGCATGCAAAGGAGCCAGGAATGGGCAATTATGTATTTAATTGTGTGATGTGAGGTGGGCAGTTGTCTTTGGTTTTGTTTCTTTGGTTTTTTTAGTTGCATGCTGCTAGAGGCTGCCATAGGCCTTGAAATATAGCAGCTTCTCCTCCCTGTAACTTTACCTCCTTGTCATTTTACCTCTAGATAATATCCTTATTACTTTCATGATTGGCTTATCTGTGGCCTTGCTAATCCCCTGGGGCAGTGAATTCCATAGGTGAAATATAGGTCATTTGTTTTAAGTGAATTGTGGAGAAGGGTTTTGAGTACTGGTACTCCTGTAATAAGCTGGCATCATATCAGATTTGGCCCCCTGGACTTTGCCTGAACGGTGAGCCAGCTGTGCCAGGCCGCTCTGCTTTCTGGCTGCAGGGAAGGAGCATTCGCAGAGTTGCTGCCTTCTTGCAGAGTTTGTTGCCTCCTCCCTCCTGGCATATGTAGAGTATCACCGTAGTTGTCCACAACAACATGGATCTTTATGTGCCAGAAATAAAGTAGATATGTTTTCATGCCCAGGATATTGCTCTGAGCTCTAGGAGGCTGCCGTGTAGCTTCCTTTGGGGGGTATTTTATTACTGTCAAATGACTGTTAATTATTTGCATTAACACATTGCCTAGGAGCCACCAGGTCATGGAGCAGGACCCCTATGTGCTAAAAAATGTAGAAACGCAGAGCACACTGATAGTTCTTGCCCTACAGACTTCCCAGTCTAAGATGAGAGACAACAGATGGATATCTATCTGGAATGACAGGGGAGCATGCGAGATACAATGAGACAATGCTGGTTAGCGTGACAGGCATCAATCACAGCGTATGAGCAGCTGAGGTGCTTTCAAGTGCTTTTGAAAGCTTTGCGAGTGGGTCCACTGAGCACCGGAGCCAGTGGAGGGCATCTCTCTGGGATCACAGGCTCTGTAGCCCTCTCGCTCCTTTGTCTGTAACAGGGAGACACCCAGTCTGATTTAGGGAGTTTTTATTGCTTAATTATCCCAAGAGGATTTTTATTTATTTATTTGTTTGTTTGTTATTTTTACAAAAGAGCTGTTACTGCTGACAGACCCAGTGTTGGACCCAGGTCTCCATCCCCCTTGGGGACAGGAAAGGACTTTGATTAATAACCTGTGCCTCTGTTTTCCACCTGCACTGCCCTGTGGCCCCCAGGCAGGGAAAGACAAGGATCTTGGAGTTCAGCAGTGCTCGAGCAAGGAGTCCAAGAATAAGGAGAAGCTGAGGGGGAGGAATGGCTTGGTTTATTTTCTGATACCTGCTGTGGCTCATTTTTTATATCCACATGTCTGTAGTTACAGATGTCCAGCATGGGGATAAATGATACAGGTAGTCTCTCAAGGATGGGAAAAGAAATTGGATTAAAATTAGATCTCTGTTCTTGGGCACTGTGTCAAACGTGCTTTCGAAAGGTCAGCCCAGGAGAGGCTGAAATGAATTGCTTATTTCCTGTGTGTGGTTTGGAATTCTCTCTGTTTTTTATTGAAAAGCCTATAGTTGATGACAGCACCTTCATCTTCAGGTGAAGTGAGGAGAAGGAAGGTGGTGGATTGTGCCATCATTGCACTTGAACACTTGCTCTGCAGGACTTCTCCTGGACTGCTTTGTCCATGTCCCAAGGTCTAGCAGTGTAACTGTGATCATCTTTTCCAGATCCTCAGCCAGTTTAGAGCTGAAAGCTTTTTCCTTTAAGGAGCTCTAGACTTGCCCTGCAGTTAGGTATATGGTCCTCCCTCCCTCACTTCCTACCGTCTTACTTCCTAACAAGAAAACACTGGCTGAAAATAAGTGGGTTTCCAGCAGGACAAGGGAGATGAACAGGATGCTTTCAGGGTGATGTGCAGAAGGGCAGGAAGGTTCAACCCAGGGCAGATGCTCCATGGCTGGTTATGCAGTCTTTCTTTAGTATATTGTCTGTGCTGTAAAATAATTATCGAAAGGAGGCTTTGTGTTAAAAGGCAGTGGGTGGGAGATGATGGTTATGGTAGGACACATGGAGGAAGGAGAGGAAGGAAAAGATGTTTCCAGGCTGGAGGGGAAAAACAGTGTTGTCAAGCTGCCATGTCAGTGCTGTCATGCAGGAGCTGCACGTCAGAGCTGAAGAGGAAGCAGGAATCTCTGGCCAGGATTTGAAGCAGGCTGCATTTCTTTTTTTGGCTGGGCTGTGGGGATCTCACAAGGGTCCTTGTTGTGAACTGAATGCTCTCTGCTCATGGCAAACTGAGTGCAGCTTTGCACTTTGTGCTTTGCCTTTCTGCTTTTAGCTATTGCCAGCAGCCTTCATTTCCCAGTTGCTGCTTTGCTCACCCTTCTGACAGGGAGGAGGGTCCAGGCAAGCAGCAGAAGAAGACAGCAGTAGGCTGGGGTCCAGGGGCCTTTTGCCTCAATACCAAAGCACAGACTCCTCTCATTCTGCTAGGATGCCCCCAGTAGCTGTCTGGATTTGCTTCTGTTTAGCATAACTGTACTCCCGCTTTGCAGTGAGATTTACATTAAAGATTATGATGTGTGCTCAGATACAGTGGTTAAGGGAGGACCAGAGAAGCCCGTAAGATAAGCCTAGCCATCTGCCTTGCCTGTGCACAGTGCTGGTATTTACTTTGTAATGTTCATCTCACTCCAGCCCACAAACGCATACTTCTGCAAAAAGCTTAGGTTTTGGCCAAGGACATAAATCCCATTTAACCTCCCTGATTTGAGATCTGCCCAAAATGAAGGGGAAAATGAAGGAAGTCAGTATTAATTACCCAGGAAAATGGAGTTAGCCCTCCATCAGGAGTGAAGGCTTCGTTTATGTTGCCGTTGTAAGGAAACAAGGCTTTGCAAGCGTGTTCTGCTGCTTCTGCATTCTTCTCCAACCCCCCAGCAAAAAAAATCTTTCTTGAATCCATTGACACATTATATCTGACAGTGTAGAGGTCTAGGGAGTTCTGTGTTCCCATGAGGTTGATGTAATTGGGCTGTATCCTGCTGCCTATTTTCTATTAATTGCCTGAGGAAATACTGCGGCGTGCTCAACCAGAGAACCCTTAAAGGAGTGAGACCTTATGAATGGCTCAGCTACTCAAAGAGCCTCAGCTGGAGCTGGCACAAGAGGACTGCCCAGAAAATACAAGGCCACAGTAAATGAGGCATGCCTTGTTGCAGCTGCTCTTGGATCCGCTTGTTTTTCCAGGGAGGTAGGTGTAGATGTGTTTCTTTGGGTGAGGCAGGCTTTTGTGCACTGGAGTGGTCTGGGTAGCAATTCAGCAGGATTTAAGCAGTGGCTGAAAGAAGTCGTGCTTTCTCCTTCGCCATCTCTTGGCTGAGTATGACCTGAAATTAAACCTGTGGGTTTGCAACTCAGTGTTTAGGTGGATGCTGTTAAAGGGAATTGGCTGGAAGCCTTGCACTGGACAGAGGAAGGCTGTCTCTGAAAAGCTTAGAGCGAGGCGGAGTGGGCAGTGTTGAATGCCATAGTCAATATTGCTGGTTGCTGTGAGAGACCCAGGCTGGAGAACAAGGGACACGGAGAGCTGTCCTCTGAGTGCCCGAACCACAACCTCAGCCCTGGGGCGACTGTGGGTCTTGGAACCAGCTGTGGGAGGGGAATAAATCCCTGTGGGTATGGAGGACACAGAGGCCTCGGCTCCTGCAGCAGCCAGGAAACAGTACAGTGAAGGGAGAGCAGACCTGGCAGCTTTGTCATGTCACCAAGCTAAAATAGCTCAAATGGCTCAAAATGGGAGGAGGGAGGGAAAGCTTCAGCTTAAGGCAAGAAAGCTTGAAAAGGAATAATTCACTTCCTCCTGATTTTATCCTGTGGTGCTACATATGATAGGCAGGAGAATCGGCACAGCAAGCTCTTGGCGTACTTTCGCTTTTGAGGCGAGCAGCAGGGTACATGTGGAGCAGATCTGTCCTCCTTTTGGTTAGATGGTTCCTGAGATGGGGTGGCTGCAGGTGTTTCGGTTTGTGACCAATGGTTTGCAGTGAGTGTTCATATCCTGGCTGCTCTGTGACAGCACTTTGTTTTTCTGGTGGTTTAGCTGCATGCGCGCACCACTGAAGACACCAGTGCTTGACATGCTGATTTTTATGACAGACCTGCAGAACTTGGAGGCTTCTTTTGGACCAGTCTTGTCCTGATTAGTCACCGGAACTGCTGTGCCAGTGCCGGCTCCTGTATCACCGCTGAAGGCTGTAATTTACATCAAAGTGTTTGGGTTTGCAGCACGCTCTGCCTGCGCTGCTCCACATTAGACCTTCAGATCTGTACTGCAGCTGCGATAGCTCAGATTAGACCATTGTAACCCTTATTTTCATGTGGTCACGTAAGCTTTGCCTATAATACTTCCACAAAGCACAAATCTTCAAGTTGGTGTAATTACACAGTCGAAGAATACTGTTTGAGCTCTGGCTTATTTAATAGCAGTGGAATTGTGGCTATGATTCTCTAGGCGTATGAGAAAAGCTGGGGTTAGAGGCAGAAGCAATCGTTACTTGTTATACCAATGAGCATGCTTTTGGGAACGCAAGGCCTCTATCAGGCCTCAGAGACCCTGCAGAAATCCAGTTAAGCGCAAGCTGGGAGGAAGCAAGTCTGTTGTTTCAGCTTGGTGTCTCTTTTTCTTCCTGTAACGTTTCCATTTCAAATAGCAGTTATTGATATCCTCAATGGAGGGCTTGTGTGCTTGCAGTCTTATGACCCCCTCGACTGCAGGGCAACTTGCCTGTTTGCTTTGTAGTTTCCTGTTAGGAGACAATGGAGAAGTCCAGAAGTCTCCCATGGAGACGAATCCCTCTGATCTCTTAGCTCTGTTTTGGTTGCTGCGGTTCTGAGCAGGGCGGTACCTGCCGGGAAGGGACTGGGGTCCTAGGGAGGGGACTCCCTCGGGACCCGCAGGAACACACTGTTCAGCCCGAGTCAGATGCTTGGTCTCCCACACTGTTTACTCTCACGCAAGCTCTACTTTTTGCACAAGCCAAAGCTTCCCTGAGACGTAAAGCAAACTCACTGCTTGTGGAAAAAATCAAGCAATTGGCTGAGAGGAGAAGCAGGTATTTCTGTACTAGGGGGTGATCTCCCTCCCACATTAAAGAGCATAGCATGAAAAACGGTAGAAGCTGTTGTGTCAAGCCTCAAGCTCTTAAAATTAGTCCCATTAAGTTCTGGTTTAACAGAAATGGCTTTTTTTGGCACTTGGATTTGACAATTTAAACATGGGATCCAATTTACAAGCAATGCTCTTAATCTGTATTTTTGGTCTTCTGTTTATGGCGAACATGCCTTAGAGGTTAAGAGTTGTTGAAGTGCGAGTCCCGTTCTTGGCAGAGTGTGGCCCTTGGCCAGCAGCAGGGGTGAGGGTTTGTGCATGAAAAAAGAAAACAGCTCTTCCCTGCTCCCACTGGGGAAGAGAATTGGCTGCAGGATTTTTTCTAGCACCTGGACTGCACTAAGGTTTATGTGTAAGGTTTATGTATTCTGTTTGTTGGATGAGGAGCCCGTAACCGATGCTTACATAGCACTGAAAGCCACTTATACAGACCTGTTTGGTTTTGACTTTTCATAGGAAAGTAAAACAGTAATTGCAGCAGTGTTGCTGCAGTGGGTGAGCAGGACTCTAATAAAGACTAACGTCGATGAGAGGGCTCTGGAGTGGTTGTGGGGGAGCAATGAAATGGTTTTTTGGACCCACTCCAAACAGCAGTTGGTCTTTACTGCTGTAGCATTAGCAGGCTGAATTGAGCTCTGCACAGGAGGTGACTGCTGACATCAAAGATGAATTTGGTCACACAGCTTCTTGGGAAGGTAGGGGTGCTACTGTTTAACCACAAGGGTTTGAGAAGTGCTTTGTTCGTCCTTTAGAAACGAGCCTGCCCTCATTTTTCAGAAAAGCAGGGACTGGGGATGAAGTGTTTTGCAGATACTTGGATTAAATGTGCAGAGTATTGTCATAGCAACAAGAGGGAAACCCCCGCAAGGTAGGAAATATCAGTGCGAACAGGTGAAGGGAAACAGGAAACTGTAGCTCTGAAGGGATAAAACTGCTCCCAGCAATGCAGGTTCTAGGAGCAAAGCCTAAGTATAATTGAGTCTAGTGAGGGGAGAGTATTTAAACAGCTTCCAGAACTGTCTGTGCCAGCAGTATAGCACAGCTAGTAGAAACTATTTACCTATAGCACTTCCCCCCCGCAAAAATGTTAGACCTCTTCTTTATTTTTCTTCCAGTTCTCTTTCACAGATGTTATCTGTATTAAACTTTGCTGCTAAGACTGACAGTAGAAGTAATGGTCCTAATGTGCTTCATTTCTGTTTTAATTAAACTGGAGAAGGGTTTTATAGTGATGCAACATACTGCACCAGGGACAGAATAGTGGATGGCAGCATGGGGCCAGCATTGCAAAGGGAGAGTATGTAGGGCTTTGGGAGTGGTGTAGTGAACGAATGCTTGCTGGGTCGTGCAAAGGCCCCATGGAGCCCACAGCCAGTGGGAGGAATGGAGTATCCTGTAACGAGCTTGTGCGTCTTGTAGCTCTGAGAAGCAGAGAATGCAAGAGAGAACCGGAGTGGGAGTGAGCACTGCTCAGACCAGTGTTACTCTTAACTCCTTTCTAGGGTCTTGAAAGAATTATAAAAAGTAAAAGAAATAATAGCAAGGTTAGAGAGCAGAATAATGTCTTCCATCTAATAATGGATTTTCAGACACACTGAAGAACTGGTTTTAATATTTCACACAGCTCATGGCAAAGATGGTGGTCAGAACAGCTGGGACTCGGTAGAACTGCCTCTTCCCTCTAATGCGCATGAGTCACAATGTCACCTAAAGTGGCAAGAAATTGCTTTTCCACTCTAAGTCTAGCAAATAATTCCACACTGGACAAGGACGTAGTAACATGATAACCAAGAACCAGAGTAAAGAACTTAGTCTATAGGGAAACCTGCATTTGATTCTTCAGTGATGAGGGAACAGCCTTACATTAGTGAAAAGGTTGATGAGCCTTTCGAGGAAGATGGTTGATAACTACATGGAAGGAGCAGGTTAATGTCCCAAGACAGTACACTGTAAAATGGGTAATTTCTGTGCACTGAGCATTTTGGATTCCACTAGGCCTGGCTAAATGAAGTTTTATGCAAACCTCCTTTCAGCTGTGAATGCACCATTAGGCTCCAGGGTAGATGGTTAAATTGCACTATTGATTTAATGGGCAAGAATATTTGTTAGTGCAGTGAAGAGATGCAGCTAATGACTTCTCTTGGTTTCTTTAGATTTTAGTCTGGCATACGAGGACAGAAAAGCCTGTGCTGGTGAATGAGGGGAAGAAAGGATTCACAGATCCCAATGTGGAAATCTGACTGCGCATGGCTGAATGGAGACCAACATCAGGTATGAGCTCAGGCTTTTGAACTGCCATGAGAAGGAATAAAAAAAGGAAAATACTAGCCAGTGATAGGAAAAAGATAAGAGTTTTTTTAAATGCGCTTTTCAATTGCCATTTTTCACATATCAGCCCCTCCTTTACTGTAAAACCTCTTGAGACCATTAATGAGGCTCTTTTTTTCTTATCTTCAAAATAAGATACTAAAGGGGAAATATCTGGTGAGAGGTTAGGGGCAGCGGGGAGAAACCCGCAAAAGCAAGTGAGGGTTTAAGCAAAACTTACGTTATTTAAAAAATATAGTCTAAACAAAGTTGTCTTATTAATTGTTCTAATACAGCTAAAGCACAAAGGTGACGGATGTGGATTCACTTACCTGAGGAAAAAGCCTGAGGAAAGTTAAGGCAGTATCAGTTAAAGCATTTTTAAGTCATGCAGAAGCTTTCACTGAGGGGAGAGTTTCAACATCAAAGGCACACAAAACTAATGACAGATAAGGGATGGGTTGGATTAAACCCCACACGAGGCATCGTGTACTTGTTTATGTAAGGTGAGCATGTAGTATCTTCTTAATGGAAAGGAGGAAAGAAGATGCACACTGATGGCTGACTTTCTGCTCATTTGTTCATTCTCTGGTTTCTCACCTTTAATTACCTGAGCATGTTTGTGCATCTTCTGTATCTCTACAGTGCACTCTGCAGTTGGTTTGCCACAGTGAAGGATAAGCTGTTCTCTTGTAGTTGCATCTAAACTATGTTGCGCTCCTCGTTATTACGGAGAAAAAATATATGCACACCTCGTTTAACTAGAGTGTAGAATCAGGCCTGGAAGGGAGGGAAGGCTGCTGCTTGTTCTCTTTTCCCCTCAAGTACAGAGACGTAAGAGCAGCAAAGGATATGGGAAAGGGTAGATTTGCTTAGCAGTGGTGTATTTTTAACAGTAATGAGCTCCCTATAGCACATTCCCTCAGGCTAACTGGATGGAGCCTTGGGTACTGCAGTGGCCTGCATTTGCGGCCTGTTGGCAGGACAGCAGAGAAAAGCCTGCACTGCATATTATCTGCGCTATATATAGCGGCTTTGCAGAGAGGCCATCACTCTTCAGTGCTGTCACAACTGCTTTTCACCAACACCCAGTTGCCTAGCAGCCGTAGTCACAGAACCGCATTCTTAGATGGGTTTTGGGATAGTTCCAAGGGGTGGCAGCTAGCTGCAGAGAGGCAGAAGGGTCATGTGCATGCTTGTTGTGTCTCTGTTGCAGAAGATTTCTTCATGCACAGCCTGCAAGGCTCCTCTCCACAGCATCCAGCCAGCCAGACATGCAGTAGCCAGGACCTCTCCTGACTTCCAAGAGTTTTATCGTACTGAAAACAAGCAACACTGCATACATAAACTACCCGGAATCCCCTGCCCTTCCTCCTGGACTCTGAGCAGAACCAGACGCTCTGGAGTTGGAGAAAAAGCACAGAAAATACAGGACTGATGTCAACTTCAGTACAAGACCAGCAGCCTCCCGAGATGCTTGGTTTGGGAGAAGTGCATGCAGGGCATGATGCACTGAAGAGGAGGCCCAGCTGGAATGGTAGTCTAGACTGAGGGGGCTGGTTTCACAGGACCTGAAAGCAAGGGTGAGAATGCCCACAGGAGTGTGTTAGCCCCTGATGACTTGTTTTTCCTGAGACACACGTACCTTGTGGCTATGTGTGCAACAGCCTAAGCAGCTCTCTGTTCGTGGAGGGGACAGCTGCCTTCTGAGATGGCACCTTAGCCCTTAATTTTAAACCTACTTTAATCAGTGTTTATTACGTTGCACAAGACAGGAAGGTTTTGGGGGAGGGTAAAAAGCAAGGCAGGTTAGAACAAACCTATAAGTATTTCTGTCCTCTTTGTCCCCCCTCTCCTTTCCCTTTAGCAGTTTCATGGCTTGGAGGGCATTCTGACATACCTCTTTGTTCCTGGATTGAGTTACATTTACAGAACATGGTTCTCTAGTCACACATGCTAAAATAACTGGAGGTGGGTTTCAATGAGATTGTTGTGGCCATACACCGTAATATTTCATCCAGACTCAGATCTTGGTTCTTTCTAGCCCTAATTTGGTTCATGTGAGCATTAGGTGTGGGGTTCTCTGAAGGGTGCTCCTACATAAAGCCAAATTTCCATGCTTAAAAAAAATAAAGTTAACTGCTATAACTAGGGGTTAAATGATAAAAGCTAATTTTAGTGCATTTAACATTGAACTGGAATGTGTCCTTCAGCCCTAGCCCCTTTTTCAGGGCCCTGCCATACTACCACAGAGCTAGTGGCGTGAAAAGCCATGCTGGAGCAGTTCAAGAATTAACTTCTGATGGATAGAGCAGCACCCTTGTAAAGGGGATCCTGTGCTTAGTGCTCTGTTTCTTCAGCACCTGGCTTGAGGTAGGTTGAAAAACTATCTAAGTAGAACATTAGTTGCCTCTTCCCTGTTTTGTAACCTCAAGGATCTGAGAGAGCACTGATGAAGGGGTCTTCTCTGAAGAAACTGTATTTTGCTCCTCAGTGAGACACATGACTGAGCAATGCAGAAGAGGAACCTGGGTGCTACTACCTTGGTTGACTCAGTATTTGAGATTGAAAAACTTGCTGAGGAAGAAATTAAGGTATAATTTACCCCTTCTCCCCACCTCCAATCCCTTTAAAAAAATCTTCCCTCCCCCTTCATAGCTGTTTTCAAACATTTGATCAACCTACACTGTCCCAATTCTTTCAAAAAGGTCTGAAGCACAATTTTACCTTTGAGTTAAGGGAAAATGTAATTCTGGAAAGAGACTCAGTTATTTTTACCCCTTAACATATACAATTATTAAAATACTATAGAACTGATTGTTAGCTTCACAGTGCAGAAGTCTCCTCTTAGACTAATGACATTGTGTATTTCCTAATATTTAAAAAAAAAAGATTTTTTGTAAGTTATTTTCTCCCACTGTGTATCAAAATCATTGGGGAAAAGTTGCATTCTTTAGATCCCAGTCATGGAAGCCTTGCTATCTAGCCTTTACAAAAATGATTTGTTAGAGGCAATGGCTGAAATGCTACTTGGATAGAAAGCATTTGATGCTACTTGTCGCCAGCTGCACGATGGGAACAGGTATTGTTATCTTGTATTAAAGCAGTAGCTCTCTGCATTCAAGCAGACTTACTCTATTATTGTACTAGCATCCCAAGTTCAGATCAGTCTGCGTACCCTAGAGTGGAAAGAGACATTTTTAAAGGAATACAAAGTTTTCATGCTACTCAAATAGTTTCCAACTGATGTCCTCTTCTAGCTGCATGTTTAGTTCCACTAATGTTAGTTCTAGTCCCTGCTGGGTTGCAACCTTCCCTCCTTGGAAGGAAATAACTTTCAGAAAAATGCAGAGGATCAAGTCCAAAACACAACCCTGCATATACGCTCCACTCTCCTCAGAAAATTGGTCACACAAGCCTGAGCCCTTCCAGCTTGCATGGAGGCTACCATGGTCCTTCGGAGCAGAGATACATAGGTTTAGTAAGACCAGCTCTGGCCAGGATGGAGTGTATTACAGCTGCACTGTCTGTTCTCAATTTTAAATAAACTGTATTTAAATTTGTTAAATAAAATTAAGTATGGTTTTTAAGAGCCAGAATCCCTTGCAACTCCATTATCAGAGCCAGTGCATGTGTTTGGTGTTTCTCTCACAGCCTGAATCCTCTGGTTACTGGAACAGAAAGCTAGAGGGGCTGAGCGACTTGTCAGTGATTCTGAACAGATTCACAGCTTCCTCTCCCTAAAGAGATGGCAGCTCCTCAGTGACTGCGGAGCTGGTGAGTTAAGCAAAATGTCATATTTTCCTAAATCATTTGATTCTGTTTCAAGGCACAAAGTTTTTTTTTWAAAAAAAATCCCCCTCCCCCTTCCCCCCAAAATTTCATAGCAGGTTTAACTGGAAAGTATGAAAGTTCTCTCCCATTTGCAACTCTGTATGCAACCCCTTTACTTCTTCCACAGCCAAAATCTGATCCCTGGTCATGTACAAAGGGGAATTTCATCTTTAGGTTCTTTAAAATGAGAACAGGGTGGAGGAGTACCTGGAAGACTAACTGGTCCTTTTCACCTCCTCTTTGGAAGTTCTCCCTCCAGCCTGACCTGGAGCAGAATAGTAATTCTGATAGAGGACAAAACACAGTTGACTTTTTAGAACTTTTTTTTTCTTTCTGAGAGAGAGACAACCTCCATATTAAAACTTAGTGGAAAAAAGCTTGAAGTTAACTCATTTGACATCCAACCTGACTTCCAACAAGTGAACAAATAATGGCCTCTTTGCAGAGCAAGCTGTTTAATTCTGCCTGGAAGCACAACAACATGGTTTTCCACACCTGGCTACTCACATGTTCATCAACTGTTTTCTGCCTATCTGATTATAAAAAGGAGGAGGCCAGTAGTAACACATTTTTAAAGTCACTGCAAAGCTGTGCTCAGACTTCAGTTCAGATGGCTTCAGTTCTCTCTCTCTGTCTCCTGCCTCCAGCACCCTTTTACTCCCCCCCATTCACTGGGCTCTCCATAACATCATGCGCAGCCATCCAGGCTCTGGGCCCTCTGTAGTGCAGGGAGATGAGCTTCCACATCCAACAACGAAACAATGCGCTCTGCTTCCCTGGGGGCCTGTTCTCTCTTTTCTGAACTTATTGCCAAAGAGCAAATCCTTTACCTGGGTCTAGTGGAAATTAACATGCCCAAGTGCCTGGGCCATTGTGTCCCCAGACATGCAACCATGAATATCCAAGATGAACCAAACATGGAAAAGAAGCTCTCATCAGTCCACATACTGGGTCCTTCCTAAATAAGGTATGTCGACAGACTGTATTATCCGGCCTGCAGTTCGCTCTTCAAAAATGATAATCTGTGGAAGAGAAAGATATGCAAATTTCCTTCATACACAGGCTGAGCTACTTTAATTTTTAGGGGGAAAGGACATATGATGGTAGCAGGGGAAGGAAGCATCATTTAAAGAGATCAGTCAGTAGGAGTCTGAACAGTTACTGTGATGCTACAGTAGTACCACATGATGCAGAAAATGAATTAGCATCAAATCAAGTTTGTCTTGGTTTTGAACTTGGTGCTGTGCTTTGAAGTTTAGCTGTCATCCTTGTCAAGCCTTAGCGGTTGTTAGAGCCATCTTCCCAGCCTCAGAACAACACTTTCCCTGATTTTCACAGATCTTAGGAGTTAACGCTCTCCTTCCTTTGCTATTGAGTTGGTTTTCAGCTGAAGATGAATAGTTAATATGTGCTGTACACTTCTATTTTTTTGAGACATGCAAACAAACAAGGAAAAAAACCACCAAAGCCTCTCACCTCATTGCTCCCTTTCCATAACCAGGGGGCAGGAAGGTAGAGCGTTTCCTGAGGTCCAATTTTCCAGTAGCGGCCTAAGTTCTGACTGTTGACAAACACAACTCCTTTTTCCCAGCCCTAAAATCAGGACAGTACACAGAATTACTGATGCAGCTGTATTGCCTCGTTAGGATCCCCACAGGAAATTAAATCTACTTTCACACTTGCATTCTTTCAGGCCACCTGCTGCAGACCCAAGTGAGCTCAACTGCTCTTCAGGCAAGCTGAGAAAGATTTTAAACCTTCACATTTGCAAAATGGCAATACTAGTGCAATCTTCTAACTGTATTGCTGCAGCAGGATTCATGGTCTTATAGCAAACTTCTGTCATCTTTTGAACAGGCATAACTTTATTTCTTCCCAAGCATAGAATATCTTCCCCCACCTATTCCCCAGGTGACAGGAGTACTGGATTGTTGACTAGCATCATTTACAACAAAACATAAATGGAAGAGTGAACAGTACAATATTGACTAGTATGAACCTTAGCGGGGTGGCTCTAAGGGAGTGAAGTCAGAGGAGGAAGTTTAATAATACTTAATACATCATCTTGAGCAGCAATCTTCCACAGAAGGAAGATGTGAAGGCCAACTATCATCCCATCTCAACAAAGAAGTTACTCTTCCCATATCACATGAGGAAGTAGGGATAAAACGAGTGCCACCTTTTTGTTTTGTGCCCATTACTCCTCTGCAAACTAGAAAAGAAATAGCACTTCTATGTTTATAAATGAGACCTTTTGTTTGTTAGCAGCTCTGCAGGGTCAGTGTTGCACATATTTTCTCATCAAGACCACTATAGACTGAACAGAATTACCTGCCAGCTTCAGAAGATCTCTACAACCTCAAAATAATTTGCTTTCTCAAAGACCAGAGGAAAACCACAAGGCAGTGGCCTTGACTCATTCAGACCTATTGCTCAAGGTTCTCTGTAACCAGACTTCTGAAAACCTTGCTTAGGAGAAAAAAAAAGAAAAAAAGAAAAAGGACTTGCCTGTAGCTTCAAGAAAGTGTCCTGCGGCTGATGCTCTATCCACAGCCTTCCGCGAAAAAAAGCTGGACCAACAAAGTAGTCTGGGACTGCACTCCATCCAGCAACGTGTTGCAGGCTGTAAGGGAATGACCAAGCACAGCTAACAGCAGGGAAGCGCCAGGCGGCACTGAGAGACAGGACACTCGTCTCGGGATCATTTCAGATTCATGCTTACAGTGGTGGATGGACTTTGTTACAGGGTTTCTTGTTTGCTTTCATGCCTGAAATGTCAAGCAGTTGCTTCCTACTGGTAGCGGTGGCCGATAATATTTATCCTGCTGCAAAGGGACGAGGCTATTTAGCTCCTGTAAACATTCAAGGCAAGCACCTAGCTGATCTCTCGCCTCCGCTTAAGGTAGCTGTTCTGGTGGTACGTGTCTCAGTCTTCATTATCCTACACTTGCTGCATCAGTGAACTGCAAGTCTCTCTTACAAGAAAAAGATGTATGGGGCTATCACCATCTCTAATACTTTATAGCAAAGTAAAAACCTCTGCTTAATGCTGGCTACTGAAGCGTCCTTCCTGCTTCAAATGCTAATGCCATGGTGCAAGCTTTAAATGCATATGGCCTGCACAGTCTGAAGGAAATTCTGCAGAACTGTAGGACTCAAACAGACCTTCCTGCCCTGACAATACACAGCAAGCTAAATGTCTTCTGTCATAACCACAAACCAGAGGATTGCTCATGCATAGACTATAAAGTTAGGCTTCCTGCAGTTCAGAAAAACTGACATTCTTCATGGGTGTCTCTGGAAGTTGAACTACTCTTTGCATTTAGGCGTGATGGCAATGTGTTTTGGAAATGCACAAAACAGCACTCACATTACTCTACAGAATAGAAGTTGATGTTGGTCAAACAATGATCTAGTCAGGAGGATCTGAATACTTGGCTGGAATCATTTCCAGTCTTTCATTAGAGAGAGTGTCAGGTGTTTTTCTCACACTCTCTCCACAGACCTACAGTCCCCATAAATTGTGATGAAGCTTTAGTTGCAGTGTTAGCAGGGAACAAACAGGAGAGAAAATGAGGAATGTAGAAGTCCCACAGAAGCCTTGAACTTGTGTCAGAACATGTTCCCTCCTATCCTTCTGAATTGCATCTCTTGGAATCAGGGAAGTTACTGATCTAGAGCAGCTTGACTGTTACTGAATTGTTCAGCTAAAGCCTAGGACAACTCCTTTTGCAGTACTTGGGGTTCCTCCTCCTACGCAGTGACTGTGTCTGGATTAAGTTTCATTGCTACTAGTCAGTTGCCAGTAATGGATTGTAATGTTGACTAAACTTGATTTTATTTGGGCATGGCAGTTCACTTGCTTTCATGCCCCTCACTGGAAATATTCTTCTAAAACAACTTTACAGTCAGAGGTTATGCAGGTTACCCCATCAATAAGAATCTTTCAGGCAGCCCCCCAACACCTGCTAATATCGTCCTTAGAAATTTCAAACTGTAGACTTTTTTTCTTTTTAAAGACAATTTTAGTTTACCATGTCCTCTCTCTCCTTCCTACATGAAATGCAGGAGCTGTGATATCTTGGGGGGTGCACATGTGTTACTTTCTGGTATTAACAATATAACTGAAAATAGCTCCTTTGGATCGTGGCCAGAGTCCACAGGGCATCTGTTGCCTTAAACACTTGGTAAGGCTTTTTATATCCACTAACAGAGGCTCCTTGACTTACCCCTGCTAGATTTCTTCTTCAGTCTTTCTTGAATTAAAGCAAAATAACTTAAAAAGCATGGAAGAGAGAAAGCCATCTGGACTTGTTAATGTACTATTAGTAGCTTCCTAGAATTAATCCTTCCCTCGTGAGTTTGAATTATCAAATAAATCAGCCAGACTGCTAATTTCAAGAAAGATCCAAACTTCTCCAGCCTGTCGGTATGTTGGCACACAGTGCTTCAGCTAAGCCACACTTTCACCTGCCAGATCTAACCCTGCTATACAGGATCTGAGGGAGCCTTTAAGTCCTCCACAGTGGGAATATATTTTGCCCCTAAATAATGGTATAGAGAAAGTGGTGCGATTTTCTGTACTACTTTGGGCAAAGGTACCAGAAAGGGACTTACCAGTGCAAAGGTTTGCCTGCTGGCTTTTACCTAGTGTTGCCTTTCTGATACATTGAACTGTTCCCTATTAGATTTTGTACCTTTGCTAAATTGTTAGTTTCAAATGAGGGAGAAATTTTAAAGAAATCCCACAAACCTTTTCATGAATCCAGGTTTCATCTCCAGACTGTAAATCTTGAAGTTCCTCAAGGGGGTTTTATTCAAGAAGATGTCACCAATTAAGCCTGCAAGAGCAATGGGGGTAATGAAGAGTTGAAAAGCAGCTAAAGCTGATAGATTTTCCTATTTGAACGCGAGGAACAGCAGGAGATGGAAAGCAGCCACATTCTGCAATGGAATTAGAGTCCATATGGTCCCATTGCTCATCCAGATTGAGTGGGGAACATTACTATACTTTGGCCTCTCCGCTCTCTCCTCTGCTTTAACTCACTAAGCTGTTAAACACCCTCCAAGCAGAAAACATTGCTGGCACACACAGCAGATGGGTTTTTGTTGTTATTGTTGTTTTTTTAGTTAGCTGCCCATATATGGATGTTTTTAAAGCAGTAGATCAGTTACTTCTCTAATAAGCACAGCGAAATACAACATGGGGAAGCACTAATGTCCAGTGCTGATCCAGTGCTTTTCATACAAGGATCTTAAGGCACCTTACGAAGTAATTTAGCTTTAGTACTCTCTTGTTAGATAGATAATATTTTTCTCTGTGTAGCAGGCAAAGCCTAATCCAGCCCCCTAATTACAGGACTGCAGTTGAGACTGCCTAAGAAACACAGAGGCTTTATACACCTCCTCTGCAGTAAAATGAAATTAGTCCAGTCACGTGCCTAACTCCATTAGACTACTCTCTATACTTTCTGCATACAGTTCCCACTGAAATAGGATCTCGGGGTTTCAGCCTCTTCCAGCTCCACAATCATGTGTGATGGACGTGAGCATTTTACTACATTCTGTTCAACAAGATACAACTCATTCCTCCTGGTACTGTGTGAGTTTGAAAATGTTGCGCTCCTCCAATATCAAACCCCAGAACAAAACACAGATCAGAAATAGTCTTCCTACTCTCCCAGAGAAGTAACATGCTCACAGAGCAAGAGAAAGGATACCTAACATCATCTGGCAAAACTAGGAGGAGAATGAGATTCATGGTGGCCTTGGGTTTAGTCATTCCCCTCTAAAATGAGAAGCTTTAATGCAAGCCATGAAGCAGCCACTCCTTTTCATTTATGATCATTCCAAAGAGGGGGTGAATAACTGTTTTTTAAAAGTTCCCTCAGTCTCCTACCTACTCCCTGATGGTAGTCTTGTCCAGCACAAAGACAGGTGCATTGAGTCTTGAGTTTGATTCTGTGCAGAGCACACATGAAAGAGATTTCTACAGGGCTTAAACTCAGAGAACTATCTAGGACAGTTTGAGGCTCCAAGAAAAAAAGAACTTAACTTACCTTTCCGCTGTTCATTCAAAGCCAGGCCATAATTGACGCGACCGCGGTTTTCTACCAAAAGTCTTAACTGCCTGAATCCCTGTAAAAAAATGGAAGAGCATCAGCTGGAGCACTGCACAGCATATGTTATATCAACCACAATGCTGGGTAAACAGAGGTCAGTAGAGGTGTTTATGTGGGGAGGTGGCATCAGTGCCTTTAGCAGTTGCAATTTGCTTACTGTGAAGTTCTGGATTATGCGACAGAGCAGTGTCCCCAGATATTTCAACTGCAAGTAACTACACCACTGAGAATCTCTCAACCTTTTCATAAAATTCTTAATTTTTTCTGCTGCTGAATTTTAAAGTACCATTTTGATTTTTCACACACAGAGCCAGAAACGGTGTTTGACATAGCACAGGGTTATATCATACAGCTCTGCCATGAGTCACAGGAACATCATCTAGCATATCTACCCACTCACCCTAGTCCTAGGAGCCACGCATAGCTCTGCCAACCTGCATCCATTCAATGTACTATTTTATTGCCAACTTCTGCTGGAGAGCTGGTTGGTATGAACAAGGCTAGAGGGAGACGTTCCCCCTCATTTCATTTGTGACCCCAAAGTTGTAAAAAAACAAACACACAAACAAAAAACAATTAAACAAACCCCCTTAAATCTGCTTTGTGCCAAGGAGGATAAAGCCTACCTGTTTTTAACCTGCATAAAGAGGGTCCCTATAACCCATGTCTGCAGTTTGTGGGTGTGGCAGGAAGTCTGGCAAATTTTATGCAGCAGGGACTACACTGACCTGAATACACTCCATGGACAGTATTATTCAAAAGCCATTTTTGAATCACAAAGAGTAACTTAGCATTTGAAATCACACTGTATTTCAATAGTGAAATAATGTCTAGTTAAGGTATAACAACTGTTCTTGGTGCCTTGGTACTACACCAGCTAGTTAAATGGATCAGGTGGTAGGTACCCTCTTGACGGCTATGCCTCTTTAGAGCTCTAGGTTCTGTTATCCACATATTACTGCTGTGAGTGCTCTCCAATTAGTTACCTGTCCTTCAGGAAGGGAGAGCTCCACTGTGTTGTAATCCAGCTCACCAACATACATGGTGTTAACAAACACCTGCAGAACAAAGCACAAGAAAGGAGAGCTATTTCTCATCAGTTATACTATAATCCTATGCTACACAGGTTACTGGAACTCTCTTTGGGGAGGAGACTACATCTGCTTGGGACTAGAACTCAGGGTCCACATAACACTTTCACTGACTCAATCTAGGTGGGGGAGAAATTCACAAACCACATTTCTCAGACCATTCAGTAATGTGACATTTAAAGACGCTTTAAGTTTAGTAGACTTGAACCTCAAGCCAAAATTTACAAATGATAAGGGTTGGGGCTTAGCTGTAAAATGAAAGAGAGAATCTCAGTTCTGATGTAAGAAAACATTCCATTTTAATTCATGGCTAGCCCATTTCCTGCCTGGTTGCCAAGACCAAAGCACTGACATTTGCGTGAAGTCGGTCATAGTTGCCCTGTGCGCCTCACCTGTGCTCGGTCACGAATATGGTCCCTAGAATGCAGATGTCCACCACCAAATATGACAGTCTCGTAGAGCACATATCCATAGGACTGCCCACTGCTATCGTTTAGATGCAGGTTTTCCATGTTAATTGGAAACTCTGATTTAATGGGCTGCAAAGAAGAAACAAGTTTAACTGCAGAAGCAGCTTCTCGGTGTTGACAGGTCACATAGGGGCAATGCATTTTAGATAGGTGGTTCCACTCTCCCACAGATTACATTTACCCTGTAGGCCTCCAGAGGTCCATTCCAATCTGAATTATTCTATGATTCTATGAAAGCTACAGCAGTGAAGACAAACATACCGGGAAAGGGTGCCAAGGACTTGCAGAACTGGTATTTGCAGCAAACTGAAGTAGTAGGAGTAAAACGGGAGAAAAAAGGTTTTTCTCCTTTGCATATCCTTGACAAAACATTCCCCACCCTTATACTAATGAGATAACATGCCAGTGCACTAATTGCCTTTTCCACCTAAGAGGCAGTGTCTCTTAGTGCTGAAATATATGGAAATTGATAGTACTACCTGTAAAAGAGATGGTAACACATCCCAGAGAGAGATATATTGATGCAACAGGATGGCACCGTATGATGCCTTACTTTCAATCATGGGAGGGAGAGGCAGAGGCTGCCCTATGTTGCAAAAAAAGAAAAGAAAAAAAAAAAAAGAGATTCAGGAATTATTTCAGATGCAAAAAACCCACACAGGTTTAAGGCTCCTCCAGACCTCCTTTGACCAGTCTTCCCATTGAATTACAGAGCCTCATACTTGCTGAAAAAAGACCTCAAATTAAGTGTGAGGCTTGGGTGAGAACCATAGCAACCACAGCCACTCTCTCACCCTGGAACAGATAACAATAAGATACAGCTTATTGCTACAACAAATAAGATATAACTATTGCTAATGGTGTTTCCTTCAGATTTGCGCTTATTTCCAGTTTGCTGACGTACACTTCATGGTACAGACAGAGCTGCTAAATGCTACCTGCCTGCTGATAGCAGACAAGATATTTGGTATCTCTGGCCCTCCCTCCCATCTTTTGGAAATGCTCCCAGCCAGTCAACTGAACAGAGCCACAGGGCCCCAGCAGAAGGGCCAGTTTTAAAAAGTCTCTGATTTAGCACTGTAGGCTAAAACAGTATTTTGGCTCTTGGATTTATAATTACCAATGATCATGCTGAAGAGCTGTCGGAGCTTGAAAAATTTGGATGTGTAGTCTCCAGCCTCTGTCAGCACAGCATCGTAATCTGAAAAAGAAGCACATATGTCTTAAAAGACGTACAGCATCTCTGGAACAGCATTCACACATACTGTCATCTTAAGAAATAAGAGCCGAAGACACAATTTTCTTGGTGCTGTCTGTCTTATGGAAACCTACACCCTTCCATCTGTGTGAATGTGGCGAGACCAGCATGGAGTTACTTAATTTCGAGAGGACCCACTCATTGTAGAGCAACATCCTCCAAGGGACCTAATCTGCATGTGTCCATAACTTCACACAGGATAAATTCAACAATTAACAATTCTAGCAAAGGGCTATTGGGATGAAAAGAGCTTTAAGGTACAATTTGACTTGATAAACTTCAAAAACAAAATAGTAGCTTGGATCACCATCTTTCCTTAGAAGAGCCAGCATGGAGATAACATGAAGCAAAGCCATCATCTGCAACTTCTATTCCCAGTTCAGAATGAGGGGATCCTTCACATCCTGGAATGGGACTAGAAATAGGAAACGCTAATGTAAGCCCCCTTTTATACAGGCATTGTGTCTGATCTATGCTCCAACTTGTCCCTCCACAAAGTGTTGTACTGATCATTTCTCAATGCTTCTGTCAATTGTAGCTAGCCAAAGGGCAGTGTAAGCTGTGCTGTCACCACAGGTGCATAGGCAAGGCAGAGAAAAAACTCACCGTAACTGGTGACGTCTGACTTGTATTCATCAGCCTCCAAAGCACCGCTCATGAAGCCAAAGTTGGTGCCTCCATGAAACATATAGAGATTGATGGATGCTCCTAATTTGAGGATGCTTGCTACAGTATTCACCATTTCTGTAAAGGAAGGACAGTCCAGGAAGGCCATAGACCAAGAAATTAGGCTAACACTCTTCCAATAATTTAAAGCAAACAGAAACATCTTGTTCCCTGTAAGTCAAATTCATGCCTGCGTAATTACAGTGATTTCTTTTGTCTCAGTAGGGGCAGCATGTCTACTGACATATTGTGAAAGATTTATGCATTCAAATATACCTCTCATACTCTGAAAAAGAGTAAAACTCTCATGGATTTGAGCAGGAGTTTGGCTTAAGCGAAAGAATTGTAAGGACTACTTGATCAGACTCCTAAACTCAACACAGTGATGACCCAACTACAAAGACAATTGTGGGAGCATGAGACAGTCATTAAGATAGTCTTATATAGCTCTGTTTTCACTGTACTTCAGATGCCCCAGAGATTTTTTTTTTAGTACCAGTCTTCCTTGCTAATGAGTTTCTAAACTGGAAAGAAACTTGTACTTTCAGAAGTGTCATAGTTGCAAGAGGCTTAAGTTTGCCATATTCTCACAAAAGGTAAATTAATCCTCTCTTAATGAGGAATGATTATTTACTAGACAAGTAATGTCATCATGATGGAGGTTTCACAAAAATTCATGACATTTTTGCAAAATGTCAATAAAGACTTTGCAGAATTTAGATTAGCCCAGGAGGTTGAAGAGGTGACTTAAGGCACTGGGTTGCATGTTTAATATCAACATGGAGTAGCCTGAGGCCCTGGGATGCCTTGACACTACTATCTTAAGAAGTTTGGTTATCTGCACAAGCTCCTAGAGTCCCTCTTAGAGGAACAGAAAGAAAGTTTTGAAAAATATAAATAAAGAAAATGCTGCTGTATACCAACATTACTAAAGAAAATCCAAGGCACAGCAGTGTTATCCATTCACTGAGTGATTATTCATTTACGAAGACTCACACAAAGCAAAGGTTAGAGCTGTACAGAAAATTTGGAAAAAATTGCCTGTTATTTTTATTGGTAGCTGTTTGTGCAGCAGTAAACCCCCTCCACGTACAACACACAATTTGGTGCTCACCATCTGCATCAAAGACATAGTGAGGGCCTCCCCAGTTATCAAACCATCCAGTCCAGTACTCCATTACCATCTTTGGCTGATCTCTCTGTATCAAAACAAAAGCAAAAAATTAAAATCCAGACAGCACAGTCCAGCGCTCATTCCTATTTTCTAGAGAAGCATTGTTCAAATGCAGTTTGGGGACGTGGTTTACAAGAGTGGTTTCTTCTCAAGTTGGCAGAAGAAAAAAAACAGCTACAGAGCTCTGCACAAGTGAGGAGCAAGTTTCTGTGGGCCAGCAATGCCCAGAACAGGCAGGCAAAGCAGAAAAGTACTCTACTAGGCACAAAGCAAAAGCTACAGCACACAATCAGATGATACCAAACAATTCTGGATACAGTTGCTTGATAGAGCTGTAGCAAAAAGACAAACCAGTTGTCACTGTTTAGCTTCTGCTAGAAATACACATTTATAAATGTCTACTTATCAGCTATGCCACTGCCAGCTGACAGTTTGCAGGTGCATTGCAGCCAACGCTTGCCAAGGTAGGAACAGCAGACCTTAGCGGCTTAATGCCTTTTTAATGCTGCATATGGTGTTGGCAGAAAAGCATTAGCCTTTGCACGAATTAGGTCTTCATTAAAAAGGCTCTGCACACAGAGCAATCGCTTCCCATTCGTCACTGCTTGCCAGCTCCCTTACCTCCTGTAGAATTCCACCCGGTCCCATCACGCCGGACAGAACAGGATGCACTCAGCCTGCCTGGCACTCCCTGCTCATGGTATTTATTTCTAGTCGAGGTAGTTTTGCCCTTTATTTGATAGGGGCTTTATCCTATGCTACATGAAATGGCCAAGGTAAGCAGCATTAAAGAAACTCATGTTTCATTAGGAGAAAACAACTGCAGGTGCCTGTAACAGTCTAATTGCTCCAGATTCAGACCAGCTCTTCACAAAATGTTTAATCAATCAGTCCTCAGTAAACCAGTCAAAGAAGGAGTATTATTGCCCTCTGAAATAAGAGACCATAACAAGGGAAAGGTAACATAGATTCATAATCCTTAAGACTATGAATGACAGGCTTCCTATCTTGTAATTATTAAGTGTGGCAAAGAAGGAACTGCTTGTATTGGGCCGTGTTGTGTTTGTGTATTCAGTTTGTGGAGAAGGTGCTACCTGCTCTTCCTTTGCAGAGTTTGGGGAATTTTGTAAGACCTAAAGAAGGCGAAAGCACATGCAGCAGAAACTCTTGCCTGTACGTAAATAAAGCCAAGTTAAAGTGGCAGGATTAAACTGTAAGTGCAACAACAGCAGCTTTTCCCTTCATGTTCTAGACAAAAGCCAAGGGAAAAGGTGGGAAGAGAACTGATCACAGCAAGGGGCACACGTCAGTTGTTCACATCTTTGTGGGCTGACATTTGGAGCAAGCAGAGCAATAGGGGAGGAAGAGGACAGTGGATGCAAAGAGAGAAAACCCATCACTGAAAAGCAAAACTTGTTCTTCCCTCACTACTCACATCACACAACCAAGCTACTTTTTGCATCAAGAGTTCATTAGCCAATTCCCTACCCCTTTCATGCTGATTCACTTCTCCAACAGCACAGGGAGTTAAAGATGCTCGAGCGATATGCTGAATTTGAATGGTTTCTGCAGTTAGCACTGTTAAATACCAGGTAGGCTGGACTGCTCAGAAGGCAGGAAGTGCCCTGGGACTGCATTCTGTGAATTTACTATAGAAGCATATGTGAAGTCAGAGAATATTGCTCTGATCAGTTCCAGGATCAGACCCTAAATCAGCACTGAGATCATTCCTGATGAAGGGATAAATGCAGAGGCTACTCATCGCCAGTTTAACACAGTCTCACAGGACATCACCTCCATCTCCTCTGGATACTTAATAAAAACAGATAAAGGTAAGTACGCAATGAATTAATGCAGCAGTTGCTGTCTCCTGGAGGGCCAGGCTCAAATTTGATTTGGGGTCATTTCTAATACAGCTTGATCTTGGTTCATCCATACTGTGTGGTAACACTTGCCAAAGACAGCCTCAGGCCTAGGTTGAGGGCCAGGATTAAGATGCATTGTCAAAGCTGCTTGGTCCCAGCAATGAAACAGAAAGAAAAGAGCGAAAGAGCAAGCGAGAATTGGGATGTGTTGCCAAGCCATACAGTTGGACTGATATATCAGGGAAGGTGGGCTGGCAGAACTACAGAAACAGAGTAGAGAGCAAACATTGGTTATTCATACAAGGCTCACCTATCCCCTGGGATTTGTGCATGCATTTCTATAATCTAGATTCCTTTTATCTGTTTTTGCATGCTGCTGTTCAAAGGCACCTCTGTGAAGGAGTTCCATTTCAGTGTCTAGATTAGGGAGCCCAGTTCAAAATATGATCCTAAGATCCTAGGAGAAATAGGACCAAACGTCTAGTGGAACCAACAGTCTCTTCCACATGGAATGCCATTAGTACAACTTGACATATCTACACTGAATTTGAGGTATTGGAGATGACTGAAACACCCATCACTATGTACCAGCCTCCCTGCAAGAGCTGCAGTAGATCATCACCCAGCATTTGAAGACTAGAGTCTTCAAACATCCTCTTGAGGGCATCCACAGCATCAGGGTGAAAGAGCTTGAGAAGAAGACTACTGAAGTTCTGGACAGAAAACTGACAGTTGCAATGTAGGATGCTACTGGGTATCAACACTTGAAAGCATTGAAAGTGGGAATGATAACCCAAAAAGCAAAACAACTGAACATCCTGTTCCCTGTTTGACAGTTAAGGCTTTTTCTCGGAGATCAATAAGTGCACACATAATAGAATAGCAGAAACCCTGGCTAGTCAAGTTAGATCAGGGCCTTGAAACAGGATATCTACTCAGAGATCCATATAGCTCCACAAGGTCTGTGTTTTGGAGCGTCTTCCCCACTGGTACAAAAGAGACACTGGACTATCACTATAAAAGATATGTTTGCCGGAAAGCCTTCTGGAGAGTCTTGCCTTCTCCTGCCAAAACATGTTCATTAATCAATCACTGAATATTCAAAAAAGAATTACAAGACACTGAAATCTGTAAGGCACTAAAGAGGATGTACACAAGCATACCAGCAAATTCAACCAAGTAAAGGAGAATAATTTAGTTTCATGTAGCTTGTGACTTTGGGACAAAGAAAATCTACCACTAGGATGCCAGTGTCCTGTTCTTTTACTGCAGTCGGTGCCACTGTGCCATATTTTAAAGTGATAGCTGAACTAATGCCCCTCCAATACCTTCTAATTCATTATGTAGGACCAGAGAGGCCTTTTGCAAACCCAGTGCTTATAAAGCCTTAGTAATTCAGGTTTGGCTGCCTCCACCCAAAGGGTAGCAGCAACTGCATTTTTTTTCTCAAAGAACATCAACTTCTGACCTGAGGAGCATCAATTTTCTGTTGAGATAAAGCTGAATGCACAAACCTTTCATACTGCCCAAATGACAGTTTCTAGGATTATCTTTAGTTTCCAGATTTATGATGGTTATGAAGATAATCCTAGAAACTGTCATTTGGGCAGTATGAAATGAGAAGCTGAGCAAGAACTGCAGTTCCCAAATACCCAGATGTGGGGTTGCAAACTGAGACCCTGAGGCCTCACATGAAGAAATCTAACTCTTCTGCTCTGGTGGTTCATATGTTATCGCCCAGGTCTCAAAGATAGGTCTCTCTAGCTGCTAAACACAGGCCACAGCTGAATGGAAAACCTTTTAGTAGGTGCTAGAGAACGGCATCCTTAAAACCTCTTTTGATTTCCAGAGAAATCAGCATGAATGTTTTCACTGATTCCAGAAGGACTTCACCTAATGAGAAGGAAGCCTGGAGTATCTGTCAAAACCCTCCCACCAGACTATCAGTGCTTCATTCCTAATGCTGTCCTGGAAAATCCACATGAACAAAGACAAGCTTTTCTGCACCCTACCTGTACTGTGTCCAGATATTTCAGTATCCCAGGCTCCAGTTTCTGAAAGTTAACAGTGGCCAGTGCTATTGAGAAAAGAAGAAGCTTTTATTAATTTAGACACATACAAAATGCTCTCACCTGGGAGAGCATCTCCTTAGGCATCAGCCAGCCTGAGCTCAGGGGGAGCTGCAACATCTTCCGAATCACTAAAAATCCTCCTTGGAAATTTCCCATCAAAGTCTTCATTTAGAATGCAGAATCTAACTGGACCACAGCACACAGTGGAATACTTACAGGCCATCTTTTTAGCTCTAATGTTCAGAGATACTAGAAAGAGAGCATCAGAGCACCTCATGGAGTGTCACAAGCCTTAATTAGAGGCTGTAAAGCACTTGGAGATCCTCAGATAAAAGGCACCACATAAAGGCAAACTTATTATTAGAAAGTCATATCTGGATGTCACACTGATCTCCCAGGCTTTAGCTGGCAGGAATCTCTATCCAGGCAATATCTTACAGCTTGTAATATCTGTGGGGGTGGGTGAGAGAAACCACAATACAAGTGAACCAGATAGAGACTGTAATTGGAAGACGTATCTGTGCTTCTGCCCTGGGCAGCATGGGGGAATCAGCAACTAGTTTGTGCGTACTGGATGTATAGCAAAAGTTGCCGCATGGTCTTCAAGCACTAGTGTGGGAAGACCTGTCTGCAGAAGCTGATGCCTTACAAGACCTGTCTGCAGACACTGATGCATCGGTGTCCCCACCCCTGGTACATGTTAGAGCCATTTTCATACTTTCCTAGCCCTCTGTCACACTGATGGCATTTCTTCCAAGAACCTCTGAAATTTCAGGAGCAATAATGTGATTCTATATTAAAAATTGACTTATTACAAGAGAGCTGGTATCAACCCCAGCCCCTGTTCTGTCAGACAGACATCTTCAAACAGAATATTTACAGGAGCAAAAGCTGACTTGTCACTATTTATACCTTTGTTTTAATAGGCTGCTCTAACTAGTGTGCTAAAATGAAGAATTTGGCACAGGCAAACAAAGTAGGAAAACAAAACAAAATGTGAATTTTGCATCTATGTAATACATTAGTTGGCGGTCCTGAAGGCAAACATGCCCAAATCTGCTCTTGATGCATATCAATAGAACATCATTGAAAATGGAGTGGATGTGTGGAGAACCAGGCCCCAAAGCCTTATTCATCCTTTCCACATTAGCTAGTTTTCACTTACACGCAGTTTTCCACCATGGTGCTTTAGCCATGGCCTGGAATGAACCCAGAGTTTGGATTTTGTCACCCATCAGCTCTAGGAGTTGCTGTAATAGGTCAGATTAGAGCCATCTGGCTTGGGATTCTTGTCACTGACTAGGAACAGAGGAGGACTGCAGGAGCTGCACAGGTACACTGAGACCGACTGAGATTTTTTTCCTACAGCACGGGACATCCCAGCTATACCTACAAGCATGGACGGGACCAACAACAACAAAACCTTTCTTCCCCATCCCCTGAAACAATGCTGCAACCACTAAATAAGGGCTAGGCAACAATATCGTTGTCTCGAGTCCTTCTACATAGGATGGTTTTCTCTGCAGAACACCAAACTGGCACTAATAGGAATCCAGAAATGCTTCTTGGAAAGAAATTGGGCCACCACTAGTAAGAAGAACAAACAAAATCACAGAATCACTGCATTATGTTTCAGCTCCTGTCTGGAGTCTTCTCTATTTTTCTACCCATTTCTACAGTGGATTCTATTCTTTCCTGTTTTGTTTTCATAACCACCTTGCTGCTATATTACTTCGAGCCCTAGTTATTCCACGCATCTGATTACTTGACATGTTGACTCTAATGAACAGACTGTTATGACATCTAAGAGGCAAATCAGTATCAAAGAGCTCTCAGCATGCAACACACTGGAAAAGATAACTCCAAACAAGAAGGAGCTCTGAGGCAGTAAACATTCCCACAGAAGATGGTGAGGGCTAGATAGGGATTTCCACACCAGCCCTTCTGAACATAAGCTCACTGGCAGTGAGAGAGTGACCCTATGTGGTCAAGGCTGGAAACTGCTGCACTCCAAAAAAATAAAATTGAAGAGGACCACCATACTTGTGGTGAAGGACCATGGATTCAGACCTACTGAATTTGTCCTTCTCATATTTTCATTCAAAAATAAGAGGAGGAAGAAAAGGAGGAAAAAGCTTTCCTTCTAATCATCTTCATGCCTGACATTAGAAAATTAACAGTATTTACAACTGACTGATGACAGGAGCACTCAAGGACTGCGCTCTGCAAACACTTCCTTCAGGGAAGCAGCTGCTACTCAGGCAGGAAATTGGCAGAAACACCAGAGAGATCACAGGCCAAGTAGAAAAGTAAACCTCAGCTGACCTGGATCTGGAAATATGAAAATCAATATCACACTATGCCCAAAACAGTCAGATTTAGGGAGGAGTGAAACCAAAGCAGCTGCACCTCCATTTCTTCCTAGTGAAAAGTAGGATAGGTGTTAAGCAGCATTTCAGACACTTAACAGAATTACAATTCTGAAAAAGGAAAGAGAAAAAAGGAAATCCTTCTGCATTATGCACGTTTGATACCATCTTTGCCTACCCAAAAGCCGTACACTCCAGAGCAAGCTCACTGATAGCCCAGGGCTGGCCTGCAAATTACTGCTAAACTTCCGGAATGTTAGCTTTCAGAATCTAGGTGTTGATGGACTTTTATCTTTTCTTTTTAACTGAAAAACAAGTATCTTAAGAATAAGTTATTACTATTATTAGTTGCTGAGATACTTATTTAATATATATTCAAATGAAACAATAAGAAATAGTATTTTCAGCCTTTTAATCTGATGGGGAAACATCAAAAAATGCTAGGTGCTGTCATCTTTTCACTAACCTCAGTGGGAGTTACAGATGCCCAGTATGAGACGGAAGGCAGCAAGACATTTAATCTGCACACATTTAAAATCTTTGAAAGCAGCTCTTTCTCCTGCACAGCTCCAAGAGTACTAGTGTGCTTCCCCATGGAGCAATCCTGCTGTCACTCTGCTACAGCTTATGTTGAAAGGAACGCTCCAAACCTTTCTGGGAAGGGCCTGGTTTTGTTCCACGGGTATACCATCCAGCTAAGGGGGTCCCTCCTGCATGGCTGAAGCTCCTCTACCACAAACAGAATATAGTTAACAACGGGTGCAGCTTGGCTCATGGAGTGTACTGCTCTCATTCAAAGACTACATTTCATCTGCTGCCCTAGACAAAGAAAACCGTCTTACCTTGCTCTCCTACAAGCACATACCTCCCTCCACAAAGCCAAATGATAGCCCATTCTTGTTGTCTGAGGTCATTAACAGTTCCACAATCCCTCTGCTTAACAGAGCCTAAATTAAAAATGGGAAAGACATTGCGTTAAGGCCTGAGTTTAGTGTTTGTCAGGATATTAAAGGCTTAAAGTATATAATCACCCTCCCTGGGGGTAACAGGACAGGAGCTTGAGACTGGTAGTAGCTTGGAAAGAGATACTATTCCTGTGACATCACCCATTCCTCCTGAAGCTTCCCTGTCCACTTTTTCCAGCTTAAAGACATCTGGAAAATCTTACTTTTAGATTTAGTTTTAGAAAGCAGGATCAGTTTCTCAATGACACATCAAACATCAGGATTTTATCTTCCTCTTGGGAAAGCTTCACTGCTTTCATTTGAAAGAGGGCTTTGGGTGGAAGAAAAGCAGCTCACCCTTCCCTTTTGTCTAACAATGGAAGCTGAGAGGAGAACAGCTGTTTTGCCAATGAATGGATCCATCACAGGACAGCTCAGGTAACCGTGTTCTTGAATAGTCAAGTCCGAATGAATTTACTGGTTCTTTGGCACTCTAAGCTTTTCTAAAACACATGCACACACATGCAGGATTCTTCCTGTTAGGAGTGTTCTCTTACACTTGTGTTTTTACAGAATGGTGACTAATGTTTGAACAGAGTTTAGGAACTCCTAGTCCCAAATTAACCTCTCTTTTCACTGTACCCACGTTGGAAGTCACTCCGTCAGCTTCAAGGAGCTTTGAAAACAAGCCTTCAAAGTCTTAATTCTAAATTATTAGCTGTAAAACAGTGATAAAGACACACCTGGTCACACAGGAGTTAGTGATGTCAGGTACACTAGCTAGTTAACATCTGCTATCTATTTAAATAAGCCTTTGCATATTGCACATGTCCCCACACACTATGCACACAGAATGGACTTCAGCATTACACACAGTCTACATTAGTGAAGCATTACAAAAGAGAATTGGTTCCAAACCCAATTCAAAGTTAAGACAACCTGGTTAGTTATCAAGCTGTCATCACTGAATTTATACCTTAACAGATGCTAATATCTGACAAAATTCAGCTACTTAGGGAACTGGAATTTCTAACAAACTTTATTAAGATAATTCTTTGAGGACTGCATTAATACTAAGTTTCTTCCCCTCCCCCCCTTTTTTTTAAATTTAAATACGGGTGTAAAATGAAGAAATGAGACACTGAAATGCATTACAGGATTTCAAGGTGCAACACTGTGTCTGAGGCAGACACAGCGATAGAAACTGTGTCTGAGGCAGACACAGGTGTGTGCTCAGCTAATCCCAGCTCATGTACTGTGCATGGAGGGAGGTGTGAATACTCCCTTTCATGGCGCAGAGATCTTGGAAAGGGAAGATACTGCACTGAGAGGGTGAGATAAGGACAAGGCTTTCCTTTTTTTTTTTTTTAATGGGTACATTAATTCCAGGAAGATTGCAACATCATAATGTATGCTACATGCAGATGTAGTAATCAACTTGCCACATTCAGAGTTCAGAGTCCAAACCCGAACACAATCTAGGAGTTCAAGCTCCCAGTCCACCTGTGCTAACGTTAGATCCCACTCTAACCCACATCTAAAAGGAAGCCCTGCAAGTCCTGCTTTCCCATGTTTTCTTCTTTAACCACTACAATATATTCCTCAGATGTAAGCTGCACACAATACTAGAATATGAGGAAACAGCACTGCAGAAATACACCCACAGACCTGGCAAGGGAACCTTATCTGTTCTGACAAGTCCATGAAACATTGTAAGTTCTTTCATCACTGAGATAGGGAAAAACAAGCACTGAGTTGGTGAACCGTTCAGGCACAGCAGAGTGCTTTTAGCTCACTCATCTCCATGCCCTATTCTTTAAAAGCCATTTACTTACATGCTTGTCACTTGATATGGGACATAGGGAGGGAAACCATGTAGAGGTAAGAGAAAATTTTGACATTATTTGTTCAGATCACCAATTAACCATTTAATCTGCTCATATGTACATTTCAATTTAACCCTCTAATCAGTATTAAATGGCTCCACAAGATGGAGGAGCAGGAGCAAGCACCTCTCTAAGCAGATCAGGACTCCTGTCATGATTTCTTTGGTGGAAGAGCCTCTGTATAACTTGTGAGCAATAAGATGACCTGAGCTAGAGTTAACCCAGTTAGCTTTTCAGTTGGTGCTCAGGGTGAAGCTGGGGTACCCAAAGGGTTTCAGRAGGATCTGATCATGTTGTAGCAGAAGAGCAGGGAGCATAAAGTTTATGCAACAAACTTGAGCTAATGAACGTTATCATACAGTTATAGTGGAGAATAGCAGATGATATCATCTGTTTGAAACTGAGGGAGGAATGGGGTTGTGAAGGTCATCTTTGTTACCCAAAAGAGTTTGAGGGAAGTCAACAGAAATATTTGAAGACAGAACTCTGCCTTCTCCCCAGTATATTTTCCCTCCATCCCACACAGAAGTGAGTGCACACGCACACACCACTGGATGAGTAACCTCTCTCATGTTCAGCAACTTTTTTGAGTCCTCAATGAAAAAAAATAACCTTATGAGACATACTGCAGATCTTACTGTTGTACTGGGAGTGAATGAACAAGTCAGTCAGACTCATATTAGATTCATCAGGATAACCTGGCTTCCATGAGCACTGGCCAGCTCTTTATCACTCAGCTCAGAGGCAAGAGCCAGGGCACAGTTTAGTCTCCACTGAACAAGGATATGGGAGGCATTAGGCAAATTTGCCTTCCTGATGCTGAGCTCCAGATTACACAGGTTTAGGAGCATGCTGGTGCCTTGTTCACATAAACCTTCCTCCCAGGAAAGGCAATGGATATATTGATGCAAAGAGAAATGCTTTCTCTAATGCTGTCTGTGAGAAGCAAAACAGGACCAGCAGGAGACAGGTTCTTCAAGGCCAGCTATGTATTACAGGTGCTCCCCCACTTCCTTATTACCCTCTTCTCTGGAAGACATCAGAACACAGACTTGTCAGTAATGAGAGGGGCATATGGGGGTCTCTTCCACTCCCATAAAAATATCAAGTGAAGAAATACCAAGTGAAGAAGAAATACCAAGTGAAATCCAGCCAGATTATGCACTGACAGTTCCAAAGTTTTCTGAAGTCATGCTCAAAGTTATTCAGGAGTGAGAAAGTACTACGAGGAAGGTGGCTTATGAAAGAGATTCACCACAGAAACAAGTGAATGTGCCAACATTACCATTTTAACGTAGGTCATGTAGTTTGGGTCTTTGGCATAGGAACCATATTCATTCTCCACTTGCACTGCAATGATGGGACCTCCTTTCTTATACTGTTGGGGGTACAAAAGGGAGAAGCTGGTCACCATGATTTCTACGCACAACGGAATAGGTAGAGCTGGAGGAGCGACATGGACAACTATAACTCACGCTGGTTCCTAAAGTAAAGCTAGTAGATTAGCTGTTGCTTTGACCCGCTGCTGTTACTAACTCAACACTCATCTGTGCAGCTCACCTGCAGGTAGTCCCCACTTGGGGATAGAGAGGGTGACAGATTGTACTTGCCTGAAGAGGGACTACAATAGGCATTAGATGATCAAAATAGGCATCCACAGCTTCTGTGAAGCCCTTATAGGTTGTCCTCAGTTGCATCTCTGGGTCTTGCAGTAGCCAACTATGAGAAAAGCAGCAAATGGAAATCTGTTAAGAGACTCATATTCAGTCAAGGCTGCTAGAAGTAACACTGTCCACTGACATGAAGTCACATTTAGGCAGGAATAATTGAATGCTTTGTATCACTTGGCTTAGCCTGAAGTGCAGGCATGGACAACAGAGTAAGTCAGCAAATGAGACCATGTGAGGATTATTCTATTTTCTCTCAAACCCTCCACCGAGGCAAAACACATTCAGATTGTAAGTTAAAAGGGCATTTTTCTACTTCTGCAAAAACTAAAAATCTAAATGTTAAGCTGGATACTTTTCACTTCAAAACATGAATCCAAGGAACAAAGTTATTGCAGCAGGCATTTATATGTAGATAATGCAGAAGGCAAAGCAGAATCCTGCTTGCTTTTCCTGGGTTGCTTGCAACAGCAGCAGAAAACGTTCACTTAAATGACCACTTCTGTGGACTTTACCCAAGAAAAAAGGGACAAGTATGACAGGGACTTCATGTCTATACAGCCCACTGTAATACAAGAAGAGCCTGAAATCCCTTCTTTCCACTGCTGAAGGAAGGATCCCTCTCAGAAATGCAAGTACCTGGTGTGCACAGAGTGCATTTACCTAGCCATGTATGCCACAAGCAAAGAAGAAACACGTTTCAAGGAAGGGACATTTTTACAGAATCACTTCTACGCTAATCCCACTAACTGAGGCTACTCAGCACTCACACTTTTAAATGAGGAGTCCAGATTGCAATTACCAATCTGTTTCCCTTCTTTTTATTCTGTATTTTGGGCCTAGGCACAGAGATGCAGGCTCATTTCATTTATTTTCCTGATAGGATTTCATGGGCTAAACTTACCACTCTAAAGGATACTCTGGAATTCCCTGCATCTCAAGGGCTCTCTACAACCAAATGCTTTCTCATAAAATCACAATCATCATTCAAAACAAAGCTTCAGGTAATTGTTTCTATGGTTTCTACTGCTGATTTACAAGATTTAGTTAGCTGATTTGGGGCTAACACAGAAACGGGCAATTTGTTTAAGGGCAGAACAATGCACCACGATAATGGTTTAAGCAGAGTAAGCTTGCCCCTTCCTTTTCTCTGCAAAAGGAGGCAATAGCTGTAAGTGCTTTCAGAGGTCTGAAAGTCTCAACTCTTGTATGCTATATGCAGCTTGGTGGGCTTGCAAAAAGCATGGCCTCTTTATGCTTCAGTTTCCCTAACTGAAAAAAATTAGAATATGACTTGTTCTTTGTCAGGTAAAGTCGCAGTCTGATAAAAAGTATAGCAGTGTCCTGACAACAACTGACAATACATGCATTGCTCATAACATAATGCAGAACTAGCTACTACCTCTTATCAGGAGTAACTGTGTTATCATGAGTAAGTCCCTGACAAACCTGCACAGTTCTGGGACCTGAACTCTCAGGTCCCAGAGGCAGGGCATTCTGCTGCTTTGCCCCAAGGTTGGCACAAAGCAATTTTCTGCACCTCTTGATACATGCCTACAGGACTATGCCCCAGAGGTCTCAATGAAACTCTTCTTCTAGTAAGAATAGCCTAATTGCAGTAAGAGGCCACAATGCACTAAATTGATTTTATCAGAAAGGGCAGGTCACATTTTGTTGAGGACAGGCCACAGCAGAAGTCACATGAGAAAATGATAAAAATTACAAGAAATAATCCCCAGATTTTATCTGAGTCAAGTGTCTCCACTGAGGTTCATGCTCTGTGAAGGTAAGGAAAACAAGTGATACGAAACCTGGCACTGGTTCCACTGGGATCTAGTAACCAGGCAAGTCTCTGCTGACGTTTTCAACTCAACTCTCAAAGCCTCTTACCAACAAGCTGTGCGCTTTAGAAGAAAATACAGTAGGAGGTTAGAAAAGTTATGGGGCTTTATTACTGCCAACTGTATCATATATATGTTCTAGTAGGACTTTTAAAATGGACCTGGGACACAGCAAATCCATATATCAAGCTGCAAATACTACTATTCATATTTTAAAGACAGTCAAGTTGCCACAGTAATAGAAGGTGTATTTCTCAATTCTATTTTCTTGCTGTAACCTTTACGCCATAACACAATTATTATTTTAAAAAATAGCTGCTCAAAAAATATACTGGTTCCAGGCTTACTATCTCTACTGCTTAGGAAAGCTCAATAACAAAATGGATATTCATCTGCTTTGGGGACACAGAAAATCAAATATTCCCATCTAACAGACATCTATTCTGAATCTTTGGAGGAGGCTCAGCTGTATGATCAGAGGTTTTTTTACAAGGCTTGCCTCAACTATTTGCACGCTTACCTGGGCAGACCACCAAGGTCCCATTCAGAGCAGATATAAGGTCCAGGACGCAGAATCACCCACAGTCCAATTTTAGCTGCCAGTGAAAGGAAGGCCCTAGAGATCCAGACAACGCAATTACTGTCTGACTGAAGAATCCATACTCCATGCACTCCTAATACACCTAACACCATGGAATCTTAGGTACCAGAACCAGAAGAAAACTGCTTGATGAAGCAACTATACTGGATTGATACTAAACCTGTAAGTTCCCAGGACTCCAGAAAGTAGGGGAAGAAATGAGTCTCCATTGTCAGATCAAGGTGCAGGCTTAGCTTCAGAAGCTGGGAATGACATCTTCATCCTGAGCCAACACATGCACCCTCCCCTCAAAACACGAGTATTTAATAATAGAATTGTCTCTACCACGTACTCTAGATCCAGGTTTTGACTGAAGTCAAACTTCCCTCTTGCTGGTTCATGAAGGTTCCATGGCACATACCTGAAATGCAGAATTAGGGCAGTGGAGATGAAGTGCCGAAAGGACACTGCATTTGCTAAGCAGAGAAAAAACTATGCATATACTTTGTTAGTCAATAACAGATCCAGAGATGATTGCATGTACATATTACAAGTGCCTATGCCATTCTTGACATGTTATTTGTGCCTGTCTTTCATTTTTCTGATAAGTCCGTATTTTGTTACACTCTTTTCCTGTATTCTGCAAAATCTGAGTTTCTCAAGACCATCAAATTTGGCAAGATCAGCAAAGAGAAATGGCAATTACTAGTCTACATTTAAGTGAAAATCTAAATTAAAAAACAATGCAGATATATAAAGCACACACTGAATACAGAGGCTACAGTGATCTTAAAATTCAGGCCACTGTGTCCAGGTATATCTTTCATTCCCCAAATGAGAGCATTTTCTAAATCCTAGCAGTGCTGAACGACTGTTTCAGACCCTGAACCTTCCTCATCGTGTCAGCATTAAGAAGCAGGTTTCCCAGGATGTTTGACGGACATCCGTTCCAGGTGGTATTTGAGGATATTACAGTGGTTGATGGTTAAAGAAACTCAAATCCTCATTACTCTGTTCTGTGCACTACAGTGATCTAGAATAGTTCCCAAAGATGCAGCAATTGGATCACTGTGGAGGGTTCCTAAACACATAGTGCAGGTGTTCCTCCTCATTCCCAACTGTTTCCAAATGTCCAGGCTTGAAATCCTGCTCAAGGACTGAACACTAAGGAAGAGCCATAGACTGCTTCAGGTTAAAGCTGCTGGCACATCACAAAAGAAAAGGGAAGAAACAGCGACTGAGTCAACATCTAGACTGGAGGTGACATCCACCATCTGGAGAAACACACTGAGGGAAGCAGATAACAGAGTGGTAAGTAAACCCAGGTAACAGAAGCAAAAGGACATAGCACGACAAGGAATTAGTCTTTTCTCATAATTACAGGTACCCAAAGACATTGTTATGGCCCACTGGAGTTAATGACAAAGTCCCCAACAACTACCATGGTCGTGGGGACAGGCTGCTAGGTAATTTCACAGAACCCAGAGAGTGAGGACACTTACGTAGTAAGAGTGTTTAAGCCACATGCTTTCATCTTAAGCATGCGATCTTCCCAGTATTCCCTGGGGACTCGGAAATAGTGCACTGAGCCTCCAAATATGCGGAAGGGCATGCCTTCCAGGAGGAAGTGTGAGTTTTCTGTCTGCAAGCCTAGGGTCCTCCCCCATAACCGCAAAGGTATCAGCTCACTCCAGTTAAACCTAGAAGAGAAAGAGAGACACATCAACATCCAGTCTGTAGTAAAGAAATCAGTCCCCCTAAGAGAGACTGCTTATTTCACTCCACCTGGCAGGATCAGCGCTGACCTTCCTACTTCTAAGGTATGCGCTTTGTCATATAGAGCATATAGTTTTTTCAGAAGATTATAAAACAGATGGAAGCTGCCTCAGCTGTATATTTAATATTCATTTCCCTAGTAGCTTCTATCTTGTATGCCCCAAGCTCCTCTAACGTACTCCACAACTGAAATGTAGCACTTCTCAGGCAGAGATCGCAAAACTAACTTGCTGAAAATACAAGATGGGGAAGTTTTCACTCACAATACTGGGGAAAACCCTAGTAACTTAGGAAATTTAAGATCTCCCCGTTTTGCAGGATGATAACATATGCTGGCTGATTTCCTGATCCCCACTCCAGAGGTGGCTGCATTTCAGTATTCCTACTCTGAATGTCTTGCGGTCGTTCAAAATGGATGTCTATATAGAAACATAAATTTAATATTAGATGTGGAGTGACATGACAGATTTAAAGTAACGAGCACCACTCTGATACCTTTCAATTCAATGCATGGATGAAATAAAGAATCCTCACCTGTTCACTGTGAACAGAAAACCTTTTCCTTAAAGAAAATCCCTGGATTACATCTGTCACTTGGGAAAGACTGAGTCCACGGTCATCGCAAACTTACATCTGCCTGCATTACTACTGATATTAATTCCATAGTATGTTATTTGCCAAAAAAACGGGAGCAAATGAGATACCACGTTCCAAAGCACTTATCAGATTGAATATTCATGGTATCACAGCTCCATTCAGACTGGTTCCTGCAGGCAAGAAACTACTTCCTATTGTCTTACAACACTCCCTATTTCATTCTGTTTGAATCAAGACAACATTTCATCAAGTAGTCCGGATCCAAAGCAGTTACACTGCCTCCATCAGACTACCCCAGTTCCATAACTCTGAATCTGCAAAAGGGTTAGACAATAGCAGCTTSTTCCTCTGAGACATCATCACAGCCAGATGCAAGAAAATGAATTCCAGGCCCAAGCCAGCACGACTGACCCACACATTGGAGAGAAATGTCATGTTTGGAGAGGGAAATATCTAAGCTTCTGGCTGTTTTCTATACTAAGCATAGAGCGGGTATTAGCAGAAGGTAAGGACTTCTCAGAACTCATGGCTTAGAGGGATTGGTCACCAGGAGCCTGCAGTGATTACCTGTCCTCCGACACAAGACAAGGACACTACAGGGGAGCTAAATCTAAGACTTCCAACATATCGTATGGGCTGGCTGACAAGCACAGAGGGTACCTGTGTAGCACAGCATTCTCACAGGTCTCTGAAACAACCGGCAGCAGGCAAGGGTAATACCTGGAAAAGGAAGCCTAGATTAGACATCACTGCCTTCAGTCAATAAGCATTCAAGTGGATTTACTGTCAAACCATTTATAAAAAATAGTGCTGAGCAAGGGAATAGAAACATGTTCCAATCAGAACCTCGTGCACTAAGGGTGGAGCTATGCTTCTGCGAAGACAGCGTAGCTCTAATTACGAAAAATAAGCATGAAATATGTAATTGTTGTATTTAAAGGGAGATTGCCTGAATAGGAAAAGAATCAAAAATGCTCATCTACACAAGAAAATGGGTAAAGCTAGAGAATAACGAGTTAAGACTAGGAAGTCACAGCATTGCTTCCAAGGAATTACTATAAATTTTAACAGCAGGGGAGGTGGTTCTTAATCCACATGCAGAATATTCTATGGCTACCTGCCTCTATTCTGTTAGAGTTATCGCAGTCTCACACATACTTTGACTTTCACAAATCAGATCCTGAAACAGCAGCTGTGCCTCCTTCTATTGTTTGGTGGCAATCCCGAGGCAGAAAGCTCAAAGGGGACAAGAAATGAAACATTCCAATTCTGAAAGTTTAGGTTGGAAAAAAACTAAGTTTTCAATCCGTTTCTGACCTAGATAAAGCCCTAAATTACACCTGCACACAATACTAATGCTAACTGTGCCACTGGTGGTGGAATGAGTCCGGTCCTCAGGTAGCGTATGTGGCTGGATAAAAATAAACAAATCACTTAAGCTTATCTTCTTAATCCTGGACAGAACTTAGTTGGCAAGTTCTCTTCGAGTTTCCTACCCTAAAAACTCCCTGACTCCAGTGTTTTCTGTCACCACAGAGGACTGGTAGAAAGCTCCCAGACCCTACGGCTTCCTGGAGTGCGCAGTGGAGACAAAGATTTTCTGCAGATTATCCTGCATATCCTGAAATACACATCTCTCACTAGGTATGTTCAACTTGCTTTTCCTCCAAGAAAATTGTATGACTCAGCAGAGCTTCATCTTCTTACCCTGAGCTGGATTTCCATAGCTCAAAGCCGACCTGGGCTCTGTGCTGGCTCTTAAAAGCAATGTATAGCTCCCAGTAGATTTCTTTTCACTTCTGTAATGAGAACAGAGGCTTCAAAGAATCTTTTTTTTTGACATTTTCCTAAAGCTGACTGGCCTACTTTGTCCCTCTGCAGCCATTTCCTCCCTGCTCCAGTGAAGTCTGTTTTTCTGATTAATCTCCAAGTTGCCCCTCTCCCAAAAACTAATGTCATTTGTAAACACTGAAAGAGGCCTCATCAGAGAGGTGCCACAACATGCACATTCTGCAGCTAGTTCTTCCTCACTGTCACTGTACATGCAAAGGTTATCATCACCACCACCTCTGGATAGAAGTATTTCTAGCCCTCCATTTCACAGGGGTCACAGAGAAGAATTCTTGTGCATTTTGCAGAGCATGAGGAGCCTGACTGGTCACCGGGACTCCCACCAGAACACAAGCTGTGAAGCCAGGACCACAACTCAAGTGAGTCTGCACTGTAAAAATTAGCTTTAGATTACCAAGTTCCCTAGAGCTTTGAAACTGGGTTGGACAAGTTAGTCCTCAACAATCTGTCTTTATAAGGCCTAAGCTGAAGTGCAAACACTCCAAGGGGAATAGGAAAGTCAGCGGTTAATTCCTAAACCAGACAGCTATACTAATGCATTTGTGTCTGTAAAAAAAAACCTGGATGAAATCCTCTCTGCATGAGATATATTTAGCTTTGGTATTGCTCTACAACATACCCAGAACAGTTGGGAGAGAAAGCTAATGGAAAAGAGAGTGAAAATAGGGGGGGAAAAAGCACGGAGATATTAGCTTTCCTTGGCAATACTAAAGGACTCGCGGACTTGGTGGCTTCAGAGGACAAGGGACTTTACAGTTAAGCTATAAGCTCTACTTAGAACTGCCTCAGAGGACTTGGCTGTTTATTCTGGGCTTCCTCTGCCTAGAAAAAAGTGAAAGCTTGAAGTTGGACTCACTACTCACTGTCTTTTGTGGCAACCAAGGTCCTGTCTCTGTCAGACCAGGCCCAGGTACAGGTTCGAGATGGCTTGGATAATGATCAGTGCATTTTATAGTTCAGTTTATTTTCAGGTGACCTGAGCCAAGGAAAAAACACTAGATACCAATGAATATGGTGTTTAACAGATACACTGTTCCAGAAGGCTCAGACTTCTATGCTTTTATGAGGTATTAGTTTGCAATAATCTTCTGCTAAGAACATCTGTGGCACAATTCCAAGACCAGCTATAGAAGAATTTTGCTTCCAATTAGGCAAAGAGTAGTCAAGGGCTCTCTACGCCTTTGAAGATCAGGCAACTTCCTACTACGATTTTAAGAACCCATTATGAAGTACCTAGGTTAAACAAAAAGATCTGGATGATAATAAATAAATACATTTTCCCCAGCCTGAATATTATCTCCAGCGCTTTGCTGTTAGGAACAACAGTACTCAGACTGCAGAGCTGCTGTCACTTGGCACCGAGAGACTACTTTACAGACATATGCCTCTTGCTGAAATGCAAGACACATGCTTGTCCAGGAAGGAGTTTTGCTCTCAAAAATAATGTCGTCTAAAACACACAGGATCTAAGTTGGAACCTGGAATAACTTCTTGTTACTTAGGAGTGGACTATACAGGAACGGATGTTGGCCTGTACAAATGTACAAATGGGACCAAACGAAAAAAGTTAATACTTTTCTGAAAGGATCCAGATAGGCAGGAGCTACCCAAGACTGGAGAGAGAGAAAAAAAGCTCTGATGTGAGCATGTAAGGTACCCGTGGCAGTTTCAAAGATGGGTTAGATCTGACAGACTGATTGATTTGCAAAAGTGCATCATCCATCAAAGAGCTCAAATGATGTAAAACCTTACAAGAGTCAAGGTCGACTGGGATAACATTAGCCTAACGCAAAATCTGATTTATGGTGCTGGCGATAGGTCTTTCCTTATCCATTACTTTTTATGATAGACAAGAAATTGTTATATTATGTGTAACATTTATTTAGAGCTTTTAAATCTTTTCTACATGGTTGTAGCACTACTCTCTCCAGTCCTTCCCATCCTTGTCCTGCTGGATGAATGCTTTCTGTCAATGATTGATTCAGAGCAGCGCACTTTCCTTCTCTATGCATTCTGATAGGAAAAAAAAATGTTGTTCCGATTGTATCAAGCTGCAGTAAATCAGGATTGGGTTTTTTCTTCTCAGGCAGCGAGAAGGCAGCACAAAGTTGGGGTTTTTTTGGAGCGTTTTCCCATTAAAAGGAGCCTCTATTTTTCATGCCAGTGCAACCGCTCTCAAAGCTTAGCAGCGGCCCCCGAAGCGACCTGCGCGGGGCGGCAGCTGCCCCCCCCCCCGGCGCGGCTCTCGGCGCTGCCTACCTGCCCCTCGCCCTCCGGCGCCGGCCGAGACCCCGCCGGCTCAGCGCACCGGGAGCCCCGCCGCCAAGAGACGCCGACACTCAGCCTTGTTTTGCCACAGGACCTTTATTCACCTTTTCCTTTTTTTTTTCTTTTT